>NC_133522.1:26312500-26912500 GCF_049354715.1 Callithrix jacchus
AAGGGAACAAAACTGGAAGGAGAATGAGTTTGACAAATTGACAGAAGTAGACTTCAGAAGGTAAGTAATAACAAATTCCTCCAAGCTAAAGGGGCATATTCTAACCCAATGCAAGGAAGCTAAGAACCTTGATAAAAGGTTACAAAAAATGCTAACTAGAATAACCGGTTAAGAGAAGAGAATAAATGACCTGATGGAGCTGAAAAACACAGCACAAGAACTTTGTGAAGCATACATAAGTATAAGTAGCCAAATTGCTCAAGTGGAAGAAAGGATGTCAGAGATTGAAGATCAACTTAATGAAATAAAGCATGAAGAAAAGATTAGAGAAAACAGAATAAAAAGGAATGAACAAAGTCTCCAAGAAATGTGGGACTATGTGAAAAGACCAAACCTATGTTTGATTGGCATACCTGAAAGTGACAAGGAGAATGCAACCAAGTTGGAAAACACTCTTCAGGATATTATCCAGGAGAACTTCCCCAGCCAGTTAGAATGGCCATCATTTAAAAAATCAGGAGACAACAGATGCTGGAGAGGATGTGGAGAAATAGGAATGCTTTTACACTGTTGGTGAGAGTGTAAATTAGTTCAACCATTGTGGAAGACATGTGGCTATTCCTTAAGGATCCAGAACCAGAAATACCATTTGACCCAACAATCTCATTACTGGGTATATACCCAAAGGATTATAAATTGTTCTATTATAAAGACACATGCACACATATGTTTATTGCAGCACTGATCACAATAGCAATGACTTGGAACCAACCCAAATGCCCATTGATGACAGACTGGATAAAGAAAATGTGGCTCATATACACCATGGAATACCATGTAGCCATAAAAAAGGATGAGTTCATTTCCTTTGCAGAGACATGGATGAAGCTGAAAACTGTCATTCTCAGCAAACTAACAGAGGAACAGAAAACCAAACACTGCATGTTCTAACTCATAAGTGGGAGCTGAACAATGAGAGCATATGGGCACAGGGAGAGGAATATCACACACCAAGGCCTGTCAGGAGTTGGTGGGGGCAAGGAGATGGATAGCAGTAGGAGAAATACCTAATGTAGATGCCTGGTTGATAGGTGCAGAAAATCCCCATGGCACATGTATATCTATGTAACAGACCTGCACTTTCTGCATATGTATCCCAGAACATAACGTATAATAAAAAATAATAAATAATTTTTTTAAGTTCTACTTTAATCCACAGGTTGTGTATAACTCACTTAAGATGGTCAGAAGCGGGCTGTTCTGGTGTTGTTTTGGTGATTGAAAAATGTCATAAAAAACTCAGGCCTTTCATTCTGCCTTCTCTTACCCTAGGAGGTTTGTCCTTCATGATGGTAGGAGGACGATTGCATTTTCAAGCCTTGAGTCCTCACGGAATATTAGTCAACACAGGATAGAAATGTAAAATATTAAAGAGATTTCTTTCTCTTTAAGTCTCTCTTTTACCATTAAGGATACTGTTTTCCATAATTCCTCCTATTACCCTTTCTCTCTCATTCCCTTGCCACTACTGGATCACATATCAACCTTTAGAGTAATAAAGGAGAATGAATTTACCATAAGGGACTTAAACTAATCATAATCCATACCCTGGGGCTGTTTGCATTGCTGTTTAAACAAAGCTGAGCCCCATAAGAAAAGTGAGCAAGACTCTTAGGAAAGCAATCAAATATCTTCAACCAAAATAACTGTCAACATCAAACACATGCCCTACTTGTTTATTCATTTAATTTCCACACAACCCTGTGAGGAAACCCTCAGTTTTATCTCTGACATTCGTGTAAGTTAATTAACATGTTCACAGGCCCACAGTTAGAGATTGGTGCAGCCTGGGTTTCAATTCAGTCTGAACCTTGAGCTCAATTTCTAAATTAGAACTCTATTTATTATTTTCTAAGTGTTAGACTTTGAATTCAGACATCTAAAGTAACAGGAAAATAGCTACACAATGAAGCAAAAGTATCTCAATGGTAGTTTGTGAAAAGCAGCACTTAAACATTTTTTGCACTTAAAATTTAGCTCTAAAGAAATGTGAAGGATGCATAATTGAGGTAATTCAGAGATGACAGCATGAAACACAAAAAAATAACGAATTAGTAATTTGTCCCAACCTGGATTACAAATCTGATTTTCAAAATAAATTATGATTTAATACCAAATGATAAATTCTTACTAAAGACAATGTATATTTTCTATTATAAATTAGGGCAAAAGGTATAGAGATTTCAAAATTACAAGGAAAAAAATCTCTACTGCTAGCTATTAATCTCTGAAATCCTCCATCTCTGGGGCAATATACAATGTCTTTTGCAGCAATAGCATGACCAGATCAAGGAGTACAACAGAAGCCTCAGTTACTGAGATCTTCTGCTTTTGAACTAGAATATGAATATTTCTTTCTTACAATGGAGCAACTGATCCAGGGTAGATGAGCAGACTTTGCATGGATTTTCTTTTTAATACTCTCTTGCTTTGAAACTTACCTGGAGTCATGAAAGGTGTATGCTATAGTGAGAAGAACATGATCCTGAAATCACATAACACAGGATTTGAGGACTTGCTCCATTTCTTGACTCAGAGTAACTTGGACTGGTTATCCGTCATCTGAGCCTTTCTTTCCACAAATCTAAAGTGAAGTGTATGAGTATTAGTAGAGGGGATGGGAAAAAGAGCACTACTTCTGAGGAAACTGCAAACATTAAAGTCTTAACCTATGTAAACTATCTGGCACACAGTAGGGACTCCATAAAATATTAGCTTCCACTGATGCTTTTTCTCCAGTAGATGAGGTCAGGCTTCCAAGCCCTACATTTTATTCACTGGTTGCTCATTCTCTAGATTGATAAAATTGATCACATATGCTTCATGCTAATGCTCTCCTGTGCTTTTCTGTTTTCTACTTCACTCCTTCTCCAACTGATTAATATGATTTAAAGCCTTCAATACCCCCAAAATTTCTAAAAATATAAACATGAAGATTTAATCTCTATAATTATTTTCTGAATGAAACAACTCTGTCAGGGCATTTTAGAAGTTTACTAATACTTTGCAGTCAAGCTTCGCCTATTTGGTCTAGCTCTTTCTTTTCTAGATCTATCCCTCCATTTCCTCCACTTCCTTTCTCTTATAATTCCTGCTGATGTAGCTTCAGAGTTTCAAGACTGTTGGAATGATAATGATACCTCAGGTTATTTACATTCCTTATTGCTAATCTAAAGGTCATTACAAGAAGTCAGTTATCTAAGTTGCTTTAATTGCATATTTAAAAATTGAAAGCCAAAGTCATTTGACATAATGCTCATTCAGAAAATACTCAGCTACAACAGATATACGCGATATATTTAATTTATAATAGTTTCAGTAACCTAACTCAGTAAGTGAGTAAGCATGTAATTCTAAAAGAAAGAGAGAGAGAGAAAGGTATAAAACCCTGTCTTTCCTATAAAGATTGTTATATAGCTCTTCTAATTAATTAAAGCATATTTAATGTTAACAATTTTGGGGGCATATTTTTCTACTCTTCTTTGTTTCATACAAGTGAATAATTATGAGGCCTGACATTTTATCCCGAATAAATGTTCGTAACTTTCAAATAATCCTTTATTAAATTATACACAAAGTATGCAAATCATAAATGTATAACTAGTTATTTTTCAAATTTGGAACACAGCTGCATAACAAACACACTGATCAAGAAATAAACTTGACCACTACATTACACAGTGTTCTATCAGCCATATTAAGTGATTCATTTTTAAGATATAACCTTTCACGATTGAGGGAGCTGGTTAACCCATCTTTGTAAGGCTTTTGTCTTCACGTCTGATGCCAAGGCTTGAAGTCCACAGGGCAGGGTGTCAGGAAGGGAAAGTGACAGAAAGTAAGTGAGGGCTATGGCAAACTAGAGCTCACAGGTGTGAGCTGGACCCCACAAAGATTCCCTTAGTTCTGCATCCATTCTTACACCAAACTTCATTCTATAATATCTTGTGGAGAAGCTGCCACCTTTTCTTCTGAAACTAACCATCCAGATGACTCAGGAGTTAGAGATACCTAATGTAGATAATGGGTTGATGGGTGCAGCAGATCACCATGGCACATGTATACCTATGTGACAAACCTGCATGTTCTTCACATGCACCTCAGAAGTTAAAGTAAAAGAAAGAAAATAGGAAAGAAAGAAGAAAGAAAGAAAAAGAGAGAGAGAGAAAGAAAGACAGAGAGAGAGAAAGAGAGAGAGAAAGAAATTTTTTTAAAAAAGAAAGTCTGAATTATACAGTGCAGTTGCCTTTGTGGTCCCTGACAGCAAGTAATTAAACCTGCAGATAAAGTGTGAGATATTATAATGCCTGCCTGAACTTCTGAAAGCAAAAACCAAAATGATTGTGGCTTCTCTTCTGACTTCAAATGTTATGTGAAAATATGTCTGTGGCCCATCCTGTCCAAAAACACAGAGAGAAAGGAATTCTGAGAAATGTAGTTAATCACAGCTCAATTGACATTTTACAAAGCCACCAGAACCAGTAACTTTGTTGTCCTTGAGAATCACATGTGGAAAAGGCAGACAACTGGGTTGGCACAAGGCCACCCAGAGAACTGTCTTGAATGTGTAATAGCAGTATATGAGTGCAGTTTGAAATTATATTTCCGTAACAGTTAAATAGGATACACTTTCATATGTCATTGGCCGTTCTGACATTCTATTTTCTGAAATGCCTATTCAGGGTGTTGCTTTTGTGACGGAGGGGATGTATCTTGATCTATCCCTCTTTAATGGATTTGTAGGAGTTCTTCACATATATTTGAGATAGGAGTCATTTGTCGAAAAAATATGTATATGAGGTTATATATATATAAAATATATGTGCATATATTTTATATATATATATAAATATGCATGAACTTTTTGACATATAAAAAGGAGCTGTAGGTGGAATATGAAACCAAACACTTAAACCAAACACTTAATTGGAAAGTAGTTCAAAATGGTGAATTCGATACATTAAAGAAAATACTTTTAATCTAGACACACTTAAAATTACATGCATAAGAAATTATTATGGCTTATATATCTCTTTAAAATAATACTTTAGAATATTAATTTTAAAATGTGTTTAATATGATTAAGTGATTACTATAATATGCAGAGCAAAAGGGAAACCTTAAGTCTTTTTTAAAAAACTAAAAATGTGTCAGTTTGCTGAGAATGCTGGTTTCCAGAACAGAAAACCAAACACCACATGTTCTCACTCATATGTGGGTGTTGAACAATGAGAACACATGGACACAGGGAAGGGAACATCACACACACCATGGCCTGGGGGGTGGGGGCTAGGGAAAGAATAGCAGGGAGCAGGGGGATTGGGGAGGGACAGCATTAGGAGAAAGACCTAATATACATGACGGGGTGATGGATGCAGCAAACAACCATGGCACATGTATACCAATGTAACAAACCTGCATGATCTGCACATGTACCCCAGCACTTAAAGTATAATAAACAAATTTGTAAAAAGCTAAAAATTGTTTTTGATGAAAACTATTAGTTAACTTTATAAAATGAAAACTAAGGAGAGAAGAACATAATTATTAAAGAACTAGTGCCACATGGTATTAACATAATAAAACACATATGAGATGAGGACTTTACAACATGGCTAAATCCCCTCTAGGTTACTGTTAGGAGAGCCAAACTAACCATTTTTATTTGATTTTATTTATTCAAATTTTTACTTATTTTCTTGCTCATGAATTTTACATTCATTTTCCCTCTCTTTCCCCATTTTTTCCTCATCCTTTCCCTTACTTAGGTAAAAGTATCTCAGAATTTCTAATGGCCTAAAGGAAAATCCATTACTTAAACAAGCTTCATCAGGCTCTTAGTGTAAAACTCTATTAGCTTTAACACAACACATGGCAATTTGCCCAAGGCAGTTTCCTCTAATTCAGCACCTAGGAATACCTAGTGATTTAACTTCAGTGTTCTGAAATCACTAAAGTACTTTTCCATTCCATCAACAGACTGGAGCTGACAGCTAACAAAAGCCATCTTTTGCCCTTTCTCATTATTTTTCTAGTTAAAGATAAGCTTCATGATCTAATTGCCATCCCTTTGCATTCTAATCTAGTATTTGAGGACAGCAATAAAGATGTAGGTTGTTTCTTATGGATACTTTCCTAAAAAATAAGTGTTTTTAAATATGAACCTAATATATTCCCTGAAAGATTTAAAGCCTCCTTGTTGTGGTTCATTGGTTTAGACTATATTTGCTTTAGAAAAAAAAATTGTCTTTCTAAAATAAAATAATACTAAAATATCTATCCAAATTGAAACCAGTAGGGAAATTGATATCAAAATTGTCCTCACAAATGAGAGGGCTCTATCCATCAAAAATAATTATCAATCAATATTTCCATCTGCACAACCAAGAACATCCAAAGTGACTTGGATAACAAAATGTGTAATTAAATGTTTGATCTGATAAATTCCACTACCTACTCAAGTTATACATAGTCTGGTTGGGTCACTGCTGCATAAGCCAACACAAATATTGCTGCCATAAGCTGGGACACCACTTATAACTTGGGTACAATTTGGCTGCATTGTTTGCTTCATAAAGTATTGCTTGACCCAATAAACTGTCAATTAATATACCCTACCCCAACATATAGCTTAGTTGCAGAATGCCACAAAGCTTCAAAAATGTAGACCCTTCCCAGCCCTAAAAAACTTGCAACCATTCAGCACAACCCAGCCCAGTCCCCTTGAGCCTTCTCACGTTCCCATGACACTTTTTTAGAGTCATCACACCCACATTCACATTTGTCATTGTCAGAGGAGCAAAGAAATCTCTATTGTACTTTACAGGTGACAGCAATCTGCTTCTCATTATACCTAAGTAACTGTATTAACATCAGAACACGGTACTACCTACACCTACACTTTAATCTCTTCAGCAGCATCTATCCTGAGAGGTCCAAAGACATTTGAGATACAAGAAAAACCAAGGTGTTTTTTCTACTCTTCTCCTACCACTCCCCACTCAACACAGTACTTCACCTCCAACAGTAGATGAGTGAGTTTTGTTTTTGCTCTTTCTACATATCAATCAATTTTCCAATGGAGACCAACTGGATGTTTTACAATTTAATTCTATTCTGACATTATCTACCACTGTCTGCATGGAATTAGAGTCAAATCTGACAGGTTATGTGCTCAGTCGTAGTCTGCAAAAACTGCCCCTGCTTGAGCTGCCAATTGTAAGTCCCAGGTTGTGACTTGTACTTCTGATAAAATTCTGGCTATAAATCAGGGGTTTCCATAACCCCTTCCTTGGATTTGATTAATTTGCTGGAGCACCTCTCAGAACTCAGTGAATCACATTACTTATGTTTACCTATTTATTATAAAGCATATTATTAATACAAACTATACAGATGAACATCCACATGAAAAAGATGCGTAGTGTGAGACAAAAGAGAAAAGGCACGAAGTTCCCATTCCCTCCTCAGGTGCACCCCCTCCAGGCACCATTGTGTGTTCAAAAGTTCAGATGCTCTTTCCCAACCCAATCTTTTTCAGTTTATATTTCATAGGCATGATTGATTAAATCATTGGCCACCCTCTCCTCCCTGAATTCAGGAGTGGCAGTGAAAGTCTCAACCCTCTAATCACATGGTTAGCTCCCCTAGACACCAAACTCCACCTGAGGCTATCCAGTAATCTGTAAAGAGTAGCCTCATTAGAACAAAAGATGCTTGTATCATCCTCCAGGAAACTCCAAGGAATTTAGAAGCTGTTTGCCAGAAGATGGTGATGAAGATCACATGTACATGTTCTTATATAAACCACAATATATTACAAATAGTGATAAGTAAAGATCGTCAATCATGAACCAAACAATATCCAATTTGCTGCCAGTCAGTTCAGAGATAAATGGGTGCTAAGTCACAGCTATTCTCTGGATTATTCAATGTAATCTTTAGGCAGGGCCTAACATTAATGAGCATCTAATTTGTCTTCTCCACACAAAATAGGTCATGTGGTCTCTCCCAGTATAAGCTGTTTGTTGTTGCTGCATGTGAGACAAAAATACCAAAACATATTATTTTTTGTAGATATTCTTTCAAGTGAAGAGCTACTACTTTTCTCCCTGGCATCATAACCCATTTCTGAATTGTGTTCCCTTGTCTATCATATTCCCCCTGTTTTATATTCTAATTTTTTTTTTTTTTTGAGACAGAGTTTTCGCTCTTGTTACCCAGGCTGGAGTGCAATGGCGCGATCTCGGCTCACTGCAACCTCCGCCTCCTGGGTTCAGGCAATTCTCCTGCCTCAGCCTCCCGAGTAGCCGGGATTACAGGCACGCTCCACCGTGCCCAGCTAATTTTTTGTATTTTTAGTAGAGACGAGGTTTCACCATGTTGACCGGGATGGTCTCAATCTCTTGACCTAGTGATCCACCCGCCTCGGCCTCCCAAAGTGCTGGGATTACAGGCTTAAGCCACCGTGCCCGGCCCCTATTCTAATAATTTTAATCCATATCTTTCTTTCTCCAGTAGAATACACTGGTTCAGAAACACTGGCTACCATTGAGCCAGCAATAAATTGTTATATCAGGACTTCTTCCTTCACCCAATTTCCAGATTTTATAGTATTTGAGGGGGACAGATTACAAGAATGTCCCCGAAACTTGGTAATGGGATCACATTCATGATTAGCCTCAATCTAGCAATAAAGAGCAAGGTTCAATTCACCTCCAAAGCTCCATTTGTACTATATGCAGTCCAACCCAGCATTGCAGTTGTCATGTCATATACAGTGATGCCTCCTGATAATTGAACCAGAAAGCAACTCTCTTGCCCTGCAAAACTAGATAGAAGAAAATGAAATAAAAAATTTGAGATAAGGAAGACATAGATATGGATAATTTTGTCATCTCCCACTGTGATATAGCTGGCCTAGAGTTATATAGGCCATACAATACCATATTGTATGGCCTATATACATAACCTATACAATACCATTTTATAAAAGACAAAACTGTTTCCATTCTCCTCACAATGAATGCTAACCTCAGCCTCTATAAAACTGTTAAAATGCCAAAAAGTAAAGCTGCATACTTTCTCTTATCTATAACTTCCAGAATTGCTAGCCTTTGATCACCGGTAATAGCCAGAGTAAGCACCCCCGGATAATTCCATTTTGGCACCAAGTAACCCCTGCCCGGGCGATGTGTAAGCAAATGGTTATCTTAACTTCTGTAAATCTCTTAAGTGTCAAGCAGTCCCCTGGCCCTCAGAATGTCCGGAGCCCATCACCCTCCTCTCTACCCAGAAAGTGATTTACAGCCTCCCGAAATGTCTGAAGACTTTCATCCCATCTCCACTCTTCACCCCCACTCCCGAAGTAGTTTTGCAAGTATAAAAAGGTCTTGTCACCCTTCTTTCTCTGCCACAGGTTAGAGAGACATGAGTCCTCCATGGTCGCCGGCAATAAACCCTGCAATTTGGCATACTTTTGTCTTAATGTTGACTTTCTGTATTCAGTCCGATACAACACCACCCCATCATTTCTCTCTCCTAGAGTTCCCTAGAGCACCTCTCATATCAACCTAAGACATACTGATCTTTTTGGCATTCTTTTAAGCTCCTTTCTTCTTCTGTTTTACATAATATCTTTTATTTGCACATTCAACTTTTAAAAGACCACTGCTACAGTATTAATATGTTGAATGTGATATATCCTTACACATATATTTTGTCCTTTATTTTTATGACAGTTTGTTGCTGTTGTTAGTGTCAAGGAAAAAAAAACCTGTCAATCTGTAAGTAAAGCCATTCAGAGAGACAAAACTGTCATCTTTAACCAAGTGAAATAAGAACTACTTTACAGAAGTTCTATAGGCTTAAATAAATAATGCCACACTGAAATCCAAGAAAAAAAGAACACCAGAAAGACTAAATATGTTAGTAAATATAAATGATCTATGTTCAAGATCAGTGGCTTTTAACCACAAATGAAGGCAATTATTCCCCCTCTTCATAGAGGGTATATGGAGTGTTTGAAAACATTATTATTATTCCTATGGTTGGATGAGGATGGGATTGGCTACTTATACCTAATTGGGAAGAGACCAGGAATGGGGTTGAACATATTACAATGTACAGGATATTTCTCCCCATCATCAAAGAAGCATCCAGTACAAAATGTCAATAGTGACAAGGTTGAGAAACTCTAGTCTCTCATAATGTATGTCTCCTTAAAGAATATTAGCTGTTTATAGCAAAGCAAAAGATATGTATTATATAGCATTTGCAAAAATAGAAATACAAAAATAAATACACAACAATTCGAACTGCAGTAAGTAGTGATAGTTATAAAATTATTAAAAAATGATGAAGTAATATAATGCTTGGAATATAAAACAAATGAATTACAGATGCATACTGAAATTTCTAAAGGACACATCATAAAATAACACAAATAAGCTTGGCTAAAAAGTTATCAGAGGAGATAAAATGGAACAATGAACAATATTTGATTCAACTTTAAAAAGGCAGCAAAAAAAAAATAAAAAAAGAGCAAATGAAAAACATAGAAGTTAAATATCATAAAATGAACTTAAATCCAAATATGTCAATAACTTCTTGAATATAAATATACTACAAATCTCACTAAAAGGCAAATATTATAAGAACTGGTAAAAATGTAAGACCTTATACGCTATTCTCCCCTTTCCCCTCAGAAATTACAATTGATACCTAAAGACACAAATAAATTAAAAGTAATACAAAAAATACATGCAAAAACTATAGGTAAGAGTGCTGTTGTGACTATACTAATATTAGAGAAAGTAGATTTTCAAGACAAGAAAAATTCTAGATTTTAAACGTACATTTTATAATATGAAAGATCAATTGATAAAGAGACTAAAAATACTGTATGTTTATACACTCAATAACAAAGCTCCCAAGTACGTGAAGCTAAAGTGACAAACTTTAACACTCTCCCTCTGTAATGAGTTGTAACAGTAGACACGAAATGGGCAAGGATATGGAAAATTTGAAGAATACTATTAACCAACTCGACCTAACGAATATGTGAAAAACACTACACCAAACAAAAGAAGAATACACATCTTTCTGAAGTGGAAGAAAAGTTAGTAGATACAGAAAAATAATAGCAAAGAGCTAGAGAAAAACGGAAATAATGCTTTGCTATGAAAATCTAGAGGTCATGAGAATTTCAAATATTCTCCTCATAAATGTATATCTTTCAAGTCTGTTGAAAGAATAAAAATAAATTATTGAAATCATATGAAGGAATTGTATTGAAAAGGCTTAATGTCATTAAAATATGGCATAAAGTGCACTGATATTAGTGCATATAAGAACAGATTTGAGATATTTAGGAAATGTTTAGAGGAGTTACTGTAAGTTATATTAATATATTAGCAAAAATTAATTTTAGTGGTTTTGAACAATGAAGACTGAGTCCTGTAAATTTTTAGCAAGAGGAACTAGCATTGGTTTCATGTTAAATGAAACTCAGTTCTAAAGAAGATAAATGGCTTGAATAAGGTCAGGAAGCTAATCTAGGACAGAGAAAAATATCACATGTAAATGTTCAAAATGACTAACCTCTTTTATGTTGGGCAAAGAACTGTGTAAATTTTCTGAACATGCATGACTGATTTTCAATCTGTTGGAATAGCATGTTGATCACCATTAATTAATAATCCATAATAATTTCATTATTATAATCCATAACAATAATCCATAGTCCATAATAACAGAAAGAATATGGTGAGCTTGATCTAAAGTTTCATATAGAGGCATATTTTTAAAAAATATGACCTGGTATGGTGGCTCATGCCTATAATTCCAACATGTTGGAAGGCTGAGACAGAAAGATTGCTTGAGCCCAGGAGTTTGAGAGTAACCTGGGCAGTATGGTGAGATCCCATCTCTACAAAATATTTAAAAAAAGAGCCAAGCATAGTGGCACACGCCTGTGGTCCCATTCACTTATGAGACTGTGGCAGGAGGATCGCTTGAGCCAGGAAGTGGAGGCTACAGTGAGTTGTGTCCACACCTCTGTATTCCAGCCTGAGTAACAGAGTAAGAACCTGCTCAAAAAAAAAAAAAAAAAAAAAAAACACAAGGAAACAATAAAATTGGATACACATATTATGAATAGATATGCAATATGCATAAATTTACCAATTAATGAGTTTCATTTTTAAATCAAATGTATATAATATGCTCATGCTTCTTTATATTGTCCCAGGCCTTTGAATATAAAATAATTGTATATTACTTTGAAATATTTTGCTAAACAAGATAGTAATGTAATTATTTTTCTTAGATGTGCTAAGTAAGTGTTTAGGTCTTAGATGTGCTAAGTAAGTGTTTGCTGACTGAATGAATGTGTTTTGATCAATATTCATCTTGAAATTTAGAATATATAATAACATTAGAGCCAACCATCATTTCAGTCATTGTAACATTGCTATTTGAAGAATATATTCGTTTACATATTCAGTTTATTTTGAAAAATCGCATAAAGTATCAGAAAAACATAAATATATGTTTATATTTATTTATGTTTTTCTAAATATAATGGTTAAAAAAGATTATATTTCTAATCATTTCTAATATAAAAAAGGATTATATTTCTAATCATTTCTTAATATAATGGTTAAAAAACTCTAAATATAATGGTTAAAAAAGAAATTACCACAAAGTATGCAATTATTAATTACATTATAGCCATGAAAAATTAAATTAGTTTCTCTGCAGTATTAAATTTTCCTCTTTTTGATATCAGAGATAAATCAGATTTCAAATTTAGTGTTAATAAGATAGGTTTTTGAAGTCTTTTTTTTTAAATGAAGATTTGAAGAAATAGCAAACACACAGTAAATTTTCTCACTCTTCTTTATTGAAAATATGACTATCAATAATAAAAGGGGTAATTTATAACACACTGTGCCTTGCATAAATCCATGCAATTGTTATTTGTAATCCTCACTATGATCACCTACACAATTTTGGCTTATTAATTCTTAAGATCAGTGGCAAAACAAATACATTTGTGTGAAATGTTGACATATGTATAGCATGTCTATTTTATGTCTATTTTATCACACCCTTCCAATGGATAGATGTGTCTTTATTCAATGATAGGAAGACAAGATAATACACCTCAAAGACACTTTAGAAATCATACAAACTAATTTATATTAATTTTAAAACACAGAAAACTGAGGTTCTAGAGAAGATAAATGACTTGAACAAGGTCAGGAAGCTAATCTAGGGCAGAGCAAGGAATCATATGTAAATGTAAAAAAATGACTAACCTCTTTTAAGTTGGGCAAAGAGCTGTGTAAATTTTCTGGGCATGCATGACTGATTTTCAATCTGGTAACTTTATCATAAAATTCAACAACCTTGTCAGCACCAAGTTGTTACAGATTTTACATAGCATGTTGATCACAATTCATTAATAATTTCTTTCCATTATGAGTTTAAAATATAATTAAACATTGATAGTCATTATCAGGACTGAACACATGGTGTATTCATTGCATTTCTGCTGGTTAAGTCAGCTTCTGGGCTGTTCTAATGATAAAAGGGGAAAGAACAAACAGAGTGAAGAGTTGACATCCATGTGATGCTGAAAATATTACATTACAAAGCTGGCTGGATATCTGAAAGTTACAGACCTAGAATTCTGCTTCTGAGTGAAAGCAGCAGCTGGCTGAAGAACAGTGGACAAAGAGAATGATGAATCAAATCAGGGTTTGATGTAAAGTAGAATATAGGGAGCAAACATTTTAGTTCTTTCGTGGTCAGATTTATTTCCTTCCAGGTTTTCAGAGAGTAAAAAACTGCTTCAGAATGCTATGCACACTATTGTATCCTGTTTACTGACTTGCCTTCTTTACGCTTTCCTCTCATTTATTTCCTGTGAGATTTAGCCCTACCTCCTAGTCCTTTGGACAGTGCCCAGGCAGTTGCCTTTAGTTATTCTGAGAGGAAAGTTTGTAAAGAAAGTTGTAGGAAATGGAAAAAAGATATCATTTTCTTTCCCTTTTTCATTTCACCTGCAAGACACAAATAAATTTGGGGGTAAATATTACTCATTTTGTTCAAAATATATTTTTTCTAACAAAATGTGCAAGTATGTTGTGATAATTTTTGAGATTTATGATGATGCAGAAATATAGAATTTGTGTTAGGATACTTGAATTTTATTAATGTTAGTTATTCCCTTAGATGAAAATTAAAATGAAGAACTAAAACATATGAGGTTTCCAGGTATTTGGCTTTTTATCATTTAAAAAATTTCTATTAAGTCCTTCTGTAAAAGAAAGATGTTCTTTATGCAAAAGATTATCAACAAACTTGTTTAAATTTATTCATTTTTTAATACTTTGAAGGTAGTCATTAAATATTTCAATGAATAAGTGGGATAAAATAAACTAAAGGTGTTGTTCAAGTTGATCACTGTTCTCACTTCAATAAACAGTTGAATTAGTTTCCATATTGTAACCTGTATCATATATGATAAGCGCTATACTCCAAAATTTGCAACCTAATCTTGATTACCACATGACTATAACATCGTAGCCAAACAGAGGCTCCAGGAAAAGTGCAAGAAACATCTAGATCAAATATATGTAAACTTGTAAAAAGTGTAGTCACTGTCAGTAGGTCTGTAGCTAGGCAACTCATATTAAGAAAATAAAATAATAACAAATTTGAGTCACTGAAAAGAAATTCACGTCTGATTCAAAACTTAAACTTTTTATTAACTATTGTTTTGTTGCTTAAAATATGAACTAGAAATTCTACATTATCCAGTGATCTACATTTTAAAGTGGTATTTTACTGATATTTGGCATTCGATTCTAGATGCCTTAAAATTTATAATACAATATTGAAGCCTTTCTCTACCAGAGAGACCACACTGACGAAAAGCTATGGATTAGCTCTCCTATTATTCCCTCTACTATTCCAGAAGTTTGCATAATACTAAAACAAACAAACACTCATTCTTAGAAAAGTTTTCTAAAATTTTGTTTTATTATTTCCAAATTTTATAAATGTTGCATCAACCACTGTAGAAAAAGGATGTGTGACAGTTTGAAAGGAAAAAAAAAAAGAAAGAGAAGAAAATAACACTGCACTAATTTGAAAGTATTTAGAGATGAATGGGAAACCAGAGGGAAGAGACCATGATCAGGAAAATACCTGATAATAAACCATAAAAAGTATTTCTGGCAATTCTTCATAGTATGATGTATATGTGAGTATTACCTCTCAGTGTAAATGAGTCTCCAAAACTTTACCAGGAAGAGAGAGAGGGGGTTGTGGCCTATTAGCTATTCCCAAAATTACCCCATTATTAATCTTTGTTCCTTTAAGAATAAAAACATTGTGTATGGTAGCAGGTTGAATGATCAGGCTAGATTTGGGGAGCAGGATGAAGTAGGTATTTTTCTCATATATCTTAGATAAGAAATATGAAAGTAATTTTGTTATTGCCAAGTTCACATATAAATACATTTGTTTTAGAGATACAGCCATGTATTGTTTAAGGATGGAGATATGTTCTGAGAAATTCATCATTAGGGGATTCCCTCATTGTGTGAACGTCGTAGAGTGTACTTACACAAAACAAGATAATGTAGCTATTACATACCTAGGCTACATGGTATAACTTCTGCTTTTAGGCTACAGACCTGGACGGCTTGTTATTGTACTAAATACTCAAGCAATTACAGCACCCTGGTAAGTATTTTTTTTTACCTAAACATATCTGAACATAGAAAAGGTATAGTAAAAATATGATATTGTATTCTTATGGGATCACTGTCAAATATGTGGTCTATTGTTGAGCAAACCATCCTTTAGTAGTACATGACTACAGCTTATTAATTTTTAAAATTAATATTTGGGAATTACATATATATTTCATACTGCAAATCATAATAGTATACTTCTCTGAATAATACAAGCCTACTATCTTCGGGTATAATTTGTTTTCATTCATACTTGCTCAAAAGAAAAATCAGCATTGCTTGTTTCTCTGCTTTATTGAAACTGTGATTTGAGAATGTCATTTCATCTGTCGATTATCATTTTCCTAACTAAATACTTTTTATAACCTAAATATGTGTTCATATGTGCATATACATGTATGCATGTGTGTAATTCATAAATATCTATCATCTATCTAAACATGTCTAATTTTTTTCTGTTAAAATATTCAAAAACCTAATAATGAATTTGAGTTTGAAGGTTAGCATGGAGAATTTTGTTGATGTGAAAAAATCTTTTTCTTTTTTTTCTAGCTAAACATTTGTTTGACAACAAACAAGTTCACTTTGAAAACCAGAAAGATGGCTGGGCGTGGTGGCTCAAGCCTGTAATCCCAGCACTTTGGGAGGCCGAGGTGGGTGGATCACGAGGTCGAGAGATCGAGACGATCCTGGTCAACATGGTGAAACCGCGTCACTACTAAAATTACAAAAAATTAGCTGGGCATGGTGGCGCGTGCCTGTAATCCCAGCTACTCAGGAGGCTGAGGCAGGAGAATTGCCTGAACCCAGGAGGCGAAGGTTGCGGTTAGCCGAGATTGTGCCACTGCACTCCAGCCTGGGTAACAAGAGCGAAAATCCGTCTCAAAAGTTACTTAAAGTTAACCAGTATAATCTATATATACAAGAAAATGTATGCATGAATGTGTGCATGTGTATATATTTAACCCCATCAGAAACTGGATTTCTTATTTTTCATAATTTTTAGACAGTGTGCATCTTATTAAGTAAAGAAAACTACAGAATTGGCTAACAAATGGTAGTATTATGAATAAACTCTCTACTAATATTACCAGGAAACACAAAAGCAATTAGAAATAAATATAAGATGGCACACAGAACGAACATATACACATTGTGGTCAAATAGATCTGAATTAGATATCTGATTCCAATACATAAATATGTATGATCATGTAGCAATAATTAACCTCCTTGAGCCTCATTTTTCTCATTTAAAAATACGGATTATAATAGTCTCTCAAAATTGTTAGCAGAACATAAATCATAGATAACAGATGGTAGAAACATAGTTTATATTGAAAACCCTTAGCTAGAATTTAGAGTATCTTATGAATTTAATACATATTTGATACAGTTATTACTAAGTTTATTACTTTTGAGTCTTTGTTATTTGAAGGTGCCCTTAACTAATATCTATTGAGCAACATTTATTTATTTATTTTTTGTTTGTTTATTATTTGTTGAGATAAAATCTGGCTTTTGTTGCCCAGGCTAGAGCATAATGGCGTGATCTCAGCTCACTGGAACCTCCACTTCCTAGGTTCAAGCAATTCTCCTGCCTCAGACACTCAAGTAGCTGGGATTACAGGCACCCACCACTACGCCCAGCTAATTTTTACTAGAGATGAAATTTCGCCATGTTGGTCAGGCTGGTCTTGAACTCCTGACCTCAAGTAATCCACCCACTTTGGCCTCCCAAATTGCTGGGATTACAGGTGTAAGCCACATTACCTGGCCCATTAATGAAATATCTATTATATTTGACAGAAATTCAGTTTATTATTACAGGAATAAAGTCAATCATTTATGGTGCTCAAATTTCTCATGTTCTTAGTTTACTTCCTCTACAATATTTGATTAAGTACATATTCTAATAATTAATAATTTTAAAAGACAGTATCTGTAGCACACATAACTCTAAACAATTGCAATGCAAATAAGAATTTATAAATAAACCTTATTTAATATATTAGGGAACATTCAGAAGATACTGGATTATTACAAATATCTATCTTTCATTTTGCAATGAAAATGAGTGATGAAACATTAGTGAGTGTATTTTGACCTAGAAATACCTCTCGTAAGTTGTTATTTGAATAATTCAATATCATCAACAGTTTAAAGTTTCATTGGCTCTTTCTACTGGATAGTTGAGCTTTCCTGATTAATGGGAAAGAACTCAATGTTGCCAAGTCTAATAACGCACCTAATTATAACATTTGAATTAAAAAGTGAGTTTTATTTTAATTTTCTTTCAAGTTAATTTAATTCTGATTTAAGATTTTATTTTATTCTATAATTAGTTTAAGTAGACTTTTTGGAACACACATTTAATTATCATAATGAATTACTATATTTTAATAGAAGAAATTGCACAGTTTTGTTCTAGAATAAGTTTTTAATGTCAAATTAATGATGTATATATGTATTGTATATGCATACTTTAATAATGGTGGAAGTTGAAACATTTTAATTTTTATGTATGAATTCTACATTCTAAACTTTGAATTTGCATTGACATTTAAATCTAGAGTCTATCATATGGATTGCTCAATAATGGAGAAAAACACATTAATTTATAGTTTTTCTATTAAAACCTCATCCTTTAGATAAACATAAAATCAAAATAATAGAAAGTATAATTCTTGCTTTTATGTATTTCCACTAAAAATAAGGCAGTTTATATCTATCTAGTACTGATTATAGACAAGGTTACTTGTGCGTTAATTTTATTATAGTTTTTCTATTAAAACCTCATCCTTTAGATAAACATAAAATCAAAATATTAGAAAGTATAATTCTTGCTTTTATGTATTTCCACTAAAAATAAGGCAGTTTATATCTATCTAGTACTGATTATAGACAAGGTTACTTGTGCGTTAATTTTATTATTTTCTTAATCTCAAAAGAGATACATGAATACCCAAGGAAAGTTACATAAATGCAGCTAAGGAATTTTTCAATGATCAGCAGAAAACCAAGATTACTGTGAATAAAATAAAATCCAGTGATAAAAGCACACAAGAGGTGGAAGATGAAATACTGACTGGCTATTATGAAAGACTCCCAACACATGACATTAAAATGACATCCATTGACGAGTTCAACAGATTTCAAGGAACCACTGATATCCTCACAACTGATGCTAACCTCAGGAAACTTCTTTTTTTTTTTTTTTGCAGGAGGGTGTCTTTTTATCTTCTGAAAATTGAGATGAATGATTAATTGCTAAAACTAAAACAATGAAGATGAAGCAAGTTAATATTTGGCTTGAACGCTTTAGAAAGAAAGAAAAATACACCAGGATGTCATATAAAAAGGGGAAAGAAATCTGAAAAGGCATAACAATATTTCTCTATGCTCTGGATTAAGAAAAGACACTTTGTGCTGGAAATTTAAAAAACAGATGAGGAGCAGTAGCAAAATATTACAAGAAGGATTGACACAAATATAGTTGAGTCACTTACAACATTCAGGTTACAGAAAAGTAAATAAAACTCTCAAACTGTAACTAGGAGAGAATCTAATTCCATTAAATATAATGCAATGATAGTAAATAAAATTAATTCAATAATAGATTATTTGGTAAAAGCTGATGATTTTAAGTATAATACAAATTCTTTAAATATGTTACAAATATGAAATTTTAAAATTATCTGGCTCAAAAAAGGAATGCAAAAACTCCAGCCCAGAAGGATCTAAAGAAGATAATATAGTTCTTCAACATTTCAGTGAGAGTATTAGATCAATGAGGCAGAAAACTAACAAAGATATTTGGGACCTGAACTCAGCACTTGACCAAACGTACTTATCAGACATATACAAAACTCCCCACCTAAAAGCAAAGGAATATACATTCTTCTTATCTTCACATGGTATATACTCTAAAATCAGTCACGCAGTTGGCCATGAAACAAGTCTCAGCAAATTAAAGAAAACACACACACCATCTGCTCAGACCACCACACAATAAAAACAAAAGTCAATACTAAGAACAGCAAAACCATGCAATTCCATGAAATTTAACAACCTGCTCCTTAATGACTTTGAGGTAAACAATGAAATTAAGATAGAAACTAGAAATTCTTTGAAACTAATGAGAACCAAAGTACAACTTACCAGGATACAGCTAAACCAGTGTTAGAAAAGTTTTTAGCACTAAAGGCTCACATCAAAAATTTAGAAAGATATCAAATTAACCTAATATGACCCTTAGTAGAACTAGGGAAACAAAAGCAAAGCCACCCAAAACTAAGAGAAGATAAGAAATAACAAAAATCAGAAATGAACTGAATGAAATTGAGATGTAAAAAACACACATGCAAAAATAAAAGAAAATCCAGACACTGTGTTTTGAAAGAATAATTAGACCACCAGAATAATAAATAAAAAAAAGACAGAAGATTCAAGTAAACAAAATCAGAAATGACAAAGGTACCAATGACTCCATAGAAATACAAAACCCCTCAAAGACAACTATGAACACATCTATGCATGCAATCTAGGAAATCTAGAAGAAATGAATCCATTCCTGGACATATACAACCTTCTAAGACTCAAAAAGGGAGACACTGAATCCCTGAACAGGGATAGAATGAATTACAAAATTGATTCAAAAAAGCACACTAACCAGAAAAGGCTCAGGACCACACAAATTCACAACTGAATTCCACAAGATGTAAAAGAAGTGTTGGTGCCATTCCTACAGAAATTATTTCAAAAAATTGAGGATGAAGGACTCCTCCCCACCTCATTCTATGAGGCCAGCATCATTCTGATACCAACACCTGACAGAAGCACAACAACAAAGAAACATAACTTCAGGCCAAGATCCTTGATAAACATAGATACAAAAATTCTCAACAAAATACTAGCAAACCAAATCCAGAAACACATCAAAAAGCTAATCCACCATGATCAAGTAGGCTTTATCCCTGGTATGCAAGGGTGATTCAACACATACAAATCAATAAATGTTATGCATTGCATAAACACAACTAAAAAAAAACCCCACATGATCATCTCAATAGATGCAGAAAAAGCTTTTGAAAAAATTCAACATCCTTTCATGTTAAAAACCTGTAACAAACTAGGCACTGAAAAAACATGCTTCAAAATAGTAAGAGCTGTCTATGACAAACTCACAGCCAATGTCATACTGAATGGGCAAAAGCTGGAAGCAATTCTTTTAAGGACCAGAACAAGACAAGGAAGCCCATTCTCACCTCTCCTGTATGAGAAAATACTGGCAGTCCTAGCCAGAGGAATCAGGCAAGGGAAAGAAATAAAAGGCATCTAAATAGGAAGAGAGGAAGTCAAACTATCTTGGTTTGTAGATGATATGATTCTATATCTATTAAAAAACCATAGTCTCTGTCCAAAAGTTTCTAGATCTCATAAACTTCAGAAAAGTTTCAGGATACAAAATCAATGTACAAAAATCAGTAGCATTTCTATACACCAACAATGTCTTGCCTGAAAGGCAAATCAAGAATGAAATCCCACTTACAATAACCACAGAGAATAAAGCATCTAGGAATACAGCTAAGCAGAAAGGCAAAAAATCTCTACAATGAGAACTGCAAAACACTGCTGAAAGAAATCAGTGATAACAAAAAATGGAAAAAGATTCCATGGCTTATGAATAGGAAGTATCAAAACTGCTAAAATGGCCATACTTCATAAAGCAATTTACAGATTTCACACTATTGCTATCAAGCTGCCAATGGCATTCTTCACAGAATTAGAAAAATCTATTTTAAAATTCATACAGAACCATAAAAAAAGCCTGAATAGCCAAGGCAATATTAAGCAAAAAACACAAAGCTGGAAGCATAATGTTACCTGCATTCAAACTATATTACAGGACTACAGTAACCAAAACAGCATGGTACTGGTACAAACACAGAATCATAGACCAATGGAATAAAATGGAAAGCACAGAAATAATGCTGTACCAAGTACAATCATCTCATCTTCAACGGAGCTGAAACCAACAAGCAATGGGGAAAGTTCAATAAATAGTGCTAGATAACTGGCTATTCATATGCAAAAAATTGAAACTGGACACCTACCTTAAGCCACATACAAAAATCAAGTCAAGATGTATTAAAGACTTAAATGTAAAACCTGAAACTATAATAACCCTGTAAAATAACTTAGGAAATATCATGGTCATACAGGCCATTGCAAACATTTTATGACAAAGACATCAAAAGCATACTTGACAAATGGTACCTAATTAAACTAAACAGCTTCTGCACAGCAAGGCCTACTTCAGGATGGAGTGTGGTAGGGGCGGGGGGTCAGATGGAAAATCTACCTGTTAGGTACTATGCTGTTTTCCAGGGTGATGAAATAATCTACACAGCAAACACTTCTGACATGCAATTTACCTATATAACAACCCTGCCTATGTACTGCCAAACTTAAGAATTGGAAACCAAATTCCTCGTTAAGGCTTTAAAACTGGAAACACTTTAAATTCAACAAAAATTTAATTAAATAATAGTTAACTAGTAAATAATAAAAACACAGATTGAGATAAAAGAGGCATTGGTGAGTTTACAATAATAAATTGAGAGACAAAACAGTATTATTACAGGAAATCAAAGAAATGAGGAAAAAATCAGAACTTTTATACATATAATAGAGTTAATAGAAAAATAATCACATGAAATTTGAAGAAAAAATGGAAATAAAAAATTTCATAATGTTTAATGAATGAAAGTTTTTACGAGTGACAGGAACTGTAAGTGCAGCTCCAAATAACATCCAACATTTATATAAATAAATAAACAAACAAACAAAAATTGACATAGAACTTTCAACAATTAGAATTGTTCTGCAGAATTCAAGAAGTCTTTAGTAAAGTAAGTAAAGAAGAGTTTATGGATTTTGCTGGTTGGTAGAGGAAACAAACATGCAAATAAGCATGACATCAGTGTTCTTTACAGCAGCTTTCAAAAAGTACCAAGACAACAGAAAAATTTTACACAAGATTCTCAGGAAGAAAAAAAGAGCATGAACCAAGAATACTATTCTCAGCTAATGTTTAAGTAATATATTAATAAGCAAATATTCTCAATTGCTGAATAACTCAAACATAGAGAGAGAGGTTTCTGAGTGACAAGATTGAGCCAATTAAGAGAGGAATTCAAATTTGAAATTCCCTGAGTTCCCCTTGCAAAAACTATAGATCACTATACCATTTACCCATTATTTGCAACAAATTACTCCATTACTTAGCAGCCTAAAAAATATCACACATGCATGTTTACCCACTTTCTGTTTATTGAGAAAATTGGTATGTCTTAGCTGGGTCCTCTGCTTTAAGTTTCTCTCAGGCTGTCATCAAGGTACTGGCTGGGAATCCTGAATCCCAAAATCCAAAATCTGAAATGTTCCAAAATCTGAAATTTTTGAGTGTCAATATAATGACTCAGTGGAGACTTCCACATGTACTTAACAGAAACTCTTTTATACACTAAATCATTTAAAATATTGTATAAAATTACCTTCAGACTTCATGTATAAAGTTGCTATGATTTGGTTCTGTCTCCCCACACTCTAACACTTTGTGTATAGTCTATCTGTTTGGAAACAGTCACTAGGTCCAAACCAGCTCTAAAGAGAGGATATTATTTAAGAAAGAGGATACTGCAAATAGTGGATCATTAGGAGATGTTTTACAAATGACCTTCCATCATCTATTGCAGATTCACCATTACATTGAGAACTACTAGAAACATTAGGTAAAACTGTAAAATCAAAATCTTTTTGAGCACATTGACGAACTTTCAACACATCAGAGAACTGTAGGATCAACATTCCAATGAGAAGGGACACACAATAATTTAGTTCAATATTCAACAACATTTTTACATGCAGGTCATCTCCCTTTTCAAAAGGGAAAGATGGGAAAATTTTTAAAAACTAAGCCAGATTGTCATGAATCATCATAGTTGAGAAAAAAATATTAATATTTAAGTACCACCTAGGAGAAGAGACTTTGTTACACACACCAGGCTTTTAGTTTACAACTCACAGAGCTACATCCTAGGAGTAAGAGAAGGCCACAAACAGAATGGCCCTGTGTTATAAAATTCTAGTATCTAATACGAAGGAAATAAAAGTTTTGAAAGAAAGGCAAAAGCAAACATGGAAGATGGAAATATAATTGGAAAAACATGTAAAAGCATTTTGATTACAGCACAGGTAACTTTTTCTCAGTCAAAATTAATCTGCTATGCAGAAGACCTACATTTATTTGAAAAATTACATGTTGAAATGTAGGCCAAATTAATCACCTTAGAAATATACATACAAAAATATAATTTGGGTGAATTGCTTCACATAAAAAGACATTTCTGTATTCTAAAAAAACTGCAATCAAATTCTCATAAACCATGAAAGGTACATCAGCATTCTAGCTCATTACGTTAGAAGTTCACTTACAGAAAATTTCAGAATAAATGTCTATCTGAATAGTTTGCCTCCATTAAGTCCTAACCAGTTTGAATTTCGTTTTGTACATTTATACAGTTCTACTTAGGTATTTATACTACAATGTGTTGTCCTGTTTATATTATGCTTATCTATTTCACAAAGTATCTTTTTTATTTTTGTTTTTTGAGACAGAGTCTTGCTCTGTTGCCCAGGCTGGAGTACAGTGGCACAATCTCAGATCACTGCTACCTCTGTCTCCTGGGTGCAAGCTATTCTCCTGCCTCAGCTTCCTGAGTAGCTGGGATTACAGATGCCCACCACCATGCCAGGTTAATTTTTGTACTTTTAGTAGAGACAGGGTTTCACCATATTGCCAGAGTGGTCTGAACTCCTGACCTTGTGATCTGCCCGCCTCGGCCTCCCAAAGTGCACATGGTATCTTTTTTGCTCACATCAACTAAGCAGCAGTATACATACCCGACACTACATCTTTTTCCACTTCCTACTGACCACTGCTGCCTATGTTTTAAATTATCAGGGCTCCAACATTTACCTATATAGCTCCATGATGTGTTTCCCCAAGACTCATCATGAACCACCTTTCCTAACCCTTGACAACTTGAAACTCAGCCATCACTAGATTGTAATTTTTAAAAAGATGAACAAATAATAAAAGAAACAAACAAACAAATAGAAATGAATGATAGCATGTCATCATAATGAAGTAAGAATTGGTTATTGTTGAATCCAGTCTACTCATATCAGAATCACTTGCTGACCTTCATATTATGAAGAAACCTAACCCAAACCCGCCCACCAATTATTCTGGGAATAGGAGAAAATCCATTTCCTCTCAGCCTAAGGCTGGCTTTTTCACTCTTTGAAGTCTGAACTATTGGAGGAGGAAATGTCTATTTTCTCAGGAAAAATCAAAATCCACTCTCTCCTGCCTCTGCCACCTCAGACTGTGCCTCATTTCTGTGCCTCAGAAATACAATTCCCTAAACTGCAGCATGTCTTTAAAAGCTGACTTATTTATACATATACAACATTTATTTTATTTTATTTTTGGAAACAGATATCAAATATCATATGTCTCTTGGACTCTTTTACAGTGTTTCTTTGGTGCCATGGGGCAAAAAACTCAGGCTCCCATTCCCGTTTCATAAGGTGTGAATTCCCAACTTCTTGTGAGCAAGTGCTTCTACAACACAAACCCTTCCCTAGAAAGATGATGCTCAGGAATGTATTAGTCTAAGTTTTCAATTCAGAGAAATTGGCAAAAAAGATGGCACATCTTTTGTCTAATTATCGAGTGAAGTTTTGATAATATATCTAATTTAGAATAAAATAACTTTTGATCATGTTTTTCATTTTTTGACCTACAAGAAATATCCTGTGATCTTAATGTGTGAAGGAGACTGAATAATTTAGTTGAGTACCTTGACAAATACCTGGGACATGACTGCTCCAGTACATACTGTTATTGTTTTCTATGAAAATAAAGTTAGTATAGAATAATGTTGATCTAAGGGAGCCTCAAGAAGCTAGACCTCATAGGTTGGTAAACATGTAGCCCCGGGTAACACTGAAAATAACAAAATGCTTGGTTTGGGCACTAAAGAGAAAAAGAAAATGACTATTTTAAGTATAGGCCTGAGAGCTTAAACAAATTTATATCCACAATCACTGGGTTCTTTGCTAAAAGAGTAGAATTATCACAGGAAAAAAAAAATCCAAGGTATGATGACTCCTTTATCTATTAGGCTATGTAATTTAAGAGGATATTGTACATGTTTGGGACAAATAGAATTTTTGTGGGTTTAGCCAGAGACATGGTCAGGCTCTTTCTATTCTTGTCTTTCCCATCTAATTGCCTACACCTGAAGTTTTCAGATGAACACATTAATATAGTACTGAGAGACCTAGGATTTTATTCCTGTAACTATTCTAAATTTGTCTCAATTTCTGTCTTAGCCTTTGGAAAGTTTTTATAAGGTATAATAGTTGAGACAAAGACCTATAATTATTAATGCAGGACTTTTCATGGCTCTGATGGTTTTTTTTTTTTTTTTTTGAGACGGAGTTTCGCTCCTGTTACCCAGGCTGGAGTGCAATGGTGCGATCTCAGCTCACTGCAACCTCCGCCTCCTGGGTTCAAGCAATTCTCCTGCCTCAGCCTCCTGAGTAGCTGGGACTACAGGCACGCACCACCATGCCCAGCTAATTTTTGTATTTTTAGTAGAGACGGGGCTTTACCATGTTGACCAGGATGGTCTCGATCTCTTGACCTTGTGATCCACCCGCTTCAGCCTCCCAAAGTGCTGGGATTATAGGCGTGAGCCACCTCGTCTCACTGTTTTTTTCTTTTTTTTCTTTTTTTTTTAGGTAAATAATTGAGATTCTGGGTTTTCTGGCCACATAGGAGGGTATGCAAGCAGGTCAAAATGAAGGGTAGAAGAAGAAGGAAATAAAGGAGCATAATATGGGAAAACAAGAATGGTGAGATAAAGGTTATTGGGTTAAGTTTTTCAAATGTTTAATTTGTTTTAGTTAAAGTATCTTTTAGGAAAGCAAATCTGAAATTTGCTTTTCTTTGGAACTTTCTTCATACCAAGACAAATATAGAAGGACAATGGAATGTTTTGCTTCCTTTTGGTCCTCAAATGCTGTCCCAGTGGGAAAAGAAAATATTATGTCAAAAAAAAAAATCCCAAAGATATCACCAGGAACTTAAATTATCTGGAAATATTACGACATATAGAAAGATGCATATACAAATGTGGCTTATAATGTGAATATGCATTATGAACACAAGTGTAACCCACAGGACATGCCTACTTAGGCTAAATCAAACCTCTGAAAGTTTGGCAACAGTTGGCTCAAAGTTTTGTTTCTGCACCTCATGTCTAGAGCTCATGAACTACAGTCTGCTTGCCTTAAATTCTAACACAGCCATCAGTGACTCCCAGGAGAAGAAAAGTCTACAGGATAGATCTCCCCCAGAATCAAACTCTCAGTGACAAAACAAGACTAAACTAAGGAATGTTCTCAAATGTTTTTGATGTAGACTTCAAAGCCAAATGTGTCCTGCATTGATGCTGATCTGAGAGGACTGCCTGAACACACTGGCCCAAGGATTGTGTTAAAGACGAATATCTCTTTTCCTCTACTAATCCTACTTCCTGTAAACTTGTTCTTAAGGACTTACAACAAAGAAGACAGACAAGCACGAAAAGTAAGATTTCTAGTAATGAGGCAGATTTCCACCAAGAATAAATTTTTTTCTGGGCATGAAAGTCATATCAACTCTTACAGTTAAATAGCACTTGTGTTCATTTGAATAGTCTTAATATGCTGTGTGGCTGTATATGACAAAATTCTCACCTATGACCTTGTTTACATAAATCACATCCATGATTTATGTAAACAAGTACTTAAATAAATGTACTAGAAAGGTACACACACAAACAATAAAGATAGATACAATTAGTGCGGTGACTGGCAATAAGATGGTGACCACAGGAAATCGTCCTCATTTTTATTTTTTGAAATTTGTATTTTAGTAATATTTATATTTTGATTGTGCAATTAAATAAAAATATATATTTTTTCTTTGTCTTTCAGCATTTTGAATATGATGTTTCTGAACATGAATCTCTTTGTTTTTATTCTACTTGAATTCCATTGAGCTTTTTAGATGTACAGATGCTTTTCATCCAGTCTACTTGTTAAATTTGCTCAAAAAGAATATTCGGAGGACTCAAGATGGCGCTGTGAGAACAACCCAGGATTGGAGCTCTTCTTGTTGAATCCGCAAACGGTGAGTCAGAGCGGCATTTCCAGACTGATCTTTGTTGCCCACAGAACGGGGAAACTCCCAAGTATAAAAAAGACACGGGACGCCAGGCAGTAGGTCTGCCTGGCGAAGCCGGCAGCTGGGGCAGCAGCGGCTGGCCCTACCCAGCAATCCCCACAGGGCGTGCTTGTCCGGGTGCCCTGTTGAACCGGCAACTTGAGACTTGAGAGGGCTGGACTTGATACTGAACGAGACTTGGACAGTAGCCCAGCCCAGGGGATTGCAGGGATTGGGATACCCAGTGGGATGAACAAAACCGTGATTTCAAACTATCCCGAGCAGACGGTCCGAGACGCTCTGTGGAGGAGGGGCATCCACCACTACCGAGGCAACCCGCCCCAACTGAGATACACGCCCATTGCTGATGCAGCCAGCCGTTGCCGTGGAAACCCGCCCCAACTGAGATACACGCCCACTGCTGACGCAGCCAGCCGCTGCCAGGGCAACCCGCCCCAACTGAGATACACGCCCATTGCTGATGCAGCCAGCCGTTGCCGAGGCAACCCGTCCCTACTGAGATACACGCCCACTGCTGACGCAGCCTGCCGTTGCTGAGGCAACACGCTACAACGAAGAGAATCTGCCGCAGGGCATGGCGGAGACCACAACAGAGCCGGCAGGAACAGAGCGAACCACACAACAGCAGGGCGGAGCCTCGGCAGCGAAACAGTGGCTAGTCTGCCTTCTAGCTGGGCAGGACACCTGATCGGACATCCAAAAATAAAGCCCAAACCCCTCAACACAGAGCATTTGAGAAAAAAAAAAAAAAAGGGGTTTTTTAATGAGCTCTGTTGCAGCAAAATAAAACATAGCAGCCTAACAGCCCTGAATGAACAACAGAGTGCACAGCTCAGCAATTAAACCCCTATAAAGTACAAACTGTCTCCTCAAGCAGCTCCCTGACCCCTCTATATCCAAAAGACTGACATTAGGCAGGCATCATCCTGGGACAAAGAGAGCAGAAAAAGAAACTGGTAGCATCCCTCGCTGTGCCACAGCTACTAGAGGTGCACCCCAGACAAGCAGGGTCTGGAGCGGACCTCAGCAGTCATACAGTGAAGGGGCTAGACTGGTAGAAGGAAAACCAAGCAACAGAAATACTTCATCATCAACATTCTGGGTGTCCACTCAGAGACCCAAACAAAAAGTCAGCAACTATGCAGACGACCAGTGGACAAATCCACAAAGATGGGAAGAAACCAGCACAAAAAGAAGGAAAACACCCGAAACCAGAACACCTCGCCTCCTAGAAAGGACCAAAACTCCTCACCAGCAAGGGAACAAAGCTGGACGGAGAATGACTGTGACGAAATGACGGAATTAGACTTCAGAAGATGGATAATGAGAAACTTTTGTGAGCTAAAAGATCATGTATTAAATCAATGCAAAGAAACTAAGAACCTAGAAAAAAGATTTGAGGAAATGATAACAAGAATGGATAACTTAGAGAGGAATATGAATGAATTAAAGGAGCTGAAAAACACAATACGAGAACTTCACGAAGCATGCACAAGTTTCAATAGCCGAATTGACCAAGCAGAAGAAAGAATATCTGAAGTCGAAGACCAACTCAATGAAATAAAACGAGAAACCAAGATCAGAGAAAAAAGCGCAAAAAGGAATGAACAAAGTCTCCAAGAAATGTGGGACTATGTGAAAAGACCTAACCTACGTTTGATAGGTGTACCAGAAGGGGACGAAGAGAATGAATCCCAGCTGGAAAATACTCTTCAGGACATCATCCAGGAAAATTTCCCCCACCTAGCACGACAAGCCAACACTCAACTGCAGAAAATACAGAGAACACCACAAAGATATTCTGCAAGAAGAGCAACCCCAAGGCACATAATCGTCAGATTCAACAGGGTTGAAATAAAAAAGAGAATACTAAGGGCAGCCAGAGAGAAAGGTCGGGTCACCCACAAAGGGAAGCCCATCAGACTCACAGCAGATCTCTCGGCAGAAACACTACAAGCCAGAAGAGAGTGGGGGCCAATATTCAACATTCTTAAAGAAAAGAACTTTCAACCCAGAATTTCATATCCAGCCAAACTGAGCTTCAGAAGTGAAGGAAGAATAAAATCCTTTGTGAACAAGCAAGTACTCAGAGATTTTGTCACCACCAGGCCTGCTTTACAAGAGCTTCTGAAAGAGGCACTACACATAGAAAGGATCAATCACTACCAGCCATTCCAAAATCACACTGAATGCTAAAGAGCTTCAACATAATGAAGAATCTACAACAACTAACAGGCAAAACAGCCACTTAGCATCAAAATGGCAGTATCAAATTCACACATAACAATATTAACCCTAAATGTAAATGGACTAAATGCACCAATCAAAAGACACAGACTGGCAAATTGGATAAAAATCCAAAACCCATCAGTGTGCTGTATCCAGGAAACCCATCTCACATGCAAGGATACACAAAGGCTCAAAATAAAGGGATGGAGGAAGATTTACCAAGCTAATGGAAAGCAAAAAAAAGCAGGAGTTGCAATTCTCATCTCTGATAAAATAGACGTCAAAGCAACAAAGATCAAAAGAGACAAAGAAGGCCATTACATAATGGTAAAAGGATCGATACAACAAGAAGAGCTAACGATCCTAAACATATATGGACCCAACACAGGAGCACCCAGATACATAAGGCAAGTTCTTAATGACTTACAAAAGGACTTAGACTCCCACACAATAATAGTGGGAGACTTTAACACTCCACTGTCAATACTAGACAGATCAACCAGACAGAAAATCAACAAGGATATCCAGGGCTTGAACTCAGACCTGGAGCAAGCAAACCTGGTGGACATTTACAGAACTCTCCACCCCAAATCCACAGAATACACATTCTTCTCAGCACCACATCACACCTACTCTAAAATTGACCATATAATTGGAAGTAAAGCACTGCTCAACAAATGCAAAACAACTGAAATCATAACAAACAGCCTCTCAGACCATAGTGCAATCAAGTTAGAACTCAGAATTCAGAAACCGACCCAGAACCGCACAGTTTCATGGAAACTGAACAACTGGATCTTGAATGTTGACTGGGTAAACAACGAAATGAAGGCAGAAATAAAGAAGTTCTTCGAAACCAATGAGAACGAAGACACAATGTGCCAGAACCTCTGGGACACATTTAAAGCAGTCTCTAGAGGAAAGTATATAGCAATAAGTGCACATATGAGGAGAATGGAGAGATCCAAAATTGACACCCTATCATCAAAATTGAAAGAGCTAGAGGAGCAAGATCAAAAAAACTCAAACCCAGCAGAAGACAAGAAATAACTAAGATCAGAGCTGAGCTGAAGGAGATTGAGACACAAAAAACCCTTCAAAAAATCAATAAATCCAAGAGCTGGTTTTTTGAAAAGATCAACAAAATAGACAGACCACTAGCCAGATTGATTAAAAATAAAAGAGAGAACAACCAAATAGATGCAATAAAAAATGATAAAGGGGAAATCACCAGAGATTCCACAGAAATTCAAACCATCATCAGAGAATATTACAAACAACTATATGCGCATAAACTAGTAAACCTGGAAGAAATGGATAAATTCCTGGACTCCTGTGTCCTCCCAAGCCTAAACCAGGAGGAAGCTGAAACTATGAATAGACCAATAACAAGGTCAGAAGTCGAGGCAGCAATTAAGAGACTACCTCAGAAAAAAAGCCCAGGTCCAGATGGGTTCACAGCCGAATTCTACCAGACACACAAGGAGGAGCTGGTACCATTCCTTCTAAAACTATTTCAAACAATCCAAAAAGAGGGAATCCTTCCCAAATCATTTTATGAGACCAACATCATCCTGACACCAAAACCCGGCAGAGACCCAACGAGAAAAGAAAACTTCAGGCCAATATCCATGATGAACATAGATGCAAAAATCTTCAATAAAATATTGGCAAGCCGATTGCAACAGCAAATCAAAAAACTTATTCATCATGATCAAGTAGGATTCATCCCGGGGATGCAAGGCTGGTTCAACATACACAAGTCTATCAACGTAATTCACCACATAAACAGAACCAAAAACAAAAACCACATGATTATCTCAATTGACGCAGAGAAGGCTTTTGACAAAATTCAACAGCCCTTTATGCTAAAAACCCTCAATAAACTCGGTATCGGTGGAATGTATTTCAAAGTAATAAAAGCTATTTACGACAAACCAACAGCCAATATCATACTGAATGGACAAAAACTGGAAGCATTCCCTTTGAAATCTGGCACTAGACAAGGATGCCCTCTCTTACCACTCCTATTCAATATAGTACTGGAAGTTCTAGCCAGAGCAATCAGGCAAGAAAAAGAAATAAAGGGTATTCAAATAGGAAAGGTGGAAGCCAAATTGTCTCTATTTGCAGACGACATGATAGTATACCTAGAAGGCCTCATTGCCTCAGCCCAAAAACTCCTGAAACTGATATACAACTTCAGCAAAGTCTCAGGATATAAAATCAATGTGCAAAAATCACAAGCATTCCTATACACCAATAACAGACTTAAAGAAAGCCAAATCAAGAGCGAACTGCCATTCGTAATTGCTACAAAAAGAATAAAATACCTTGGAATACAACTCACAAGGAACGTAAGGGACCTCTTCAAGGAGAACTACAAACCACTGCTCAACGAAATCAGAGAGGACACAAACAGATGGAGAAACATTCCATGTTCATGGTTAGGAAGAATTAATATCGTGAAAATGGCTATACTGCCCAAAGTAATTTACAGAATCAATGCTATCCCCATCAAGCTACCATTGACTTTCTTCACAGAACTGGAAAAAACCACCATGAACTTCATATGGAACCAAAAGAGAGCCCGCATAGCCAAGTCAATTCTAAGCAAAAAGAACACAGCGGGGGGCATCACACTACCGGATTTCAAACTATACTACAAGGCTACAGTAATCAAAACAGCATGGTACTGGTACCAAAACAGAGATATAGACCAATGGAACAAAACAGAGGCACCGGAGGCAACACAACATACATACAACTACACAATCTTTGATAAACCTGACAAAAACAAGCAATGGGGCAAGGATTCCATGTTTAACAAATGGTGTTGGGAAAACTGACTAGCCATGTGCAGAAAGCAGAAACTGGACCCCTTCCTGACACCTTACACTAAAATTAACTCCAGATGGATTAAAGACTTAAACATAAGACCTGGCACCATAAAAACCCTAGAAGGAAATCTAGGCAAAACTATCCAGAACATAGGAGTAGGCAAGGACTTCATGAACAAAACACCAAAAGCATTGGCAACAAAAGCCAAAATAGACAAATGGGACCTAATGAAACTCCACAGCTTCTGCACGGCAAAAGAAACAGTCACTAGAGTGGATCAGCAACCAACAGAATGGGAAAAAATTTTTGCAGTCTACCCATCTGACAAAGGGCTGATATCCAGAATTTATAAAGAACTCAAGCAGATTTACAGGAAAAAAACAAACAAGCCCATTCAAAAGTGAGCAAAGGATATGAACAGACACTTTACGAAAGAAGACATATATGAGGCCAACAATCATATGAAAAAATGTTCATCGTCACTGGTCATCAGAGAGATGCAAATCAAAACCACATTGAGATACCATCTCACGCCAGTTAGAATGGCGATCATTAAAAAATCTGGAGACAACAGATGCTGGAGAGGATGTGGAGAAAAAGTAACACTTTTACACTGTTGGTGGGAGTGTAAATTAGTTCAACCATTGTGGAAGACAGTGTGGCGATTCCTCAAGGCCTTAGAAATAGAAATTCCATTTGACCCAGCAATCCCATTACTGGGTATATATCCAAAAGACTATAAATCGTTCTACTATAAGGACACATGTACACGAATGTTCATTGCAGCACTGTTTACAATAGCAAAGACCTGGAATCAACCCAAATGCCCATTGATAATAGACTGGATTGGAAAAATGTGGCACATATACACCATGGAATATTATGCAGCAATCAGAAATGATGAGTTCCTGTCGTTTGTAGGGACATGGATGAATCTGGAGAACATCATCCTCAGCAAACTGACACAAGAACCGAAAATGAAACACCGCATATTCTCACTCATAGGTGGGTGATGAAAAATGAGAACACATGGACACAGAAAGGGGAGTACTAAACACTGGGGTCTATTGGGGGGAAAAGGGGAGGGCCAGTGGGAGGGGGAGGTGGGGAGGGATAGCCTGGGGAGAAATGCCAAATGTGGGTGAAGGGGAGAAGAAAAGCAAAGCACCCTGCCATGTGTGTACCTACGCAACTGTCTTGCATGCTCTGCTCATGTACCCCAAAACCTATAATCCAATAAAAAATTAAAAAAAAAATACATATATATATATATATATATATTTAAATTTACTTTTTTCTTGGCTATTATTTCTTGGTACTGTCATATATATGTTATAATTAAACCATGTAGTGAGTAAATTTTTAATTAAAAATTAATCCTTCACATAAATGATTTTTTCTGAACTATTACTTCATATTAATATTCAAACTTAATTATCTAAACTCAATTTATTAAGCCAAAATTTTTAGAAAGCATGATCAAAATCCCAAAGCAACACAAATGCTAAAGAGTAACAATTAAAATAGATTTACTATAAACGTATTTAAATAACAAATATTACAACTAAGTTTTCAGTCTCATGTGGGAATATAAAGGCAGTTTCTCTCAGTAAATAAAACAAAATGTTTACAGCTTAATTTCCTAATATCTTTCATGACTCACAGATATTTCATAGAAACTTTGTGTGCTGATGTATGTTGGCTATATTTCTTTAAATTAATGTGTATGTATTAATATATATATATTGTCTCCTATATAGTTTAACACATGGGAGTTTGGGTGTTAATAAAGATTTACATGTGCATTGGTTTGCTATGGCTGCCATAATTGAGTACTTTGTGGCTATATTTGACCATTTTCATGTTGCTGATAAAGACATACCCAACACTGGGTAATTTATAAAGAAAAATAAGTTTAACAAACTCACAGTTTCACATGGCTGGAAAGGCCTCATAATCATGGTGGAAAGCTAAAGGCATGTCTTACATGGTGGCAGGCAAGAGAGAAAGGAGAGCCAAGTGAAAGGGGTTTTTCCTTATAAAACCATCAGATCTTGTGAGACTTACTCATTACCACAAGAACAGTTTGGGAAAAACAAACAATTCCTATGATGCAAGTATCTCCCACTAGGTCTCTCCCTCAACATGTGGAACTATGGGGGCTACGATTCAAGATGAGATTTGGGTAGGGATAAAGCCAAACCATATCAGTGGCTTAAACAATAGAATTTTATTTTCTAATAATTCTGGAGGAGAAATTAAAAATCAAGGTGTCACAGGTTTGTTTTTGTTGAGGTTTCTCTCTCTGAATTACAGATGGCCACCTTCACTCTATGTCTTTACCTGGTGTTTCTGTGTCTATATGCAACCCCTGCTATCCTGTATGTCCTAACCTCCTCTTCTTACAAGGACATTGGTTTTATTGGATTTTAATTAATGGCTCTGCCTCCAAACACAGTAGTGCTGAGGTACCAGTGGCAAAGGCTTTAATATATTAATTTTGAAATAATCCAAACTCACACTGTTTTAAAAATATCTTTGCTGGGCATGATGGCCTATACTCCTAGCATTTTGGGAGGCTAAGATGGGTTATTGCTTGAGTCCAGGAGTTTGAGATCAGCCTGGGAAACATACTAAGAATATCTCTACAAAACGTAAAAATTAGCCAGGAATGTGGCATGCTTCTGTAGTCCTAACTACTTGGGAGGCTGAGGTGGGAGGATCACCTGAGCCTGGGAGTTTGAGGCTGCAGTGAGCCATGATCATGCCACTGCATTCAGTAAAACAATATTTTACTACTATACACACATGTGTTTATATATATATATATATATATATATATATATATATATACACACACACACATACATACATACACATACATAAAATATTATACAGTATGTCTCTATCTAATTATCAGTCCATATTTCATATCATTCATCTGACTTGAAATGGATTTGTAATTGGCTAATCAATTTTTCATAGTGTAAGAATAACTCATACTGTTAGAATAATTAATTGGGAGGCTATTAGACTGACTTGGCTCTAGGTTTTAACTCAATCAAATCAAGACCCATTTCAGAATGGTCATAGCCCAGGAAAACAAAACTTAAGTGTACCTTATCAGAAACTACCCTCTACCCTCTAACTTGGGACTTTCCCACTCAGAAACTGCCAACTATCTTATAACAAGGGACTTTCCACTGTAATCAAATATTTCCTTTGAACACCTTGTTTCATGAACAGCTTATAGAAGTTTTTCCTTCATATTCCCTCATGGAACCCTGAACTACTATGCTGTGTAAATCATGAATAAACACTTATTTATAATGGGCATGTTAACATTTTAATGTGCCCATTTTATCTTAACAATTTTTACACCAGCATTGTAGGCATAGCTATTTCAACATATTGAGGTACTACAGCTCTTGAAAGTAGCAAGGGACTAAGAATGATACAGTTTATATCAAAAATTAAAGAGGTATGGATACTTTTGATGGGAGGGTGTCATGGTGCTAGAAAGTTCTTGCCCTTAAAACTACGCCCCCTTGTGGACCCAGAAAGAGAACACATTCCCTCACTCCCCACTGAACAGGAAAGCTCAACTGCTGTTGGAATTACAGAAGTCGATTCTCTTTAACTACTTTCTGCTGAAACGGGGCATAGAAGAGGCCTGCAGTTGAGGTTTCCTCCAGAGGGGAGCCTTTCAGGGGTGCATGTTGATGTAGAGGTCCACAAGAGAACCCATGAGCCAAGGACATTCAGGGTTCCAGTGGCAGGATTATTTGTGACCTTATGGCTCTATAAGAAACGAATGTGACAAGGTGGTTAAAGATGAAAGGCCCAAAGGCCAACAAATATAGGATAGCTATAAAGGGAGCTTAGGAATTCAAGGCTGACTCCAGTAGGGACTTGAACCAGCAACCTTGCAATTGTAGACCCTACCCGTAACCCCTTCACCATTTTGACCACTTGTGTGAAGTGAAGGCAGAAAGCTTTCTGAAACCATATTTTGAATGAGAATGCTGCACCCTGAGGCGATGTTGCCTACCTAAAAGCTGGGCAGGGCTGGCGGCCAGCAGCCTCTTTTCTTTCAGCCAGTGCACCCAGAGGAAAAGCTGCAGCTTTGGGTTTAAAAGCCGCGGTTACAGCTGCTCTTGGGTCAGCCATGAGTTCCCCCGCCCCCCACCCCACCGGGGCTTTCAGTTCCCATATTGAGGCCACCACAACCTCCTGCACGGTTGGCCACTTCCCAGGCTGCTGCCCACACAGGGACCTGCAGCCGGCAGGTGACCGGCCTGGGGAAGCCTTTTTACACTGCTGCCTGGGGCTGTGGAATGCTGGAGAGAACTACCAGAACCTCGTGCCAGGCCGCCACGCTCCCCGGTCCCCTGCAGGCTCGGGCTGTACCTGCCTGCTGTTTTCTCCCAGCCTGCAGTGCTGGCAGCTCTGGCTTACTGCAGCCACCTGAGCCCACCCATGGGGCAAGGAGTGAGAGGCCCGGGGGCAGTGCTGGCCCACTCCGCCCCACAGGCAAAAAACGGTGCTTTTAGTTCCAGGCAGCCGCACCTCCGCTCTGCACTGCTGCCCTGGTGTCCTTAAAGAAATAGGACAGCATGGGGCCGGTTTTACTCACAATTTGGAATTCTTAGACTCCAGCTATACCCCTCTTCCTGTGTACCCCTCCTCTCGTGTACCCCTCTCCTGGCTGGCTCGCCAAAATTTTGGGGTTCAGGGTGCCCTAAGCTCCCCTGAGAAGATGTTTTTCCAGGTTCTTGGTCTCCTGCCCTCTCAAGAATGAAAGAGGGGACCATGGTGCAGTGTGCAGTAAATGCCGGACTCAAAAGTGTTTGTAGAAAGTGACTTACTTAAAGAGAGAGAGAGAAACAGGAGAAGGAGAGAAAGAAACAGCTAACTCTCACACTGAGTGAGAGAATCCAGAAAGATGGAATCCAGGAGAGGAAAGCAGCTTCCATACTGAATGGAAGGGAATAGAGAGAGATGGAGTTTAGGAGGGGAAGACAGGCTTCCACGAGAGAGTGTGGAAGGGGACCCCAGGAGAGAGAAAAATAACTTCCACGAAGGGAGTGTTCGTGGAAGAGGACCCGAACATGGAGTCCCAAATGTAAAGTTTTTAAATAGTATCTGTAAATAATATTCTCTTAAAAAAAAAAAGAATGCCCAACATTTGACATATGAGACTAGAACTATAGTTTCAGTGGAAACTATAAGAGGTTCTATCTTTATTTATAATTTTCAAAGTCTTTCATGGAAGGTCATAAGATGAATAAAAATTTTACTCTCTCAACTACAAAACAAAATACATCAGTATTATATTTGTAACTATATAATTAAATATGATTTCTATTTCAATAAGCCATAATTATTTTGATATACATCCTTTGTTCCTTTGGAAAATGTGATTTTTCATAACTAATTTCTTGCAAGTGGGAAAAGAACAAGCTGATAAGTTTTTCTTTTTTCAAATAAATAAAAAATGTGAAGAATTATACTTTATTTTGAATTCTAGCATGCATATTATCAATTAAGAGTCAGTATGGAAAAGTAACATTTTCCATAAGAATGTCCTAATGTACATTCTACCAATTGTTACTAGCTTGGGAAAAAGCCTAATGGGTTATTTTTTCTTTCTGAATCACTTCAAAACATAATAGAATAATCCTACTGCTCATATATATATGCACATATATATATGCGCATATATATATATATGAGCCTGTAAGACACATACAATTTCCCCAAAGAGTCACATTAAAACATGTAGCAACATTTTTAATATTTCCGTAACCAGCAGAACTACATGGAAGAGAGCTTATCTAAATTTGCGTTAGTAGTATTATGAGATAGGCTGAATAATTAACCTCCCCTAATATTTGTATCCTCATCCCCAGAACTTGTGACTATGTTACCTGAAGTAGCAAAATAAATTTTGCAGATGTGGTTAAGACAATCTTGACATGGAAAGATTATCCTGGATTATCTGGATGGGCCAATGCAATGACAAGTGTCCTTGTAAGGGGGAGACCAGAGGTTTAGAGTTGAGGACAGAAATGTGATGACAGAAGCAACTGTCAGAGTGATAGAATTCTTGGAAATATCCATGAGCCAGGGCTGGAAATACCCAAGAAATCAAATTATCCTTTAGAGCATCCAGAAGAAATGCATCTACCTCCTTGACTGTAACTCATTGACACATTTGTTAAAAAACAAATTTTACATATATGTGTAAATTGGTATTTACATCACATTTCTGTCCTTGACTCTAAACATCTGGCCTCCCCCTCACAAGGACACTTCAATTAGCTCACACCTGTAATTCCAATACTTTGTGAGACTGAGGAGGACAGATCACATGAGGTGGGGAGTTGGAGACCAGCCTGACCAACATGGAGACAATCCATCTCTACTAAAAATATAAAATTAGCTGGCGTGGTGGCACATGCCTATAATCCCAGCTATTCAGGAGGCTGTGGCAGGAGAATCACTTGAACTCAGGAGGTGGTGTTTGCAATGAATCAAGATTGCTCCATTGTACTCCAGCCTGGGTAACAAGAGTAAAACTCCATCTCAAAAGAAAAAAAATCAACTGGGCAAAATATTTGCACAGGCACATCATCAAGAATATAAGATATAAGAACTAGAAAATGCTCACCATCATCAGTTAATATTGCTCAACATTTTAATGACCTGCAAATTAAAACCTCAATGCTCACTTATTAGAATAACTAATATTAGAAAGATTGACCATACCAATATTGGTGATTATGTAGAGGAAATGAAACTCTCAAACACTGCTGGTGAAAATATACAGAGGATATTATTTTGGAAAACAATTGAGCAAGTTTTTAAAATATTAATCAAGTATATGCTTCATATGAAAACAAATAATTCCACCATTCAATGTCTATGTGTTCATGTAAGAGAAATAAATGAATCTGTTCATAAGACTTCTACAAAAACGGCATCAAAATTTTTGCTTGTAATAAATAATCTAGTGGCCCTGAACAGGTAACAGGTGTGTGAATGAACTTTACTTAGTATCTGTAATGCAGTCCTCCACAGCAATACAAAGGAATTAACTATTGATACACAAACTACATGTATGCATCTCCAAATAATTACACTGAATGGAAGAAGTGAGAAAGAAGTAGTTCATTTATTGCCATTAAATTTACAAAATTTTCTAGAAAGTTCAAACTAATTTTTAGTGTCAGAAAGCAGATCAGTGGCTGCCTGGGAATGGCTCAGTGGTGGGAATAAAGAACTATCAAGGAACACAAATCTTTTGAGGTGCTTCATAAATGCCCTGTGTTAATTGTACTCGTGATTTTAAAACTTTACATATTTATAGGTATATATATGTGTGTGTGAAATGGTACACCTTTAACACGTGCAATAAATTATATATCAATTACAACACAATAAAGCTGTTTTTAAAAAGCTGAAGGTGAGGGTTGAATAATTTCCCCAACTTTCCCAGCAGTCTTAAATGAAAGCAGGTCAGAGAGCAAATTTGCCACAGGTGACATTTATTATCAAGTAGGTGCATAAAGAATCACACACCTTGTTCTGGAAGCTTAATTTGGTTCTAACATTCTATCTTTTTAGGTCTTCCAACCACATTTTACAGAAGAACTTTATTTAAAAACAGTATTATTTAGGCAGAATTCAGCTACTCTTATGGTCCACAGACAACAAACTCATCTAATCTATGCTTGGACAATGAAGAAACCATAAGCCATACCAGACAGAAGTGGAGAAGCTGCAAACCTTACCTCCTGTATGAGAATTCGCAAAGAATATAACCTACTAAGTCACCAATGCTCGGGTATCTATATGAGTGTGTGTACACAGAGGCCCATTTGTTGCTCGGGAAAGGCGCATGCGCGGCAGGACACCCAGCTTCCTCCCAGCCGCGCCTCCTTTTCCCTCGCCGCGTGTGCAACAGCTGAGGCCCGGCGAGCTAATGCTGGAAGTCCAGAGCTGGGGGTGGAAGTTAGGAAAGGAAGAAGAGGAAGAAAGGAAAGGAAGACGATGACCTTTCCTTTCCCTGCGCGGCATTCCTAAGTAAAAACGCATTTAAGACCATTAGCGTCGTTTCGGATCCCTGTTCCCCACCCTAACCCCAAGCCCGGCAGTGAATTTAAATGCCCTGTTTCAGAATTTTTCGCTGCGTACAGAGAGCATGCTGTGAACTAGAGCCAAAGGGTTTTCTAGATTATATTCTTCCTTATGCCAAAGAAAGGAGTATCTTTAAAATACTTTATCCAAATCTTCTCTGGATTAACACTGATAGTAGTAAATAAGAGCCCAACTCTTAATCCATTATGCTAGCAAGTCACTATTTTCAGCCATGGCAACTAATTATTAAATTATTAGCAAAAACTCCAATATTAAATATAAAAGAAATTGAAGCACTTGAAGTAGCCACTAGTGGAGTACAGCCACCTTGATTTGAATGTGGCCGGCATACACCTGGCATATAAAGTGCTGAGCAGGGTAACTTGCTACACCCAGAGAAAATCAAACTACATTCACAAGTATATAATGCTTTCTAAACACAGGTATATTAAAATAAATCAAAAACATCTTAGCAAAGGGTTTATTTTCCATTATATAGCACATACAATGAATGAACTAGCTTCCAGAGGCTAGTTCATTCTTTTGTACCAATCATATGGCTCCATTCTACCGATAGGTAAAGGCTGAATAAAATTAAGTTGCAGATTAGATAAATAAAATGAAAATTATACTCTACAACATTTCATAAACTTTAATATGATAAAAATCACCTGGGACATTCGATAGTACATTTTTCAGCACTTTTCCACACAAATTATGTTTCAGTCAGTTTGAAGAAAAGTTCTGGAGAATTAAAGATTGTATCATTTTAAAGCTAATTTTTATTCTCAGGGGAGTTTGGAAAGCACTGCAGGTGTGTTTTATAGCACAAACTCCTCATCAGTAAGAATACTGTAATAATTGTTATTCATGAGACTAAAACTCTTCCTTAGTATTTTTTTAAAAAAATTTTTATTGCATTTTAGGTTTTGGGGTACATGTGCAGAACATGCAAGACAGTTGCATAGGTACACACATGGCAGTGTGTTTTGCTTCCTTTCTCCCCTTCACCCACATTTGGCATTTCTCCCCAGGCTATCCCTCCCCAGCTCCCCCCCGCGCTGGCCCTCCCCTTTTCCCCCCAATAGACCCCAGTGTTTAGTACTCCCCTCCCTGTGTCCGTGTGTTCTCGTCTCCCTTAGTATTTTAATGCATTGTCTATTTTCTCTATTTCTTGCATGTACAAAAAATAAAGACATACGAAGAAATTTACTTTAACTCTGTTTCTTGTATCTCATTCTCACGCCACACTCTGTAATGACTCTCAAAGTTATAACTTAACTTTGACTATAGGTTTCATTACAACAGGTCTCAATAAGTTTCTCAAGAAAATCTTTCATAGAAAATATGAAGAATTGACTGTCTTAGCCTCCATTCAGCCTTTCTTTTAGCCAGGAAATTTAGAAAAATAATAACTACCTTTCCTGGGTTCCCTCCCTGATAGGAAATTAAGTAAATTTTGTGGGATATTGTGTTAGTCTGTTTTCATACCGCTAGTGTTTTGTACGGAAATTAAGTAAATTTTGTGGGATATTGTGTTAGTCTGTTTTCATACTGCTATAAAGAACTACCTGAGACTGCACAATTTATGAAAAGAGGTCTCATTTACTCCACAGGCTTAGCAGAAAGCATGACTGGGAGGCCTCAGGAAACTTTCAATGATGGCAAAAGGGGAAGGGAAAGCAAGGCATGTCTTACATGGTAGCAGGAAAGGTTGGTTGGGGGAAGTGACACACTGTTTTAAACCATCAGATCTAGTGAGAACTCACTATCACAAAAAGAACATGGAAGAAACCACCCCATGATCCATTTACCTCCCACCAGATCTCTCCCTTGACATATGAGCATTACAATTTGAGGTGAGATTTGAGTGGGGACACAGAGCCCAACTGTATCAGATATCTAAGATAAGAATTAAATAAAAGCTACCTGTCTGCTATTTTTTATTGCTATCAAGTGAAATGTGGAATGTGAATATTTGTATAAAGTTGGGATGGCCAGATTTTGTAGTCCAGATTAATGAATGTCAAGTGGCAGGACTGATAGTAATGACTCAAACAAGCAGGTTTCTCATCCTCATCTAGGTATCCAAGCTTTAGTGACTTAGTAGATTATATTATTTGCCAATTCTCATACAGGAGGTAAGGTTTGCAACTCCTCCACTTATGTCTGGTATGGCTTGTGGTTTCTTCAACCAGTGCAGCAAAAGTGATTTCAAAACTGTTCTGAGAGTACCCTTTAAGATAACTGACAGTTTCTTGGAGTCTGAAGTCACAGTATAAAGCCTACTCCCAGCCACACTGAGAGCCTGTGTGGAGAGATGGAAACAGATTTCTGGACTTTGTTCCATGTTCCAAAGCCACTCTGCAGCGTCAGACCAGCAGAAGCCTCAGACATCTTGGGAGAGAAGTGAGTCATACTTACTTGCCCTTTCTAATTTCCTGTCTCATGGGGTTGTGAACTATAATAATAATAATAATAATAATAATAATACTTTGTCATTTTACAACTATGAAGATTTGAGGTGATTTTTTACACAGTAGTTGAACACAACCGAATTTAGTTCTGTAATTGATGTGATATCTTGACAAAAATGTTAATATGGAGCACTGGCTTTGGAACTGGGTAGCTGGAACAAGCAGACAAGGTCTTGAAGAAATTGTTACTCAAAACTTGGAAATACCTTGAATGATAACTTGAAAGACACCAAAGAATATGTTCTTGGAAACCAGTGAAAAGGAACCTTGCTTTTATATTGTAGAAAGTTTGGAAAAACGGTTCCTTCTGGTTATATGGAAAATGGTATGCCTAATGAACTCATGGATTTGCATGGGTATAATTCTAAGCAGACGTAGGAAGTGCCAATTGTCCTCTTCAAGCATTTTATGATAAATTACAAGATAATTAAAGTGAATTACAAAAGAAACTGTTTACTTTTCAAGGAGAATTTGATGGAAATATTTCTAACTCAAGACTTCTTGAGATCCAAACTACAATTGTATCTTATTCTCTCTTCTCTCTGCATAGTAAGAGACTATCACGTGAAAATGAACAGGAGTCCTCAGTGCAAGTATAAATTTCATGTCACTTCCAGACTTCAGTGTAAAAATCTCAAGGGTGTAAGAGTAAGTCAATCTGTTGAGAACTTTGAAAGATTTAAGACAATACCTCATAGAAACTTTCAGCTAGAAAAAAAGTATTCTAGGGCTTTGAGAGTATCCTTTATGGACCATGACTTTGGGGTGTAAAAATAAACCTAGATATTCTCTCATGTCTTTCTTAGCAGAACATTCTCAAAATTAAAAACAAACAAACAAAACTCTCACGGAAAACATAACATACAAAATATTTTCAGTTTATCAGATTAAAAATAAAGCCAAGGAAGTGTTCACAAATTCTTAATCAGGACTTTACAGACAATTTCAGAGACAATAGTCTTTCCAAATACCTTTAGAATGTATCTCACAGGAACATATATTTAACAATAGGACTTCTACTCACTTAGGATATTGTCCTACAGCAACCTAATAGAGGGCTCAAAGTAGAAAAGTAACTGTCTTAAAGATATTTGTAGATGTGGCACTTTCTAACGAAGTATACCCAATTCATTTTACCAGAAACCTCCAATGATTTTAAGATAATTTTATAGGTATAGTCTTCTCTACTTTAAAATAAGTAATAGAAATAGTATAATAGAAAAGGAATTTGGATTTATAAAATCCAACAGGCAACGAGCAAGCAGAAAGACTATTCAGCTGTAAGCATAGTACATTTCTTATGAAAAAGGAAAATGGCCCAGAAGGCAAAAGATGAGCACAGATGGCAAAACTGGAAAGTATAGATAATTATTCTAAAGGAAGAGATGGCACTAAGCAACAAACTGATGACACGTGTCTGACTGGATTTCAGAACTTCTATGGACCAGCGACTGTCAGGTATACCCAGTTTCCCATGCTAGGTGGGCGTTCTACTGAAGTTATTCTGTGCTTTCTCACATAATATATTGGAAGTATGTGAAAGAGGAGCAAAAAAACTCCTCCAGTTAGTAATCTGCAGATTAAGAAGACCTGTAATTGAGGAATGGCACCCAAGGAATTTGCTTTGCACTTAGACTTGATTTAGACAATGACATCCAGAGCTTGAGCCCGAGTCAGGGCTATAATGAGATGGGACATTTGTATACTAAAAAATGTAAATAATTTGTTGCCAAAGGGTAGATTTTGGTGGATTGATGATTGCTGCAATTTATTTGAATGTCTTCCATCTTGGAAGTTAGAGTGTATCCAGCGTCCCTTTTAATATAAGCTAACCTATGACAGCTTTGACCAATAATGTCTGATGAATTGACGCTATGAACCTTCCAGACATACTTTCAAGAGAACTGAGAGTTGCCTATGTCTCTTTCTTGAATTGTTGAGTTAATCTAGCAGAGAGAAAGAGAAAGAAAGAGTGAGAGAGAGAGAGAGAGAAGGGGGGATAGAGAAAGAGAGACGAGGGAGAGGGGGGAGGCAGGTAGAGAGATTGAGGGAGATAGAAAGAGAGAAATATCAATTTAATCAGCCTCTAGAATTTCAAGCTTGGAGTTATCCTAGCAGAGGTGCCAAACACAAGGAATTGAAACAAGCCATCTAGCTGTGCCAGTTCTGAGTTCTTGATCTGCAGATAAAATATTTTATCTGAGATAAAATAATGTCAAATTGTTATTAGCTATGTTTTCTGACACTTTATTACACATCAATAGATTAACTTTAAGCCTTACTTTGAAAAATCTTAGAATGATCCTGTGTTCAATTCTAATTCATACAAGTTTTCAAATAGTCTCTTATTGAAAACAAAATTATTCTAAGTAACAGTGGCTTCAACGTTGTTTCGATAATGAATGCTACTTAGCTATTGGTTGAGAATCACTAGAAAATCTATGTCATGGGCTGAATTGTGTTCTCCCCAAAATTCATATGTTAAAGTTCTAACCACCAGTACTTCAGAATTTGACTGTATTCAAAAAGATGGAATTTCAAGACGTTATTAAAGTAAAATATGATTCCCAATCCAATAAGACTATCCTTGAGGAAGTGGAGATTAGGGTACAGACACACTGAGGAAAGACCATGTGAAGACCAAGGGAAAAGAGGACCATCTGCATACCAAGGAAAGTATCCTCAAAAGATTTCTAGCCTCCAGAACTGTGAGAAAAGAAATGTACATTATTCAAACCACGCTGTCTGTAGCATCATTTATCGTAGGCCTAGTAAATTAATACAGTCTATTTCTTCAGTAGTAAGACTTCTGAAATCTTCTCCCTTGGTATGAACTTTTGTATAACACCTTTTATTGTTTACTGTCTTGAAGCAAATCAAGTATGGCTCAGGACCTAGTTCTCATCAATGGCAAGAAGCCCACGACTTGTTAATTATTTGGACTTCAACCTCTTCCCTGGATGTCTGTCTGTTTATATCAATCTATCATTCTATGTACGGTCTATGTGCAGTTAGACATCTACATAGCTGTCTTTATAGATATCTAGATATATGTCTGTGTGTGTGTGTGTGTGTGTGTGTGTGTGTGTGTGTGAGAGAGAGAGAGAGAGAGAGAGAGAGAGAGAGCCAGGACTTGAGGAACCAGGAGACGAGAAGAAAGAGGAGCTCCCCATTTCTCAGTTCATTTTATAGTGTCTGCTTCTTTTCTTTATTTGTCCAGACACTTTAAAGGCAGAAAAGTCAACTACATCTTTTCCACGTTAGGATACATGAATGTATATTTGTATGTTAAAGCTTATAATCTCCCAAACACCAGAGGCTAATCCTCACAGGCACTGATGAAGCTATTCCTGTGACAGATCTGGAGTGGACTCCATTATCTGTGACCACTAAGCTGTCCTCATTCAACTCATGGAATGAAACCTGGGGGAGTATTATATTCAGGAGTGATGGTCGTGTGCACAAGGGAACAGGAATGAGTTAGGACATTCCCTGTGAGTTTCTTCTCCCAGCACATCATATTCCAATGACTTCTGATAAAGTTTAGGTCAGGCCCTTATCTTGATTTGAACATGAAAACTAAAGATACCTTGCATACTTACTTAGTTTCAGACTTTTCAGGATATCTACTTTTTTCCACTTTCAAAAATAAATGATCAACTGGGCTCGGTGGCTCACGCCTGTAATCCCAGCACTTTGGGAGGCCAAGGCAGGTGAATCACTTGAGGTCAGGAGTTTGAGACCATCCTAACCAACATGGTGAAACCCCATCTCTACTAAAAATACAAAAGGAAAAAATTAGTCCGGTGTGGTGGCAGGCACCTGTAATCCCAGCTATTTAGGACTCTGAGGCAGGAGAATTGTTTGAACCCAGGAGGCAGAGGTTGCAGTGAGCAGAGGTTGCATTCACTACACCGAGATCCCACCATTTTACTCCAGCCTGGGCAACAAGAGTGACACTTCATCTTAAAAAAAGAAAAAGAAAAAGAAATGATCATAACTCTTCCCTTGTGGGATAAGTAAAAGAGTTATTTTACCACAAAACTGGCCGGATTAGCATATACACGAAGTGATGGTGGAGGGAATAAAGGGTGAAAATTTACCTTTGACTATTCTGAGGCATATTATATGTCTCAGAATATCAAGTCAAAAAATACTTGATAATTTTTCATAGGATTCCCATTGTGAAAATCAATAAATAGATTGATAGCTTTATAGATTAATTAATTATTTTCTTATTCTAAAACTATGCTTCTTACCACTTAATATCCCCTCTCCATTCGTTTTTTCTCTGCTGAAAATCTAATGAGATCAAATCATACTTTAGGGAGACACTGCTATTATTCTAGCCTCTAAAGGTGAAGTAGACATGGAATTGCATTTTAGCAATTTGAGCATGTTCTTATGTATGGTCAGGGAAATAGACTTGAATGATTTCTGATTATAAACAGTTTAAATTACAATAAAATTTTAATTTAACAAGTAGGTAAATTAATGAAACAGATAAACCTAATTTAAGTTATAATTTATTTCCTCTGGTTTATTAAAATTGATGAGTGTTATAGAATTTTATCATTATATATAAATAATTACAGAAGTATTACATAATTATTTAACAGAAATTTGTCTTATTTTAACGTACACTCTATTTAATGAAGTTAAAGCAATAGCTAAATAGGAATCAAAAGAAAGGGAAAGAAAAATGGAGTTCCAAATCTCTGAATCTGTATAGATAATTGGCATGTGTATAATTTGGACTGACAGTCATAAATTTTTATCCTCCAACCTAATTATCTATTTTATCTCCTTAATATGTCAACTTAAAGCAAAACATATTACCAACATCAAAATTACACAGTAAAATAATTTTTACATTGTATGATTTTGTATTGTCCTGATTTCAGTGATTCAAATAACTATTCTAGCTTGTACCAGTTGAAAAATCTAAGAGTAGTTCATATGAAAATATTTTCAGTGTGTCTCATTTTGTATAAATCAACTCATGACTTTGATCATTGAGATAGTTACCTCATTTGATGGATATGCTCACTTAATTCATGAACTGCTAATGCCTAAAAATTCGGATCATCTTTTACGCCTTTTTGTTTCTGACAGGGTATTTTATCCTAAGAATGAATTACATGTATTGAAAAGTATAAACTGACATATTTAGTAAATTAACAGAGGACCTATTATAAAAATAAGAAGAGCAAGAACACAGCAGGTAAAATAGTGGTAAGATATGAGATTCTATGAAATGGTAATCAGCCCCATATGACAAGAGGAAATTCTAATAGGAAAAAAAATTATAATAGTGGATTTTCTAGAATCAACCAAGGCCTGTGACATTTCATGTTACATGAACAAAACCAATACATAGTATTCTTGATTAATATAACTCAATAAAAGGGAAAGTGGGTATAGCATAAGATTGTATGATTATTATCACTATTGAATTATTTATTCTAGTTTCACTTACATTTCCTTAAGTTTTTAAATTAAAAAACTTGTGTTAGGAAAAAACCGATATTTTATTAGACTCTAAGTGAGTAATAAGGTGAAAAATGCTAACTACAAATGCTGATTCATTATAATAGCATGTCCTCCCAAATAACTACCACATCTCTCTCTGCAGTGTAAGCAGACCTCCAAGTAGTAGCCAAGAAAATTAATGAGATTCTTAAAAAAAACCTATAGTCAATTATTTCTGAAAACATCTATATGTTACACAGAAACATCCATTACACCATATTTATATATACACACATACGTAAATATATATTTAAAAATTATTTAACACACACACTATATATGTGAAATATATAAATATATAATATATCCATGGCTTACAATGATTACTTGAATAACATACATATATGTGTGTGTACATATCTATATATATATATACACATACACATACTGAGATATACTATATACTATATTACATATATACTATCAATGGGATATACCATATATAAATGTGTGTGTATATATATATATATATGTATATTAGTTTGTTCTCATACTGCTATGTAGAACTGCCCAAAAACGAGTAATTTATAAAGTAAAGAAGTTTAACTGACTCACAGTTCTGCATGGCTGGGGAGGCCTCAGGAAACTTACAACCCTAGCTAGCGGAAGGGGAAGCAAACACATCCTTCTCCACATGATGGCGGGAATGAGAAGTGCCAGCAAAAGGAAAAATCCACTTAAAAACCATCAGATGTCATGAGAACTCACTATCATGAGAAAAGAAGCATAGATGTAAATGTAACCACCTCCATGATTCAATTATGTTACACCAGGCCCTTCCCACAACATGTGGGGATTATGGAAAATATAATCCAAGATGACATCTGGGTGAAGGTATAGACACACCATATCATTTTGCACCTGGCCCCTCCCAAATTTCATGTTCTCACATTTCAGAACACAATCATGCCTTTCCAAAGAATGCCCAAAGACTTAATTTATTCCAGCATTAACCCAAAAGTCCAAGTCCAAGTTCAAGAGACAAGGTAAGTCTCTTCCACCTATAAACCTGTAAAATCAAAAGCAAATAATTACTTCAGAGATACAATGTGGGTACAGGAATTGGGTAAATACAGCAGTTCCAAATGGGAGAAATTGGCCAAAACAAAGAGGGTACACGCCCCATACTAGTCCAAAATCCAATAAGGCAGTTGTTAAACCCTCAAGTTTCAAAATGATCTCCTTTGACTCCATGTCTCACAGCCAGGGCAGCTGACTTGAGAGATGGGCTCCCATGGCCTTGGACAGCCCTGCTCCTGGGGCTTGGCAGGGTAAAACCCCACTTCCTGGCTGCTTTCATGGGCTAGTGTTGAGTGTTGGCAGCTTTTCCAGGTGCACTGTGTAAGCTGTTGGTGGATCTACCATTCAGTGGGTCTGGAGGATGGTGGCCCCATTCTCACAGATCCACTAGGCAATGCCCCAGTGGGGACTCTGTGGGGGCTTCAACCCCACGTTTCCATTCTGAACTGCCCCAGCAGAGGTTCTTCATGAGGATTTTTTCCCTGCAGTAAACTTCTGCCTGGACATACATGTATTTCCATAAATCCTCTGAAATATGGGCAGAGGTTTCCAAACCTCACATCTTGTCTTCTGTTCACCCATGGTAAGCTGCCAAGACTTGGGGCTTGCACCCTCTGAAGCAATGGCCCGAGCTATACATTGGACCTTCTTAGCGGCAGCTGAATCAGCTGGGATGCAGGGCATCAAGTCCCAAGGCTGTAAACAGCAGAGGGGCCCTAAACCTGGACCACAAACCATTTTTCCCTCCTGAACCTCTGAGGCTACATTGAGAGAGGCTGCTGTGAAGGTCTGTGGCATGCTCTGGAGACATTTTCCCCAATGTCTTGATGATTAACATTGGCTTCTCATTACTTATTCAAATTTCTGCAGCTGGCTTGAATTTCTACCCAGAAAATTGGGTTTTCCTTTTTTTCACATAATCAGGCTGCAAACTTTCCAAACTTTTATGCTTTGCTTCTTCTTGAATGCTTGTCTCTTAGAAATGTCTTTCACCAGATACCCTAAATGATCCCTCTCAAATTAAAAGTTCCACAGATATCTAGGGTAGGCAAAATGCTCCCAGCCTCTTTGCACATAGAAAGAGTGACCTTTACTCCAGTTCCCAAAAAGTCCCTCATCTCCTTCTAACACCATATCAGCCTGTACATCATTGTCCATATCATTTTGATCACAGCCATTCAACAAGTCTTAGGAAATTCCAAACCTTCCCATAGCTTCCTGTCTTCTGAGCCATCCAAATCTCCGTGAAATTCCAAACTTTCCCACATTTTTCTGACTTCTGAGACTTCCAAACTCTTCCCACCTCTGCCTGTTACCCAGTTCCAAACTTGCTTCCACACTTTTGGGTGTCTTTACAGAAGTGTCCCACTCTATGCTACCAATTTATTGTATTAGTTGGTTCTCACACTGCTATAGAGAACTGTTCAAGTATGGGTGCAGTGGCTCATGCCTGTAATGCCAGCATGACAAGAAGACAAGACAGGATCACTTGAGTCAGAAATTTGAAACCAGCCTGACCAATGTGGCAAAACCCCATCTCTGCTAAAAACGCAAACATTAGCTGGGTATGGTGGTGCACACCTGCAATCCCAGCCATTCCGGAGGCTAAGGCAGGAAAACCACCTGAACTCAGGAAACTGAGGTTGCAGTGAGCCAAGTTCATGCCAGTGCACTTTAGCCTGGGTGACACAGCAAGACTCCATTAAAAAAAAAAACTGCCTGAGACTGGGTGTATTAGCTTGTGTTCATGCTGCCGATAAAGACAAACCTAAGAAAAAAAATTGAGGCTTAAGTTGTTTTTTTTAATTTACTTGAAATAGATCTGATCAAATACGGAATCTAATACTGAAAATGACCCCTGCCCTCTTGTTTCCTTGTTACATTCAAATTTGTGATGAATTTCTTTACCAAAAGCTAGGAAGTAAAGAGTGGGTGATACATCAGATATTAGTTGATATTCAGGATGAGAAGTATAGGTTATGCTACTATCATTTGCAATATTACCTGGCATTCTGCTAATGGAAACCAGGGAAATAACCAAGACCCAATGGCTAAAGGACTATATCAAGAAAAGAAGACAAGTGCAATGTTATTGCCTTGTTCTTTTGGTCATGGTAAGACAGCATCACTGTTAATACTTAATTGAAAACTTGGAAGTGTTATAAATGTTAAATGTGTTACAAAGTATTATATCTTTGCAGAGTGAAAATGTTGCTGATAAGTCTCAGAAGATTTTATCTATGTGACTTTTAAAAATCAGGTTTTTTGACTTTATACTCCCTTGTTGATACTTTACTTATTCTGGTCCACCCAGCAGAACTGCTTTCAAAGGTTGTTGAGAACTGAGTAAAGGCAAATACAAGTGATGCATGCTGTGTAAATCTCCTCTAAATCTTACCTTTAAAGAATCAGGGTGTCAATTGACATGTACCGGTGTAATCTCTTTTTCTTATTCCTATTACAAAACCGAAACAGATATTTATAAAAAAGCGAGAGGTTAACATCTTTTAAAACTATGTAAAACCAATCACCCTCATACAGAAAGCTCCTTTGTATTTGCGCTACTCACTTGATACACATGTTAGCATATGACCCAGCGAATTTGAATCTTCACTCTTCCAAATGCTCATTTGAGTTTTGCTTAGCCATCTGCCCAAGATAAGTTGCTCTTAGATCACATATAACTCCTTAATACGGAGGTATGAGAAATTTCTACTAATTGTATTGATTTCTGTACATAGAAAGCCTACTATTATTATAGTCACTTAAATATTTTTACTCCATTCTGTACTTCTGCAAAACCAAACACTTATAGCTTTATTCAAATCATGTGTACAAGACTAATTTTGCCATTAGGAGGTGACTACAAGTATCGGCATTTGCTAAAGAGGAACTTTAGTTCTGGTAGGAAAATTTCAGAAGCAGTTTTGCTTTTGCATGCTAAGCTTAGGGCTAGATACACTACTTAAGAACAACGTTCAAATTGCTTTATATTATTGGTTAATTAAAATTAAAAGGAATTTAGCATTTCACCAACTTGACATAGCTATGACTTCCACAATAAGTTGGGGAAAGCTTTTGTAGGCTAGGAAATTACAAGCTATTTAATACATAAAAGAAAGTCACTTACTATATTTGATTATTTGTTGTGCTCCTACCTGCATCCATTCTTGTTACTTATTACTATGCAATCACAGCACTATAATAAATATTTTCTTTTACTACGATATGATTTGAAACTGAAAAATATAGTTTCCCATAAGAAGAATAAATCTATGATTTAAAAGCTGCAAACAAATATTTTTACAGCAATTCTAAATTCTTAGGGGTATTTATGTAGAGAATTAGAAATAAAAGCGAAGGTAGAAAATTAGGATAATTTAACTGAAACTATTCATTTTCTTAATTATAATTGTTTTATCCCTTGATGTAGTCTTACATTTCAAATTACATAACATTTTATAATTTTTGGTCACCACAATATTCCTAACAAATTAAGATATGAACACATTCTTAAGTAGAAAATTTGACTCATAGGTTTGTTGTTATAATAAGTAATTTAAATTCTGCAAATCCTTGTGCATTTCTCTTTCACTTAATTCCACATGGAAAAAAATTTCTTAAGACTTTAAATAGGAAATTTGGGAGACTATCAAGATTATGTTTCTAAACTGCTGACTTGTTAGCTTTTTTACCCTCTTGGCATATGTTCAAATACAGCCTTATAATTAAGCAGGTATGCCATCTTAGGTGCCACCAAAGGTGCCCATTATTGATGGCAGTCAGATGGAATACCATCTGGTAATAGCAATTTATTATTTGAGATATATTTAACGACATGCCACGTTTCATACACAGTTAAATATATTGTTCTTTAGACACTGCATTTTTAATAGGATAGTTACTTTAGCTTAAACAGTTGAGTATTGTCATTTTTGCAGTCCCAGAATATTACAGGTATAAAAAAGTAGACAAACGACTAGACCTATGGGGATTTTAATTAACTTTGTAAACCTCCATTTTCTTAAAATCTCTCTATTACATGTTTGGTAACAATTACAGATAACTTGTATACAATCAACATTGTCAAAAGTTATAGGTACTTTTTCCTGAAAATGGTCTAAAAATGCTATCAAAGATTGTGATAACAAAAGAACAGGAATGGTGTTAACTCTTTCGCAAAAGGACAGTGGCTTTGGAGCCTGAAAACTTTGGTTCAGACTTTCTCTCTTTTACATAGCATTTATGTGTTTTTATCCAATGAATTTCATTCTAATGTGTAAAATAGATACACTAATTGCTTAAGTTATAAAAATGTATAAGGCCTGGCATGGTAGCTCACACCTGTAGTACCTGTAATCCCAGCACTTTGGGAGGCCAAAGTAAGAGGATAGCTTGAGTCCGGGAGTTTGAGAACAGCCTGGACAACATGGCAAAACCTCATCTTTACAAAAAAAAAAAAAAAAATATATATATATATATATATATATATATATATATATATATATATAGCCGGGCATGGTTGTACATGCCTGTAGTCCTGCTTGCTTGAGGGGCTGAGTTAGGAGGATCACCTTAGGCCAGGAAGATCAAGGCTACAGTGAGCCAAGATCATCCCACTGCACTCCATTCTGGGAAACAGTGAGACTGTGACTCAAAATAAATAAATTAAATTAAAAGGTAGACATGGAATTATATCTGTAAATCTATAAAAGATAAATATACATTTTTATACTTATATACTTATACTTAATTATTAATTTTAGAATAATAATTTTAAAATAGATTAAATTAGATGATAAAAGTGTGCCTGATTAACAGCACAAAATCAGATTATTTAGAGAGCCTGTTATTCTAGGAAAGCAATTTAGCCTATTATATGTTGTTTTAATAAACCCTTTCAACTCAATCAAATCATTTTTTTTTTCTTGAATCTAGAGTGTATGTAAGTACAACATATGAGTTGTCAATAAGGCAATCAGGCAAATGCTAAGAACCATTAACACAAGTGAGCTACCTGAATAATGGGAGTAAAGTTCTTCTAAATTTTCTAGCACCAAGTATATTTCCTATTTTCCAGTTGGTAATTAGTGCTTATTCAATTTAAATAGTGTTAATCTTCTTAAAGTTGGGGGTACTGAAAATTAGATTACAGATTTTGAAAAAAATTCCCCAAGTGTAGATATATAGCATAAATAAAATAGTTACTATATTTGAATAGTTTTTATAGTATTCCCAAATAAAATTAATATTAAGTAGGATTATAATAGACATATTTGTAAGCATCATTATTGTTTTCATTGCCTTCTCTTTTCCCCTTGGCAAGAACATCTCTGTTGTCAGATGGTAAGCACCTGGTGCTTTTTTGAAGTGGATGTTAAGTCTTAGGATAAATATAAAACATCTTGCAGAAGCATTCATTAATTAGATATTAAGTACTTGAAAACGTTTATATATAAGTTGGTTGTTTTAAAAATTATATATAAATTGTTAAATTTTCAATTAAATCACCAGGTGCTGCTTATAATTAACACAGCTGGCCATATACCCATAACCCTTGATGTCTTTTGGGACAATCAGTCACTTGAGCACTCTTGTTGGTATTGAAGCTATTTTGAGGGAAAACATTTAAAAACTATTATTTTAGGGCGGGCGTGGTGGTTCATGCCTGTAATCCCAGCACTTTGGGAGGCCAAGGCGGGTGGATCACGAGGTCAAGAGATCGAGACCATCCTGGTCAACATGGTGAAACCCCGTCGCTACTAAAAAGATCCAAAAAGTAGCTGGGCATGGTGGCTTGTGCCTGTAATCCCAGCTACTCAGGAGGCTGAGGCAGGAGAATTGCCTGAACCCAGGAGGCGGAGGTTGCGGTGAGCCGAGATCGCGCCATTGCGCTCCAGCCTGGGTAACAAGAGTGAAACTCCGTCTCAAAAAAAAAAAAAAAAAAAAAAACAAACAAAAAAAAATCAAACTATTATTTTATTATATCCTCCAATTAGGATCTATTTAGTTTTAATATGAATGTAAATTATTTTCGAATTTTCTCATGCCTTATTCACATCTCCAATTTCTGGGTTTTGCCGTTGTTCTTTTCAGATGTCTTTTTCTAAAATCTTCTTGATATTATTAAACCATTCTACATTTTAGTCCATTTGTTAGCATGTTCATAAGCAGTATTGCTGTCAAAACAGTCTTCCTGTTGCACAGAGGCTGTTTCCAAACATCCATGCTTCACAACTTTGAATCAGACTATAAATGTTTTGCACTAGTTCATGTTCAGGAGACATTTAAATATTAATGTTGCTTTGAAAGTCTTCTTCGTGTTTGAGAGAGAGAGGGAGAGAGAGAGAGAGAGAGAGAGAGAGAGAGAGAGAGAGAGAGAGAGAGAGAGAGAGAGAGAGAGTTGTGTATGTATTTCTGCGGAGTTGCCATCAGCTCATTTCACTCAATTGCTTGTTGACCATTCTGCATTAATAGTTCTTAGTATTTGCCTAATTCCCTTATTCACAACTTATATGTTGTACTTATACATACTCTAGATTTACCAAAAAAAAAAAAAAAAAAAGAACCGATTTGATTTAGTTGAAAAGGTTATTGTTAGATGGCATTTGCTTTTCCAGAATAACAGGCTTTCTAAATAATCAGGTTTTGTGGTTATTATTAACTGGGCTCATTTTGATCATCTAATTCAACCTAATTTTTGCTGAGGGAAGATAAGAATTCACTCTAAGTTGTTTATTCAACTTAGTATGACTTAATGCTTTATTTTAAGCTGAAGTAAATGTAGAGTATATCCATTCTAAGCAAGGGCATTTTCTTTATCTCTAATCCTTGTTCCTTTTCTCCCCAAGTTCTCCACAAATAACTCAAGGTATGAAGTCCTGAAAATATATGCAAGTAGTGTATAAAAATAGTTTATCTAATTGAAAGATTATTTTAAATTAAATAGTAATTATGGTCCTGTTTTACCTCTTAGTATTCAACTGTATTTTTGCTGGTAGATAGATAATGCTTTTGCCCCCAGTTTTACAAAAATATAATGACGTTTCAGATCATACAATTAAGAACAATTAGCACAAATGCAAATTCATGATCCATTATCCTCGGTGAATATTCAGATACTAAAAAAACTTAACATTTAAAACTACTACTATTACACCTCTGGATATATGAGTTTTATAATCTAGTCATATCCCTGAAAGTTTTCACCTACATCACATTTAAGTTCACCAAAGGAAGAAAAAATGGCATTTCAAAGGACGGTCTTTAATATATAATTTCTTACTACTTTAATATGCAAATTGGTTACAAAAGGAAGATGAAGATGATTCAGAAATAATAAAAGCAAAAAGTAACCATTAACTTTTGGCCCAATAAAACAACCTTGAGTTCTTAGAATAAAAATGCTTACAGGAAGTACGTCAAGGTTCGGACTTCTGAGCAAGGAATTCAATCTTCCTGCTGTGCATACCACAAAATACACATAAAGGAGGCTGGCTTACAGAAAGTCAAATGATGCTGGAGGCTACAACCAACAGTCACAATTGTGATAATATGCCAGTGCATGGTAAAGGGCTTCAGGGATGAGAAAGTGCTACTGATGGGGTCACAAGAATGCCAAGATAGCAGAAAAGTCCATCTCCCCTGTTCCACCTTCAGATTTCTCCCTAGTGCCCAACTGATAGAATCGAACCCATGAGAAGCTGGCATAGGAATCAGAGAAATTCACTTGGTAGAGTCCATTTGCCAGTGTAACAGACCAGTAGACAGCAGGCTAAATTTTGAACCATGACCTTATCATATTGCTGATTCTGCTTTATTGGAAAGAAGTGACAAACTAAACAAAGATAATGGCAGAATGACTCTAGTCCATCTATATTGCCGGGGAGGAAAAAAAAAGTGTTTCCTCCCAGGTTCTGCAGATGAAGCTCTGGAAAGTAAACTGACAAAAACTGGTTAATAAGAGGAAGAGACACAGAACTGATTACCATGCAGCATGCAAACAAATGGGAGAAAGTCAGTGAGGAGTAACTCAGAGAGGTGGTTAGAATCTGGGGAGTATATGGCATTTTAACAAAGAACAATACATTTGTAGAGAAGTAACAAGACAAAACAAAAGGTCAGTCTTTTACAGGCAGCACATTGTGGGAAGGCAGACATACAGAAGGAAACTAATACAGTAGAGGATGAGTTATTTTAGTAAGTTTTGTTACATAGATTTCTCTCTCTGTGCTGTCTCTAGGTTGGTAAGAATCTAGCATTGTCCTCAGCGACTAAAGGTTTAAGAGTTGCTTTCCTCTTCCTGGTATAGAAGAGAGATACACACACACACGGAACTTATGTCTTGTTTTGTAGGCAAATAAAGGGATAGAGGACTTTTTTGGTGTCTGCTATTTTTTTAATTGCCTTCAGCTACAAAATCTTAATGCAAAATAAACTATTTTTAGTGTCATATTCTGATTCTCTATACTACTAATATGTTTATTACAATCATGTATTAATCACATTAAAATCGCTTATGGTTTCCATCCAATAACTTTATTTCTTTCAAACATTTAGCAAATTTTAGTTTTCTGCTTTTTTCTTTAATATTAGGGCAAATGCACTTTATGTATATATTATTTAAATATGCATAGGCTTTTACTACATTTATAATAAAGATAAGGTAATAATATCAGTGTAGAAATCTTAACATCTCCATATTTCACATTGTCTCATAGGAATTTAAATTTCATGCTCAGATTTCAATGCTCTGAAAATACTTATGAGAGTCCTATAAAGTCCTTTTCATGTATTAACATATATTTTTCTCAGCCACTAAAAATTCTTCACCTATTACATGGTGTCCGACAGTCTCTGCAACTCAAAATACATACCAGCTACAGGCTTTTGATTGAGGTAACACTGTAAGTGGTAAACTCTTGCCAAGGGAAGGAAATAGAACATGTTCAACTCTATATTACAGCATTTTGAGTGCAGCAGTAGGCAGGAAAGACCATAGGTGTTTTGTTTTTTTTTTTTTTTTTTTTGAGTGCGATTTGTTTTTTGTTTTGGAGCATTACTGAATTTGTAAAATACCTCCTTTTCTCTTTTTACACAGTAGCACAAGTTTGAAGGTCACCAAGTTGGGATGCGTTTACCTACCAACTGCTTCACTATACCCCTAATCAATCTCCCTCAAACACACATAGATATTTGGCTTATATAGCTGAATCTGGTTGGTTATTTTCTCTCTGATGAGCTTGACTTTCAGGTTAGAGAAATTACAAATATTAAGGAAGTAGCTAAACAATACTTTGAAAGGGAATCAGCAAACTAAAAAGTAGAAAATTTTAAGAAAAAATAGAATCTCATTCTTTAGTAAGTCCAAGAAATTTGAGGAAAGAACATGCTGCAGATGGAAAATAAAAACCTGAAGAATACAATAACTGGACACAAAGTAGTATGTGAAACTGCAGACTGATTTGAACTGACCACGAGAAAAGATATTTGAGGAGTGAATGGGGGAGGAAAACAGAAATAGACAGATCCCCAAGTCCAAATATTATATCGCACTAGGAATTACTACTAATCTTGCTGATTTTGAAAATATTCTAACATTGAAAAATATTCTTTTTTTATAAAGAAAAATACTGAACTATTTGCTGGAGAAGACTTGTTTGCAATTTAATGTAAAATGCTTCACTGTAGAAAGTATGAAATGTTATGTGTAGTTAGCTTACTCTCTGCCCTGGGTGTGATGGATTGCCCCAATCAGAAATCCACATCCTAAGCCCCCGAACCCTGCAGTGACTGGGTAAAGCAAAAACATCTGCTTTCTATATCTTAAGAAAACACATGGCTTCCTAATTAGCATTATGAATTTAAGAGAATGGGATTATATTGGTGAACTTTGAAGCCTACTCACAAAACAGATGCTAGAACACTATTCTCACTGAAGAAAATTGAAAATATGAAAGATTTATTGACTGGCAAAAATATTCTAGATGCTTTTTTTCAACCTTTCCATTAAAATCTAAGTAAGAAATCCAAAAGACTTTCCTTGCAGCCGATAAACAGATCCTAATCACTTTATTGTATAATAAACAGAATCCAATATAGTGATTAGGAGAACACAGAACACTGAGAAAAAGCCTGTGGTCTTAATCTCCAAGTTAGCAAGCAATTAACAGATCTCCAAAAACGTCCAACTGGGCATGTGTTTTAGGTTGAACTCAAGTCCTTGGTTAGACCTGGTTGGGATAACTTAATCACCAGGTTAGTAAGCAATTAACAGAGCCCCGGGCAGGTGTTTTAGGTCAAGTTCAAGACCTTGGTTGGGCCTGGGTTGGGCCCTGAGATGACATCATCTTAGTTTTGCACTTTTGATCCCAGGTTCTGAGCACCACGAACCAGCAAGCCTGGTCCTCTTCATTAGGACTAGCATCCCCTGAATTGCAGAGTCTCTCCTCTGTAATTAATTGTTCATGTTCTTTACTTTCACTATGCCAGGGGTTGGTAAACTGTACCTGGCAAACACAATAAATCTGGCCTTTTAGTCTCTGCAAGTATGAAGTGCAATCTAAGAATAATTTTACATTTTTAAATGTTTATATTTAAAAGGAATTAAATTTTAAATCATTGTACGAATACCTGCTTATTCTCCTTGAATTTTCTTCTTGGCTTACAAAGCCTGGAATATTTACTTTCTAGCCAGTTACATAATAATGTTTGCCAATGCCTGCACTATGTTGATAAGTAGGAGTCACAGCATAACCCAATGCTGGATCTGCTCAAGGAGAACAAAAGGACCTTGTCTATACACTAAAAGAGCTGCAGGACCTAACCAACATAAACTTGCAGAGGCTGATAGATTATGGGAGGGCCAGAGCCTAAAGATGCTGGAACAATAGCAAAGACCTGGAACCAACCCAAATACCTATCGACAATAGACTGGACAAGAAAAATGTGGCACATATACACCGTGGAATACTATGCATCCACTAAAAAACGATGAGTTCATGTCCTTTGTAGGGATATGGATGAATCTAAAAACCATCATTCTCAGCAAACTGACATAAGAACAGAAAATCAAACACCGCATGTTCTCACTCATAGGCAGGTGTTGAACAATGAGAACACATGGACACAGGAAGGAGAGCATGATATACTGGTGTCTGTTGCGGAGCAAGGGAGGGACAGAGGGCAGGTGGGGAGGTTGAGGAGGGAAAACATGGGGAGAAATGCCAGATGTAGGTGACGGGGGGATGGAGGCAGCAAACCACATTGCCATGTGTGTAGCTATGCACAATCCTGCATGATCTGCACATGTACCCCAGAACCTAAAGTACAATTAAAAAAAAAAAATGATTCCAGATCAAAGGAAGTCTCCAGAAACTGAAAAGGGCTATGAGACCTTGTACTTTGTCTTAATTTCCCATTGTAGTTGTAGCAAATTGTCACAAACTAGGAAAGTTAAAACAGCACAAATTTAATATCTTACATCTATAGGTGAGTAGTTGGATGTATGTTCTGCGGACTAATATCAAGATGTTGTCAGGGCTACATTGTTTTCTAATGTTCTGGGGAATAATGCATTTTTTCCCAGGTTTCAGAAGATGCTCATATTTCTTGCCTCATGGCCTCCTTCCTCCATCATCAAAGCCAGCTAGCTTGCATCTTTTCAAAGCTGCTTCCTCGTGATCTCTCTTTCTCTCTCTCTTCTCCACAAGTGTGAAAGATGCTCTGTACCTATATGATTAGTTTGGTTCCACCAATATAACCCAAGATAATCTTCACATATCAAGGTCCTTAACTTTAAGCATATCTGCAAAATCCTTTTGCCACCTATAGTAACATATTCATCAATTTTGCAGATTTAAGCATAGATGTCTCTGGGGGTCCTTTATTCTGCCTACCACATCTTTGCTTGTTTTAGGAGATTTGAAATGTTGTAATTTGTTATTTACTTCAGAGGGAATATTCAGACATAACCCAGAGACTACTGAAGATTTCACTAAGGTGACATATCCCTGAATTTATCTGAACCAGATGAGCAAAAGTATTAAGTAATGTGCTGGGCTTGGTAAGACAACATGTGCCCTAGAAAGTGAGAGACAAGCACATGTGGCTTCAGAGTAGTGAGGGTAACTTTGTAACTGAGCATCCCTGCCTCACAATACATTTTGAAACTTATTTTCCTTTCTTGCTTTGAACCTTGAAACATACTTTACTATTATTAGCATTATTTTTGTTTCTCCCTTTCCCACCAGGCACTTCCATGAACAGTGCTTGCTTATCTAATTATGGGCTTGCTTGGAACTTCCAGGGGTCAATTTTGAAAGAAACCAGGCAAAAAATGTTCAGCTATAGAATCCTATCACTTAGTGGAGGTTAGGGAGAGTTAGCCCACCCCCTGGAGGTGGTCCTGAATCAGGACATCCAGAGGGGCAATTACTGAAGATAACCATGGAAATGACATGCATACCTGCACCCTCCTCCACCACTCCTGCATATTTCCCAAACTCTTTCCTCCTTAAACCCCTTCACTTAGGCCCAAAATTTGGAATCTCATGCTTTGAAGGCATCAACTTGGCGATTCCCCAACTGCTAGCCTTTGATTAATAACACTGCTTTCCTTTCATCATACCTCACATATGTTTTCAGCATCTGTGGGGCAAACAGCCAGACTTGAGCAAGTTACAAGTTTAGAATCGATTGGTGAAGAAAGTGAAAGCCCAAGCTTGATTCATTAACTAATACGAGTGAGCTCAATATTCATATTAGAGAAGGAAATAAATGGAAGCGGCTCTACAGCTCCATCAGCAGTGATCATGAAATAAAGCAGTGAGGGAAAATTCTCCCAGTAAGCAGAGCTTTTGGTGATATGCATGGATGACCAACTAATTTGGGTATAAATAAAAGTGGCCAAGTTCCAGTTCTCTTATAACTGGACAAGCCCCCTTTACTGCATCCTATGGCCCCTGATGATAAAAACTAAAATGCTGACAACTAATTGAGGACTCTGAGAAGTTAAACTTAAGTGGGCAGATTGTGAAGGGAACTTAAAAGTTAGAGAAGCAGACTGCAAAGGGGTGAATTTTCAGATTTTTATTTTCATATTAGCTCTCATAACTTAATTCCTAAGGGTGGGATTAAGTAGCATTGATGCTCAGGGGAACAATGGCATAGATGGCTAAAACACTGATATACACCCTATCTTTCTGGGCAACAGGATAAGGAAAACGGACCCCTGTTGCCTGGAGAATGAAAGGCAGGGATCCTGGAAAGGGAACAGTTAAAGAAGGGGATTCTTTAATTCTGTGTATAAACCCACACAAGTCTCTAGGTCATCCCGGGTCATGCATTAGATAGACTCCAAAATAGCACTGCAAAAGCTTTGCGAATTGGACTAAAATTTGAGATGACATCCCAAACTCAGATTTACCCCTGAATGGCACACCCAGAGCAGAGTGACAAGGGCTTTGAAAAATAAATAAGATTTAAACAATGGCCAAAGTTACAATTAACCCGAGGAACACTTGCACATGACAGATCCAAAGCAACATAGCAAAGGCTCTCAAAACTGCACTGAGATTGAAACTGTCACTTACAGAAAGCAAGATACAACTTGCAGTTTAAACCTAAATAGATTTATACACAAAATGAATAAACAATAAAAGAAAAAACCATTCTCCAGGATGTTATAAAAGCACCCAGAATGTAAGCAAAATCCAAATATCACTGGATATACAAAGAAACAGAAAAATGTTATCAAAGCTAAAGGAAATGTCAATCAACACAAGCCAGCTGCAAGATAGCTTAGTTATTGGCTGGCAGGGAGTGGGGGCTCACACTTATAATCCCAGCATTTCAGAGGCCAAGGTGGGTGGATCATGAGGTCAAGAGATCGAGATCATCCTCACCAATATGATGAAAACCCGTCTCTACTAAAAATATAAAAGTCAGCTAGGCATGGTGGCATGCACCTGCAGTCCCAGCTACTCAGGAGGCTGAGGCAGGAGAATCACCTGAACCAGGAGGCAGAGGTTGCAGAGTGCCACTGCACTCCAGCCTGGGGACAGAGTAAGACTCTGTCTATAAAAGAAACCCAAATTAAAAAAATTAAATAAATACATAAAATAAAGAATGTAGGCATAATAGATATAAAAAGAGCCATTACCACTTGGGCTGAGATAGAGAACCCCAGAAATAATTTCCACCCCCTACTGCCAACCCAAGGTTGAGATCTAGACTTTTGTGGAGAGTGTACAGTCATGTCAAATAAGTTGTTATGGTGTTGTGCTGGAAACTGGCTGGAAATTCACAGTCTAGGATGCCAGGGGTAGCTATTCCCTGACAGTTATCTTGCTGGAAGATGCACCAAATGGAGTAGCCACTTTGGAAGACAGTTTAGTAGTTTCTTACAGCACGTAACACATTCTTACCATGTGATACAGCAATCCTGCATCTGGGTATCTACCCAAATAAGTAAAAAAAAAAAAAAAACAAAACAAAACAACAAAAACATGTCCACACAAAAACCTGCACATAGATGTTTACAGCAGTTTTATTCATAATTGCCAATAATTTAAAGAACCCAAGATGTGCTTTAGCAGTTGAATAAACAAACTGTGCTTTATATAGACAATGGAATAGTATTCAGTGCTAAAAAGAAATGAACAATGAAGCCCCGACATGACCTATTAGAGACTTAAATGTTTATTACTTAGTTAAAAAAGCCAATGGCAGATGATTACATGTTGTACCATTCTAACTAAATGGCATTCTAGAAAAGACAAACTATAAAGACAGTTCAAGAATAAATGGTTGCCAGGAGTTACGAAGAAGGAAAGAATGAAGAGGTAGAGTGTGGAGAATTTTTAGAGTAGTGAAATGACTCTACGATACTACAGTGCTGAATACACGTCGTTATACTTCTGTACTTCTGTTAAAACCCATAGAATGTGCAATACCAAAGGTGAATGCTAATGTAAATCTTGGACTTTAGGTGATAATAATTTGTCAGTGTAGGCACACTGATTGTAACAAATGTATCACTGTGGTGCAGAATGTCCACTATATGGAAGATTATGTGTGTTTGTTTGGTAAGGGGTACAGAAATATGTGGAAACCTTGTGAACCCATTCAATTTTACTGTGAATCTGAAAATTCTGTAGAAAAACCTAAATGTTACTAATTTAAGAAATGCATTGACAATGGTTTACTTTTCAGACCTCAGAATCCATACACAATATGGTCCACCTTCTCAAAAACAGATTTTTGTCAATAAAGTCTTGTGAGTTTTTGGCTTTTGGCTTCTTGGCAATTACTTCTTTGAAATGTGAAATTGTCCCTCACACAATTTCTGCTGTAGAAAATCCAGAATTATCATGTTATTTAAAAAATTGTGACCAAGGCCAAGGACAATGGCTCACACCTGTAATCTCAGCACTTTGGGAGGCTGAAGGCAGGTGGGTCACTTAAGGCCAGAAGTTCAAGACCAGCCAGTCAACATGGGAAAACCTTGTCTCTACTAAAAATACAAAAATTAGCCAGGTGTGGTGGTGCATGCCTATAATCCCAGCTACTCAGGAGGCTGAGGCACAAGAATATCTTGAATCCCTTGAACTCGGGCAGTGGTGGTTGCAGCGAGCCCACATCATGCCACTGCACTCCAGCCTGGGCCAAAGAAAGAGACCCTGTCTCATTTTTTAATATGAGGCTACATATTTCATATCCAGAAGATGGCATGATTAGTCAGAACATTAAATTTATTGTCTACTCCTATTTTTTTCTTAACTAAACAGGTCAGCTTCAGTTAGGCTTATTTTTTTTCTCCTGAGGCTGTTTTTCACCTATATGATTTACAGTAAATGGCCTCCAAGGTCCCTTCACACTAATCTAAACTATCCATAAAATGTTATTGAAGTCCTTTAAACTTGTGTCAAAGAATAAGACCTCGTGAAAAAGGTGCTGGTCTGTGGCTTCTACATGTGTTAATCAGGATTTCAGGTCAAGCCAAACAGAAACCTCAGGAGACCATCACAGTCAATATATTTTAATAAGTTTTCTTGTTTGTTTGTTTTCTTAACAACGTATTGATTTAGAATTCAATATAAAACTAATCAATGTATCAGAATTAAGTTCCAATTTGTACTTTAAAAAACCATTGATTAGGAAATCAGAGTCACAGGGAAGTTTTGGATATGTTCATTAACTTGATTATAGTGATGGTATGAAAGACATTTGTATATGTCTAAACTCATCAAATTGTGCACATTAAATAGTGTGTTTTATTGTATATTAATCATCACTCAATAAAACTACTAAAAAATAGAACCAGGCCAGGCATGGTAGCTCACACCTGTAATCCTGTCACTTTGGGAGATCAAGGTGGGCAGATCACTTGAGGTAAAAAGTTTAAGACTGGCCTGGCCAACATGGTGAAACCCCATCTCTAATAAAAATACAAAAAATTAGCTGGATGTGGTGGTGGCACATGCCTGTGAACCCAGATATTCAGGAGGGCGAGGCAGGAGAATCGCTTGAACCTGAAAGGCAGAGGTTGCACTGAGCCAAGATCACATCACTGCACTCCAGCCTGGGTGACGAAGTGAGATTTCATCTCAAAATCAACAAATAAATAAATAAAAATAGAACTTCAGAAATACAGCATTAAAAAAAAAAAGTCCTTGTTCTCACAAAGACATCAGGAAACACTGTAGTTTCTTTAAATATCAAGTTTATACCCTCAGACATTCACAGTCACAGTGGGATTAGATTTGGTCCATAGATAAAAGCAAATTTGTAGCATAAAATTTTACTTTAAAAATATAATTATGCTAGACAATAATGCTTTATTTATTTATTTTTTTGAATTTTTTATTGGATTATAGGTTTTGGGGTACATGAGCAGAGCATGCAAGACAGTTGCGTAAGTACACACATGGCAGTGTGCTTTCTTTTCTTCTCCCCTTCACCCACATTTGGCATTTCTCCCCAGGCTATCCCTCCCCACCTCCCCCTCCCACTGGCCCACCCCTTTTCCCCCCACTAGACCCCAGTGTTTAGTACTCCCCTTTCTGTGTCCATGTGTTCTCATTTTTCATCACCCACCTATGAGTGAGAATATGCAGTGTTTCATTTTCTGTTCTTGTGTCAGTTTGCTGAGGATGATGTTTTCCAGATTCATCCATGTCCCTACAAACGACACAAACTCATCATTTCTGATTGCTGCATAATATTCCATGGTGTATATGTGCCACATTTTTCCAATCCAGTCTATTATCAATGGGCATTTGGGTTGATTCCAGGTCTTTGCTATTGTAAACAGTGCTGCAATGAACATTCGTGTACATGTGTCCTTATAGTAGAACGATTTATAGTCTTTTGGATATATACCCAGTAATGGGATTGCTGGGTCAAATGGAATTTCTATTTCTAAGGCCTTGAGGAATCGCCACACCGTCTTCCACAATGGTTGAACTAATTTACACTCCCACCAACAGTGTAAAAGTGTTCCTTTTTCTCCACATCCTCTCCAGCATCTGTTGTCTCCAGATTTTTTAATGATCGCCATTCTAACTGGCGTGAGATGGTATCTCAAATTTGTAGTAGAAGAGATCTTCCTCACAACTAGTAGAATAGTCTTTTGGTTTTTTGAAAAGACAATAATGCTTTAATGTCATAATTTTATGTTTACTATAAGCATCAGAACCTCCTGAATAATTAATTGAAAGTAAGCATATCTGGGACCTTCATCCCAAAAACCCCAATTTAGTTTGTAGCTCCCCTGTTGATCATGAGCTATTCTACTAGTTGTGAGGAAGATCTCTTCTACTACAAATTTCCTATGATCGAAAATGGATCTGTTATGCAAAATTTCTTATTGTTAGCTGCACTAAACATCTTTCTATTAATTCTCTGAGGTCATTAGAACATTTCTGCTTTTTCCCTGTTCCCCTCATCTCAGAAAATTCTTGTCTTAACAAAGTCCTCCTCGTCCTTGAAAATTCAAACCAGATATTTGGGGATCAAGGCAAGGTGATGAACTAGAAGCAGACCATGTGTGCTACTCTCACAGAAAGGAAACAAAAGGGCTAGTGAACACTGACCCTGCAGGCCAATCATGTAAGAGAACACATCAGGATCCATCAAGGCAGAGGGGAACTCAGAGGTCGGATAGGAGCCGAGATGGGCACAAGACTGTCTGGGCTCAGTGTGGAGCAAGGAGAACGTCTTCAACACAAAAAAGGATAAATGAGAGGCCCCAGGGAGATTCAGGATCTCCACAGGTACCTGCGCAATGCTGGGAACAGAAGAATTCCCTGGGCCTCCTCCACTGTACTTCTAGACCAAGGCAGAGGGCCACCTGCAGTTTTGCAGGGGAAACCTTCAAGTCCAAAGGACCTCTACAAACCTGGACTAGAGCAGCACCAGCATCATAGCCTCAATAGAGACTGCAGTTGCAGTATCTGAGAGCAGTAACATTGCTCCACCTCTTGTTGATGGGCAGGGCTCACTGTCAGGTTCTGGACTAGCAGTCCCACTTCACCCCAAATTCGATTAGCGGCTCCACCTACCCCCACCACTGATAGCAAGTACGGCAATGCTTGCTAGAGCTTCTGGCCCAGTGATACCACTTCTGTGTGAACTCAAATGGAAGTCACAGCTTTCTGTTGTCCCGGAATTGCAGAGTGCATGACTCCACCTGCCCCTCTCACTAGTAGCCAGGTGGGCAACACCTGCTAGAGCTCCTGGCTCACCAGCTCCACTTCTATCTGAGTTTGGCTAGAAGGAACAGCTTCCTGTTGTCCCAGGAACACCAAAATGGCAGAGCATGCATCAGCCTACCTTGCCAGTGGTAGCCAGGTGGTCAGTGCTTCCTAGGGCTTCTAATTTAGTGGCTCTGCTTCCTGTAGTTCTGGAAAACACCACCCAGATGGCCGAGAACGTGACACTTTACCCAGCTTGGCACCACTTGCTCGAGCTTCTGGGCTGTGTTGGTTCAGCCACTGAGTGCAGCCTCTTGCTGTCCCAGGTAGCACCCTGACAGAAGCACAGGTGACCCCACTCAGGCCTGCCTCTGAGATCCAGGTGGGCAATGCCTGCTAGAGCTTCTGTGACAGTGGTCCTGCTTCTGTGAGAACTTAGCCAATGATTCCCTTGGGGACTTGATTATGGTATAGAGGGAGTAATGCATCCTTTTGTCGTCCCAGGAAGCCCCTGGATAGAAGGGTAGGCACACCCATCTACCCCTGCCTTTTATACCTAGGTGAGCCACAACTCCTGGAGCTAACAGTACAATGGTCCTATTTCTGCCAGAATTCGCTGAGGAATGCAGCCTCTCATTGGATTGGGAATACCCTGTGGCAAGGCATGTAACTCCAGCAACTCGCAACTCCCATAGACAGATGGGCCACATCTACTAGAGCTTCCAATGCAGCAGTCCTGCTTCCACCTGAATTCTGTGGACAGGAGCAACCCTGGCTTTCTCCAGGAAGCACATGAATGGCTTATCAGGGTTGACCTAACAAAGATACAGCTTGTCTGCCAGCTGGAGCCTCTGCCTGAGGGAGCCACATAAACCACATGGACCAGATTAACCAACAAAAGAAATACAGGCATAGAGACCATAATCACAGAGGACTCCTCCAGGACCCAGGAGTGGCTGAGAATCTAAACCAATCAACCGAACTCACTCTATACCATAATCAAACACCAAGGACATCAATGAAGAAAAAGGAAAGAAAGCAATTGAAAAGACAGCAAATTCATCAGCCTACACAAATGATAAAAAAAAAAAAAAAACAGCACAGGAACTCTGGCAACTCAAAAAGCCACAATGACCTCCTTATTCCAAATGATTGCACTAATTCCTCAGCAAGGGCTCCTAATCAGGTTCAAACGGCTGAAATGACAGAAATAGAAATCAGACTATAGATAGAAAATAAAATCATCAAGATTCGGGAGAATGTCGAAACCCAATCCAAGGAAGCTAGGAATCACCATAAAATGATATAAGAACTGATAGACAAAATAGCCGTACTGATCCACAAACTGGTTGAACTGCTCCGACAGAGCTGAAACATACACTACAAGAATTGCATAATGCAACTGCAATTATTAACAGCAGAGTAGATCAACCTGTGGGAAGAACCTCTGAGTTTGAAGACTGGCTTTCTGAAATGACTGAGTCAGACAAAAATGAAGAAAAAAGAATTAAAAAGTATGAACCAAACCTTCACAAAATATGGGATTATGTAAAGACACGAAATCTATGACTCCTTGGCATCCCTGAAAGAGACAAGTAGAAAGCAAGCAACTTAGAAAACATATTTCATTATGTCATCCATGTAAACTTCCCCAACATCCCTAAAGAGGCCAAAATTCAAATCCAGGAAATGCAGAGAACTGCTGCACGATAGTACACAAGAAGACTATCCCCAAAACACATAATTATGAGATTATCCAAGGCCAATATCAGAGAAAAAAAATTTTTGAAGGCAGGTAGAGAGAAGGGGCAGGGCACCTACAAAGGGAACCTCATTAAGCTAACAGCAAACTTTCCTGCAGAAATCCTACAAGCTACAAGGGACTGAGGGCCAATAATCAGCATTTTATTACACCACAGTGTAATAAAAATAGAAACCAATAATAAGAAGATCACTGAAAACCATAAAATTACATGGAAATTAAATAACATGTTCTTGAATAACATTTGGGTAAACAATGAAATTGAGGCAGACATCAAGTAATTCTTTGAAACTAGTGAGAATGAAGATAACATATCAGAATCTCTGGGACACAGCTAAGGCAATGTTAAGAAGGAATTTTATAGCACTAAATGCTCACATCAAAAAGTCAGAAAGTTCTCAAATAATAGCCCCATATAACAAGTAGAAGAACAAGAGAAGTGAGAGGAAACTAATCCCAAAGCTAGCAAAAGACATGAAGTAACCAAAATCAGAGCTGAACTGAAGAAAACTGAAACATGAAAACCATTCAAAAAATCAATTAATTCAGGAATTTGTTCTCCAAAAAAATAGTAAGATAGATAAACCACTACCTACATGCATACAGATAAAAGGGAAGAAGATCCAAAGAAACACAATTAGAAATGACAAAGGTGACTTTACCACTGACTTTACAGAAATACAAAACCAGAAACTACTATGAACATGTCTATGCACACAAATGAGAAAGCTTAGAAAAAATGAATACATTCCTGGGCACACAATCTCCCAAGATTGAACACAGAAGAAATTCTATTCCTGAACAGACCCATAATGGGTTCTAAAATTGAATCAGTAATAAAAATCTGACCAACCAAGAAAACTCCCAGGACCAGATGGATTCACAGTTGAATCCTACCTGATGTCAAAGAAAAGCTGGTGCTACTCCTACTAAAACTATTCCGAAAACTTGAGGAGGAGGGACTCCTCACAAACTCATTATTTGAGGCCAGCATCATTCTGATACCAACACTGTCAGAGACACAATAAAAAAATAAAACTTCAGGCCAATATCCCTAATAAACATTGATGTAAAAATACTGAGCAAAATACTAGCAAAATGAATCCAGCAGTACATCAAAAAGCTAATCCATCATATTCAAGTACGCTTTATTGCTGGGATGCAGGGTTTGTTCAACATACACAAAACAAAATGTGATTTGTCACATAAACAGAACTAAAAACAAAAACCATGTGATTATCTCAGTGGATGGTAAAATGGTTTTTGATAAATTTTAACACTCCTTTATGTTACAAATAAACTAGGCATTCAAGGTGCATACTTCAAAATATTAACAACCATCTATTAAAAACCTACGGCTAATATTACATACTGAATGTGCAAAAGCTGAAAGTATTTCCCTTTACAACTGGCACAAGACAAGGATGCCTTCTCTCACCAGTCCTCTTCTACATAATATTGCTAACTAGAGCAATTAGGTGAGAAAAAGATAGAAAAATCAGCCAAGTACAAAAAGAGGAAGTGAAACTATCCCTGTTTGCAGATGACATGATGTTATATCTCGAAAACTCCATAGTTTCTTAATCTGATGAACAACTTTAGCAAGGTTTTAAGATACAAAATCAGTGTACAATATCAACAGCATTCCTTCAGGCACGCAATCCCATTCACAATTATCACAAAAAGAATAAAATACCTTGAAATACAGTTAACAAGGGAGGTGAAAGATCTCTTCCATGAGAACTACAGAACAGTGTTCAAATAAATCAGAGATGACACCAACAAATCGAAGAACATTCCATGCTCATGGACAATAAGAAGCAATGTCCTGAAAATGGCCATATGGCCCAAAGAATTTCGATTCAATACTATTTCTTTTAAACTGCTAATAATATTTTCACATAATTAGAAAAAGTTATTTTAATATTCATATAAAACCAAAAAAGAGTCTAAATAGCTAAGGAAATCCTCTTCAAAAAGGACAAAGCTGGAGACATTACATTACCCAATGCTAAACTATATTGCAGGGCTACAGTAACTAAAACAGCATGGTACTGGTAGAAAAACAGACACATAGACCAATGAAACAGAATAGAGAGCCCAGAAATAATGTCACACACCTACAACCATCTTATCATCGACAGAGCTGAAAAATTAAGCAAAGGGGAAAGAACACCCCACTCAATAAAATGTGCTGGGATAACTGGATATCCATATGCAGAAGATGGAAGCTGGACCCCCTCTTTACACAATATACAAAAATCAACACAAGATGAATTAAAGACCTAAATGTAAAACCTAAAACTGTAATAACCCTGTTAGACAACCTAGAAAATAACATTCTGGAGATAGGAATTGCCAAATAATTTATTACGAAGACACCAAAAGCAATTATTAATACAACAAAAACAAAAATTTACAATGAGATCTAATTAAAATAAAGAGCTTCTGCACAGCAAAACGATCTATTAACAGAGTAAACAGACAACCTACAGAATGGGAGAAAATATTTGCAAACTCTTCATTCAACAAAGGTATAATATCCAGAATCTATGAGGAACAGATTTGCAAGCAAAAACCAAGCAACCCTACTAAAAAATAAGCAAAGGACATGAACAGACATTTTTCAAAAGAAAACATACATAAGACTAATAAGCATATGAATAAAAGCTAAATATCACTGCTCATTAGGGAAATGCAAATCAAAACCACATTGAGTTACACCTTACACCATTCAGAAAGGCTATTACTAAAACGTCAAAAAATGACAGATGCTGGTGAAGTGGTGGAGAAAAGGAAACACTTATGCAATGTTGGTGGAAAAAGATTAGTAAACTATTATGGAAGACAGTGTGGCAATACCTTGAAGACCAAACTCAGATCTACTATTCAACCCAGCAAACCCATTATTGGGTATATACCCAAGAGAATATAAATTGTTTACCATAAATATACATGTATGTGTATGTTCACTGCAGTACTAATCACAATAGCAAAGAAAGAAATCAACCTAAATACCCATCAACAGTAGATTAAAAAAATATGGTATTTATACACCATGAAATATTAGTAGTAAAACAGTGAGATCATTTCCTTTGCAGCAACTTTGATGGAGCTGGAGGCCATTATCTTCAGCAATCTACCACTGGAAGAGAAAAACAAATACCACATATTCTCATTTATGAGGAGAAGCTAAACAATAAAAACATATGGGTACTAGGAGTGTAACAACCCCAGACACTGGGGCCTATTTCAGGGAAGCGGTTAGGAGGAGGGAGAGGATCAGAAAAAATACCTATTGGGTCCTATGTTTATTACCCAGGTGACAAAATTATTTGTACAACAAACCCCCATGACATTCAGTTTACCTGCATAAAAACCCTGCACATGTACCCCTGAATCTATCATAAAAGTTAAAACAAATTCAATCCAATGACTGCCTTTCTGAGAGGCCTTCTCTTAGTCTCCTACCTCATTCTCCAAAGGGCTTCCCTAAATTCTTCTATCACAGCACTTAGCACATTGTGTGACAATAATCTGTTTGTATTATATCTCGTCCACTAGATGATCAGTTTATAGGGCAGTATTCAAGTATGTAAGCATATTACTCGAGTAACAATAAAAAATTGCTTTATCGAATTGCTTAAACATTACTAGTGACAGTCCAGCTGCAACAGGATCAAAGCAATTCAATGTCACGACATTGTGATTTTCAGACAATACCAGCTTCATTCCCTTGTGTCATTTTTTTGGCAGCAATAGCACTTAAAGGACAATTCTGAGAAAACTTTGCTAATATTCTTGGCAGATATTTAACCTTATGAAAAGAAATTACTTATCCAGGACTTCAGTGCAGCGTTTTCATTTCAGTGACATTTAAAATGAAAAGGAGTTCATTTTCCCATTTTCTTTTCAGAATTTTTGAATATGCTTCAGTTTAAAATCAAACCCATTCAGTGACTAGTCAACTTGCACAAAATCAGAATATAAACAATTTTTTTAAAGGGGGCTTGTGGCTCTTATATTTGATATATCCTATGATACACATTTGACTATTAACAAAGGTGAAGCATATAAATTTATCTTTAAAATATGGTGATTTTTCTAATATATAATGAATTAAAATTTAAGTTTATTGCTCTATGCATATGAGACAATTTACAAAATTTCAGTATATCTTTTTAGCTTTTAGTCAGCTCAGAAAATAAATCACTTAAAAATGTATGTTTCAATTTTATGTTCATAGTTGTATTAATAGCTTTTAAATCTTTTCCTATTTTTATGATTACAATACTGTAATAATTTATAGAAATAAAAACATAATGAAAATACAGTTAATTTCTAAAATATTTTTAGTAATTTTTATTATACATTTTCAAAATTATTTTCTAATAAAGAAAAAGGCTGATGGATGAATATAACAGGATACCTATAATAACTTAATATATTTAAGGTGAATGTGACTGGATTGTTTTGATAGTGCTTATTTTTCTAAGTCTTGGGGTAACTCTCAGTTTTCTCACCACACAATATTACATCTAAATCCAATAGTGCTTGTTTTTCTAGGTCTTGGGGCTACTCTCAGTTTTCTCACCACACAATATTATGTCTAAATCCAAAAGTCTATTGGGTAATGTAGATTTCAATGAGAGAAGGAAGAGCTACCTTGCACCCTGCCTAGCCCATTTATCTTCTAAAAATAAAATATTTGTAAACATTTTTCTGTTTCTTAATGGCTTCTCTTCTTGTGTTTTATGTGTCATTTTCCACTTACTATTCATCAACCTTATCATTAGTTTACAAAATAACCTGGTTCAAGCAATTATCCCACATTTCCTATTACATCGCACTGAGCACTCAGTGAACCAAAAAGTGATCAACATTGCCAAGCAAAAGAAACAAAGCAAAACAGGATAAAACTATAGTTTGCATCTGACTCTCATTTTTCACATTTGTGAATGTGAAAGTAAAGAGGTCAAAAGTCAAGTGCCTTTGAATGCTGCTGTGTTCAAAAGAGCAATAGCAAAATATGTGACAATAAATGTACTCACACTTTTAAAATCATGACACTAAAATAATATTTCTTGATTTATATGTGAAATCAGATCACACTGCAGTCAGGCTGGTCTTTGGATATTTGCTCTGAGCCATAATGTATCAGTCTGGCTCGTTCTCTCGGCCACCTCTAGTTAAACCAGCAATGGAACTTAATTTGTAATTAGGAGCAATTGGCCAGTTTACATGGCTGAAACTATAAGAAAAAATCTGGGTATTGGATCCATATAGAAAGGCCTGTTTTGTCATGTAATCTAGAGAACCAAATAATGCTCTTTCAGAGGCAGAAAATAACAGAGGCGGGGGGGAAGAGAGAGAGAGAGAGAAACCAGGAGGGGAAATAAAACGTGGGAAGAAAAGCCAAGGGGTTTACAATGTTGGTTCAAGTTTCTTTCTCAGTTCCCCTACACTCCTGCTTTTGGCTTCTGTAAGGCATTTTAAAGTTGACTCCATTAAATATTTTAAAAGTATAAAATAGCATATATTTTACACCATCTTTATTTCTGGCTCTGTCCAAAAAAGAAACAATAAACTTTTCAATAAATAGATGAGTTGTATTCAAGAAAGGAACAGAACAAATGAGTAGTTGTAGATACTCCAGAAATCAACGACTTTCCAAATTCTCTGTTCTCAAAGTTTCCCCTTGTGTTTTCTGGCCAGAATTAAGCAAGTGAGTTCATTAATTAACATATTAATTATGATCAGGCAGATAACACAGAGGGGTGAGTATGCAGAAAATCATTACTCCTTTATGTGCAATGAGTACATTCTTGGGAGACCATCACAAATGTGAAAAAAGAGTTTATAATAAAAAACATAGCTCTCAACTCTTATTCTCCATGGGTCATGCATAATATTCAATGTTTAAATCCATTATTCCTCCCCATTTAAGAGACCTGTGCGTTGAGACTCACATCCTTGAGGAGACAGCAAGCCAAAGGTCAAAGTAGATTGGATCACGAGTTATGCAGATGGCTATGACTTGATTAGGAGTTTGTGCACCAGGCTTTCATCTGCCATCTCTGCAGTAACTTTTGTCTTTTCTGTTGTGTAGTTTGACTAGTGGTGTTAGATGATATTTTGAACAATACAATTTAATTAATACTGTGGTGATATACAACATTTGATTTATGAAGTTAAACTTTTATCTTCTCAAAAAATTTACTGATCACTTTCTGTTTCTTTTTAGCTTCCCTAACATTATAGTTCCCATGTAACAATTTACAATTATCTTTTTGCCACGCGCTATTATGAAAAAAGTCTTAAATGCATATCTGCTAAAAGTTATACAAATTACCCCAATGCTATTGTGTACATCAATCCATTATCTTGGAGACATTCTCTATAAAGGAGAAAGTGAAAACAAAAATGCCAAGAAAATAATTTATAGTACATTACAGAAAAGGTATTTCATAAAGAAATGCATTAAATAAAAGTTTAAAATATGTTAAAAGGCCTATAGATACACATTTCTATTTTCGTAGAGTTGCATACTAAATCTTTAACCTAATTGAACAAATTTGTGTTAGCACATGTCTGAAAAAAATACTTATAACTGATTCTACAATCTAGAAAATAATAATTTATAGATATTATACATTTTTAATGTTTTTAAAATAAAACATAAATTATAAATACAATTTTAAGTAGTTACAATGAATAAATACATCATGAATTAACATCTGATTTACTCTAGAATTTATTAATCACCAAATAAGAATTGTCATAGCTTGTTCTTGCTTTCAATGGAATAATCTGCTATTAGTCACACGTATGGAATGGATTCTTAGTTCCATGCCTACCTGTGCCTCAAGGTGGTATCTTCTAAAATGAATGTGGACCCTTGGTTTCAGAGATGTTGCTCTCTATGTTCCTACAACGCCTCAGCAGCCTGCAAAAATGTTGCATTCATAGAATTCCTACAGAGCAGAAGAATGCTTCTTATGTATCTCACTATCCTGTTTTGTTTTGTTTTTTGTTTGAGACAGGGTTTTGCTCTGTCATCCAGGCTGGACTGCAATGGCACACTTATAACCCACTGCAGGCTCAATTTTCCAGGCTCAAGCAGTCCTCCCACCTCAGCCTCCCAAGTAGTTGGGTCTGCAGGTGTCACTACACCTAGCTATTTAAAAATATATATAGTTTTAGTAGAGACAGGGTCTTGCTTTGCTGTCAGGCTGTCTCGAAATTCTGGGCTCAAGTGATCCCCGTGCCTTGGCTTTCCAAAGAGCTGGGATTCCGGGTGTGAGCCACCACCCTGGCCATATTCACTAACTTTGAAATACCTACCTATCTTCACTGTTCTTGATGTAAGTTAAACCAATGAGGAAAAGAGATTATTTCTAACAAGGTACCACCACATGTTAAGCATGACAACTTATACACACGTTCCTGAACTTATGATGAGGTTAAGCCCTAATAAACCTATTATATATTGAAAACATCACAAGTTAAAAACACATATATCTAACCTGTTGAACTGAATAGCTTAGCCTAGCCTACCTTAAACATGCTCAAAAAACTTACTTTAGCCTAGAGTTGAGCAAAATCATTTTATATGAGGCCTATTTTATATTGGAGTGTTGAATATCTCATGTAATCCATTAAATACTATACAGTAAGGGAAAGAGAATGCTTGAATGTGTGCTTAAAGTACAATTTCTACTGAATGCATATTACCTTTGCACCATCTTAAAATAGAAAAATTAGGTCAAACCATTTAAGTTGATCACCTCTATCCTCACAGCTTCCTACAAAAGTTTTAGCATTGGTACTTTTGGATAAATTATTTACCACCATTCCAGAAAGGAGAAGAGAAGGCTTGACATCTCTTTGTGTCCTTGAACCATTCAAATGGATCTTCATACGTCTCCTGCAGCACCGTTGCCAAGCATTGACTTTTTTAAAAAGACAGTATCTCATTAAGTACACAATGGAGAAAAATGGCTGTATTAGTTATCTCTTGCTACCTAATAATATTAACACAAATTTAGAGACTTAATATCACATTCATCTATTATGTCACACTGTTGCAGAGCAGGAGTGCAGACTTTGGTTAGTGGGGCTCTCTGCTGCAGCCTTAAACCTGCCATCAAGGTGTTGGCCAGGGCTTCCGATTCAACTAAGATCTGATGGGGGAGAAAACAACTGCTAATCTCATGTGGTTGTTTGGAGAATTTAACTACTTTTAGTGAACTGAGGGCAGCCTCAGTTTCTTTCTATTTTCTGAACAGAGGCCACCCTCAGCTCCTTGCCTCCTCAATCTGGCAGTACAACATGGCAACTAGCTTCTTCCAGGCCAGCAAGGAAGACATTCTCTTCTCAATATGAATGCTGCAGTTTTATGCAACATATAAATATGTATGGTAATCACAGACAGCCTGTTAACATTGCCATATTCTATTGGATCAAAGTATTCACCATTCCTGTTATACCTCAGGAAAGATGATTTCCAAAAGCTGTGAATTCCAAGAGGCAGGAGTCATGGGGTCCCCTTTAAAATCTGTCTCTCACAAAGGACCTTATTTCACCAAAATTACCTGAAATTGTCACTTTCTCTTCAAGTTCCTCAACCTCTTATTCTTTGGGTCTTGGCTACGCCCATTGTGGGAAATTCTCACATGTGCCTGGACAAGACATTGGTGTCTGAGAGTGAGCACAACAAATCTCTGAAGTCACTTTCCACATGACATGATTTTGATAAAGTTATGATTCTAAAAATGTAATTATTTTTATTCATAGATTATATATGGAAACACAATCAAAATATATTCAACAAAATATATTCTTCCTTATCAGATATTATCCCAGTGACTGAAAATTTTCACTTAAAATGTCTTTTCCCCATTTTGAGAACAGATGTGAGCCATCTGTTTTTAATCAAAAATCCATATTAAATTACACCTTTAATTCTGTTGATAAGTAGGGAAAACATCTAAATGAATTTGACTTGTGTCTGTGGTTTCTTCATTAGGTTTATTCCCTTTCAAATATGTCAAAACCTCATTATCTCGAATGCTGATGATGCAATGAAGAAATTAAGAATTTGTATATCATCTAACCCATGAAGAGGCACAGGAGCACAGGAGAGAATCTGAATTACAGGAGCATGTGCTGAGAGGATCATTAAATGATTTGGTTCATTTAACATTATATGCCCATGTGACTCTTTCATATTTTCAAGCAAGAATAAATTTGAGACAACTGTTGAATCTATTATTCATTTATCTTACTTTATTCTATGCATCTACCACAGAAGTCTGGGTTCAAGAATCAAAATATTCTTATGTGTCTAATCCACAATCTTTAAATACAGATTTAAGAGGTAATTATTGTGGAGGATATGGGAAATGTTACATTTATTCCAATATTTATGGGCAAACTCATGACCCCTGTGGAAAAATTTACCCTAAATGATTGAAAGCTTTTCTGTCAATGTAGAATTTATCCTCCATTTACAGACAGGCTGGACTATTATAGAGCCTGTTCCCTGAAATTTCTTCATCATTACAAGAGCACAATAGAAAGATATTTCTCTCTTTGCTCATTAGATGCAATGCCAGCACAGATCTGCAGGACCACAATTCCAGACTACACAAGGGATAAGAAAGGAGAGAGGAGATTAGCGCAGCTGAGATGATCCTCCTTTTTGGCAGTTGGATGTTTCCCTCTGGAGAAAAACGGTTGTGCCTTTACTGCCACCTCTCTGCTCTGACTGTTTGGAGACATTCACAATCTATATCGCAATGCTGACCTTGGCCCCAGTAGTCTCATCTTTCCAAATAACAGCCAAAGATTTGCAGTAGGGCTGCATTCTTAATAGATGCAAAAATAAATTCTACCAAATTACATGTTTTTCTTTTGCTTTCATATTTTTTATCATGTAAACAACATGACATATTCCAAAGGATTAAAGCATAAATCCTGGAGTAAAACATAAAAGAGGGGAATCTGTAGGACTGGAGCAGGAGAAGCTGTAATCATTTTGGATGTGTAGCAAGGCAGGAGCCAATTCAAGTTGTTTATGCTCTATCAGAGAGCAAGCACATCACTGAAAGAAATTACGCATGGGTTGCATGTCCTAACCAAGCACGGGACATAAAACAGGTTTTCCTTCTAGGCCAGAAAACCAGGAGGAGAGAGGACCTTGTGTAACTTAGATACAAGAGCCCAAGCATCAGACAGGCAAGAAAGGCCTCCTTACATTAGGATATGAGTTGTGGAGGAGTCACAGTGGGGTCAGTTACAGAATAGTTGCTTCATACTGCTGTCGAGTGCTGAGAAAAATTATGCCAGACAGTGAGTCATCAGGCAAAGAAAACCATCGGACTGTTTCAAAATGCTTCTTCCTATTAAATAGATAAAGCTTCTGACACCTGTGAAACCTGACTTCTGCTCTTGTCTGGTACAGAGAAGAGGGCTGGGAGGAGCTTCCAGAAATCTGAATAGCACATACATCTATGAAAGACAAGAAATAACAACACAAATGAAAAGGCCTGACAAAGGAAAAAAATAGGACCATGTTTTTATTTTTTTTTGGGGGGGGACAGAGTTTCGCTTTTGTTACCCAGGCTGGAGTGCAATGGCACAATATCGGCTCACCTTAACCTCTATCTCCTGTGTTCACGCAATTCTCCTGCCTCAGCCTCCTGAGTAGCTGGGATTACGGGCACACACCACCATGCCCAGATAATTTTTTGTATTTTTAGTAGAGATGGGGTTTCACCAGGTTGACCAGGATGGTCTCGATCTCTTGACCTCGTGATCCACCCGCCTCGGCCTCCCAAAGTGCTGGGATTACAGGTTTGAGCCACTGCACCTGGCCTAAGACGATGTTTTTAAAAGAGAAAATGTAAGACAAAAAAACATTTGTTGAATGTGTTTTGATTAGTAACTATGTAGCAAAACTTTTCCATACACTGGGGATGCAGCAAGTCCCAACTTCTCATACTCAGCTGAGAAACCATAAACAAATAATTAAATTATGGTGTATATTAGAAAATAATGCATTTTAGAAAGAAAAGTTAAGTAGACAAGGACAAGAGTCTGTGAGTTTGCATGTGTGGAGAGTGCAGTGGGAGTAGGATTGCAATTTTAAATAGGGCAGAAAGGCTGGCTTCCTTGAGAAGGTGATATTTGAGCATGTTGATTAAAAAGGTGGCTCTCTCCTGTAACGCTGGTACTTTGGGAAGCCAAGGTGGGTGGATCGTGAGGTCAGAGGTTTGAGACCAGACTGGCCAACATAGCGAAACCCTGTCTCTACTAAAAACACAAAAATTTGCCAAGTGTGGTGGCCCACGCCTGTAGTCCCAGCTGCTCTGGAAGCTGAAGCAGGAGAATCACTTGAACCCAGGAGGCGGAGGTTGTGTTGAGCTGAGATCATGCCACTGAACTCCAGCCTGGGCAATAGAGCAAAACTCTGTCTCAAAAAAAAAAAAAAAAAAAAAAAGGAGGGGTGATCCAGTGAGTAATGCAGTTAGCTGTCTACAGGTAGAGGAAGTAAAGGGAAAGGAAGCAGTGCTTGCAAGCAAATATCCTGAAGTGAGAATGCGCCTTGACAGGGAGCAGCAAATATAGAGATACTGCCTTGGGATCCCACCTGGAACATTTTCAAATAGCCAAAAGGCCAGGGCCATGGTTTGAGTATGGGTTTCTTTGGACCTGCCAGGTCTCATGTTGAAATTTGATACCCAGTGATGGACATGAGGAATGGTGGCAGGTGTTTGTACCACAGGGCAGACCCCTATGAATGGTTTTGTGCCATTCTCATGGCAATGAGTGAGTTCTCACTCTTAGTTCCCATGAAAACTTGTTGTCCAAGAGTCTGGCCCTTTCTCCTCTCTCTTGTTTTCTACCCTATGATCTGAACAGACAGCTTCCGCCAGGAGTGGAAGCAGTCTGAGGCCCTCATCAGAAGCCAATGTTAATGCCTTACTTCAAGTATAGCCTGTAGAACTGAGAGCCAGATAAATGTCATTTTTTGGTAATTTACCAAATTCAGGCATTTGTTTCAGCAATACAGATGGACTAAGACAGCCATTGTGACTAGTGTAGAGTAAGCAAACTTGAGCCTAGCAGGGGATGAGTTTAGCAATGCAAGACAGTAGTAAGGCTTTTAGGTCATTGTTACAACCTAGGCTGTTGTCTGAGAATGAAAAGAAATTAAAGAACTTGAAAACAGGGATGAGATAATATGACGAATTAAAAGTATCACTCCAGCTGCTACAGTAGGTTACTTTTCGTTTTTCTTTTTACAACTTCTCTAAAGTGTCTATATTTTTCGTATTACAGTTATAATTAAAAATAAAGTTACTTTATTTTCCCTGATGCTAGTTCCAGTAGCTAGTACAACAGTGTCATCTTCTCCAACTGTGACAGAACTGACAACAGTTAGGCATTAGCACTCTAAGACCATGTAGCATAGTTTACATCAGGAGTCAATTATTGTTACCTAGGTTTGGAAAATGCCAATATAAAAGTCACCTGATGGCTGTTGTGGTGGCAATAATCACTCAAATGGCAAAGTATCACTTGCAGAGAAGATCAAGAAAGAGATTTTGTCTCATCCAGCTGCCTGAAAGTGAAAATATTCAGACACTTGTTACATTCTTCCTATGATCTTGAAAGTCACTGAACGCTCCTCAAGTATTTTGCTTTCGTTTTTATTGTTGTGAGAAAGATACAGATGGAAGTCACAGGCTGTGACCACAGTCCATTGTTCTTAAGGAAGATTCCTCAGGAACCTTTGCATTCCTAGCCAGAAAGTAAATGATCTATTACAACAAAAGAACAGTGTCTGGAATGTTTGCAAATTACCTTTGAGATGTCCCTCTTCATCTAAAATTATTCTTACTTGCTCTTAATGTTTTCATTCTAGCAGAAATAAATCTAGAACTGCATTACTAAAAAACAGTTAGAAGTTATAGTTGAATAACCTGGTGAAGCCACGATTTCTTGCCCAGGCAAGTTCTTGTCAATGTCCTTGTTTTTTGGTTGGGCTGTGGGTTCATGTGTGGGTCGATATATAGCTTAAATAAACATAACCCATAAATAACTAGAAGACAGCTATGCTTCGAAAGAAAGTAGTAGATATAGCCACATGGCTATATGCTATTATTATTTATGGTAAAATGAAAGTGAAATATAAACCAGAGAAAAAAAGTAATCTAAAGAAAATAGCTGGCTGGGTGTGGTGTCTCAAGCCTGTAATCCCAGCACTTTCAGAGACCGAGGCGGATGGATCATGAGGTCAAGAGATCGAGGCCATCTTGGTCAACATGGTGAAACCTTGTCTGTATTAAAAATACAAAAAAAAAAAAAAATTAGCTGGGCTTGGTGGCACATGCCTGTAATCCCAGCTACTCAGGAGGCTGAGGCAGGAGAATTGCTTGAACCCAGGAGGCAGAGGTTGCGGTGAGCCGAGATCGCACCATTGCACTCCAGCCTGGGCAACAAGAGTGAAACTCTGTATCAAAAAAAAAAAAAAAAAAAAAAAAAAAAAAGAAAGAAAGAAAATAGCTTTAATAACTAAACATATATCTTAAATGACTAGATTGCCATGTTTTTACAGTTTGAAAATAGGTATTCAACAGAAATATTTATTAATGGCTTATCTTTTATTTTTATTTGCAATTTACTAAGACTTTTATCCAAATAACATAAAGGCTTTTACTTAAAATACGTGTATGTATTTCAAAAGTATTTTAATATAGAAAAAAGGTCTGAAATATAATTTTATAACTATTCTGTAAAACAGTTTTTATACATTCTTGTATTTTTATCTGTTTTTCTTAATTTAAAATGTTCATGAGATAACATTTTGAATATTTCCACATTATCTGAAAAGAAGAATAAAAAAAGCTGTAATAAAAATGTTATGTTAATTTTCAATCAGCCAAGCATAAAAACACAGCTTCAGTATACTGTTCAGATTTTTGTCATTTATAAAACTAAAATTAGTATTATCTAAAACTTTAAATATTATCTTACAAATTAAAATAAAACATAACATGGTATTTCTATGATTTTTTTTACAGAGGGCAATTTTTAGACATAAGTTACATTTTAAAGATAATAGTTCTTAAAAAATGACTAATTAATGTCACTGAGTTCATTTTCCTAATTTTTACTTCAAACTTTTTTTTTCAGTCTTGTTCACTGATATGTTCTTTTTCATTGTATTTTTAAAAGTCAAAAAATATATATTTTATGCTGTGCTGCAAATTTGATAAACAGAATGATTGAAAAATTTATTTAGAAGTTATGCAGACCTATAAGTAACACATGGCTGTCAAGCAAGAATTTCCCCTCAGTTTCCTCTGTCAAACATGGGAATCAGTGCTCAACAGTTCCAAGTAGTAGAATAGTTAAACAGGAAAGAACCCAGATAAGATTTCAGGATGCAAGGCAGGTTCAACCTATGCAAATCTATAAACAGAATCCATCTTATGAACAGAACCAATGACAAAATCCATATGATTATCCCAATAGATGCAGAAAAGGCCTTTGAAAAAATTGAGCACCCTTCATGCTAAAAACACTCAGCAAACTAGATTTTGATGGAATGTATCTCAAAATGATAAGAGCTATTTTTTGACAAACCCACAGCCAGTATCATACTGAATGGACAAAAACGAGAAGCATTCCCTTTGAAAACTGGCACAAGACAAGGATGTCCTTTCCCACCACTTCTATTAAACAGAATATTGGACGTTTTGGCAGGGGAAGTTATACAAGAGAAAGAAATTAAGGGTATTCAAATAGTAAGAGAGGAAGTCAAATTGTCTATTTGCAGATGACATGATTGTATATTTAGAAAACCCCATCATCTAAGCCCAAAATCTCCATAAGCTGATAAGCACCTTCTGCAAAGTCTCAGGATACAAAATCAATTTGCAAAAATTGCAAGCATTTCTATACACCAATAATGAACAGAGAACCAAATCATGAGTGAGCTCCCATTCACAATTGCTACAAAGAGAACAAAATACCTAGGAACACAACTTACAAGAGACATGAAGGACCTCTTCCAAAAGAACTACAAACCACTGCTCAAGGAAATATGAAAAAACACAAATGAAAAAAATGAAAAAACATTCTATCCTCATGGATAGGAAGGATCAATATCGTGAAAATGGCCATACTACCCAAAATCATTTATAGATTTAATGCTATCGCTATCAAGCTACCATTGACTTTTATCACAGAATCACCAAAATCTACTTTAAGTTTCATATGGAACCAAGAAGAGAGCCTGCATAGCCAAGACAATCCTAAGCAAAAAGAACAAAGTTGGAGGCATCATGCTACCTGACTTCAAACTATACTAAAACACTACAGTAACCAAAACAGTATGGTAGTGGTAGCAAAACAGATATGTAGACAAGTGGAACATAACAGAGGCCTCAGAAATAATACCATACATCTCAACCATCTGTTCTTTGACAAACCTGACAAAAACAAGTAATGGAGAAATGATTCAATATTTAATAAATGGTGTTGGGAAAACTGGCTAGCCATATGCAGAAAACTGAAACTGCATTTTTCCCTTACACCTTATACAAAAATTAACTTTATTAAAGACTTAAACCTAAGACATAACACCATAAATACCCTGGAAGAAAACCTAGGCAATCCCATTCAGGACATAGGCATAGGCAAAGACTTCATGACTAAAGCACAAAAAGCAATGGCAACAAAAGCCAAAATTGACAAATGGGATCTAGTTAAACTAAAGAGCTTCTGCACAGTGAAAGAAACTATCATCAAAGTGAACGGGCAACCTACAGAATGGGAGAAAATTTTTGCAGTCTACCCATCTGACAAAGGGATAATATCCAGAATCAACAGAGAACTTAAACAAATTTACAAGAAAAAAAAAAAAAAACATCAAAAAGTGGGTGAAGGATATAAACAGACACCTCTCCAAATAAGAAATTTACATAGCCAACAAACACTTGAAAAAAAGCTCATGATCACAGATTAGAGAAATGCAAATCAAAAACACAATGAGATATCATCTCACACCAGTTAGAATAGTGATCATTAAAAAGTCAGGAAACAACAGATGCTGGAGAGGATGTGAAGAAATAGAAATGCTTTTACACTTGGTGGAAGTGCTAATTAGTTCAACCCTTGTGGAAGACAGTGTGGCGATTCTTCAAGGATCTAAAACTAGAAATACCATTTGACTCAGCAATCCCATTACTGGGTATATACCCAAAGGACTATAAATCATTCGACTATAAAGGTACATGCCCATGCATGTTTATTGTGGCACTGTTCACAATAGCAAAGGCTTGGAACCAAAAACCCTGTCTCTACTAAAAAAAAAAAAAAAAAAGATACAAAAAGTTAGCTGGGCATGGTGGCGTGTGTCTGTAATCCCAGCTACTCGGGAGGCTGAGGCAGGAGAATTGCCTGAACCCAGGAGGCGGAGGTTGCAGTGAGCCAAGATTGCACCATTGCACTCCAGCCTGGGTAGCAAGAGCAAAACTCCGTCTCAAAAAAAAAAAAAAAAGAAAAGAAAATGTGGCACATATATACCAAAGAATACTATGCAGCCATAAAAAATAGATGAGTTCATGCCCTTTCCAGGGACATGAATGAAGCTGGAAATCATCATTGTCAGCAAACTAACATAAGAACCAAAAACCAAACACTGTCTGTTCTCACTCATAAGTGGGAATTGAACAGTGAGAACACATGGACACAGGGAGGGGAACATCACACACCAGGGCCTGCCAGGGTGTAGGAGGCTAGGGGAGGAATAGCATTAGGAGAAATGCCTAATGTAGATGATGGGTTGATGAGTGCAGCAAACCACTGTGGCATGTGTATACCTAGGTAACAAACCTGCACATTTTGCACATGTACCCCAGAACTTGAAGTATAAAACAAATTTTTTTCTTTCCTCTAGCTTTTTAAAAAGGCTTTCATGTTAAGTGAAAACAAAATATAACTCAACAAAACAAAATAAAACGAACAAAAATATATGCATATATATACTACTGTTCATTAGTATTAAAATATATATATTCTGTAGGGTTTAAATCTGTAAAAGTCTGAATGCTATGCAGGCATTATTGTATTTTTATGACACCATAATTTTGACACATGAAGGGCAGGTTTTCCCCCAATGCTATTGATGAAGAAACAAAAGTACAAACCGGGTGTTTTGTCCAAGTGACTAAAAAAATGTATTAGAAAGTCACACCATAACTTGTTTCTTCTGCAAACTTCATCTAGATTAGCTATTACTTGCAAATACAATTTATAAATTATTTTTAATGTATCTACCCTGTGCCATGTACTGCACATGATCCATCTTATTAAACATAACAAAAATCACATGAGGAAATTAGTGCTCTAATACCAATTTTAGTGAAGAATTGCTGAATACTGAGGAGTGAAATTTGTCCCCTAAGGTAGATAGTTGCAGTAGGGGGCAAAGCCTACTCAAAACAGGTGTCCCAATGTCAAGCCCTAAGGGAATGTGTTGTTTTTCCAGGTCCATGAGGGGGCGTGGTTTTAAGGGCAAGAATTTTCCAGTACCATGCCCCTCTCCCATCTCTGTCCATCCAGGAGATTTAATGGTTTATGTTTGAATTTTGCGGGCACGGGAAGAAACTAAGAGTCAATCACCCCATGAGAAGTTTAAAGGAACTCCTTTCATTGGCCAGAGGACTTTGGGAAGGTGGGAATTTCTCCCAGGATAAATTCCCCTGCTCCTTCACCCACACCAGATTTCCAGCTCTCTGGAATCTCCTCCCACCTGGTGGGAGCTCCCTTTCTCCTCTGGGATTTCCCCTCTGGAATCCCCTTCCACACTCTTCTTGGAAGTCTTTCTCTTCTCCTTTACTTCTCTTTTCTCTACCTAAATAAAGTCTCCTTTCCGCAACACTTCTTGGGTCCAATATTTACTTTTGCCCACTTATGGCACACCTGCAGTGGTCCCATTGCTTATTCTTGTTTGTTTGTTTTGTTTGTTTGTTTGTTTGTTTGTTTGTTTGTTTTTGAGACAAGTTCTCACTCTCTCGCCCAGGCTGGACTGCAGTGGCACGAGCTTGGCTCACTGCAACCTCTGCCTCCCAGGTTCAGGCAATTCTCCTGCCTCAGCCTCCTGAGTAGCTGAGATTACAGGCATGTGCTACCAAGCCCAGTTAATTTTTGTATTTTTAGTAGAGATGAGCTTTCAACATGTTTGTCAGGCTGGTCTCAAACTTCTGACCTTGTGATCCACCAGCTTCGGCCTCCCAAAGTGCTGGAATTACAGGCGTGAGCCACTGCATCCGGCTTGCTTATTCTTTAAGAGATTGGAGACCAAGAACCCACAGCATTCTCTCGGGTTCCTCACCAGCACCCCCAGAAAAACCCTGTTACAGCCCTATACACTTACTTAAGCCCCTGGGCACCTATTAGGGATTGAATTATGTCTTCTTAAAATGCATAGATTGAAGCTTTACCTCCAATGTGAGTATATGTGAACATGGACTTCTCAGGAGTTAATCGTGGTTAAATGAGATAATAAGGACCCTAATTCAATAGAACTGCTGTCCTTATAAGAAGAGGAAGGACACCAGGTGAAGAAAGGTCATATGAAGACAGAGTAAAACAACAGCCATCTGCAAGTTATAGAAGTCTCACCTGAAACAATTCTTTTAGTGCCTTGATCTTGGCCTTCCAGCCTCAAGAACTGTGAGAAAACAACTTTCTGCTGTTTAAGCCCCTCAGTCTATAGTATTCTGTTATAGAAGCCAGAAAGGACCAACAGTTTCTAGTTCAGTGATTTGCTGCCAGGCCTGATTTTGGTCCTCCCCAGGCTGTCGTTAAGATATGTATTCATAAAGAAGACAGTTGTGTTCATACTTTCTGTTCCTTCTTCTCCCCCATCCTTTTTTACTGTAAGTAAAGGAAATACTTGAAGGCTGTTAATGATTTGTGCTGTTGTAATCAGTGGTGAAGAAACTTTTATGTTTTGCTCTTTGAACCTGAAAGGGCTTATGCTACAGATGACATGCTTTCCTTTGGTTATCTGTGTCTCTACCCTGCATTTTTTGTATCAGGTGTCTTCCCTACTGCTGGTCATGCCTCAAAGATCAGTGTTAGTAGCAGCAGAATGTCACACAAAAACATACTGACAACAGAACAAGCAACCAGAAAGTAGTGGTTTCAGCCAAAGATTGTAATAGTGCCTATATTGTTACTATTAAGTCTGTGAATATTTAATTTGCTCACAATCTCAAGTAACATTTATTTCAACTCCTCTGCCCAGACACACCCATCTCTGTTTCTGACTGTACACATGTTTGGGTTTGTTTGCATAAGCATTCTTGAATTTACATTAATATCTTTGAGGATTTCTCTAAGGGACGCAAGAGGATGAAGTGACATGAGCTTGATTTCTTTAGATCTTCAGGAGGCCATTCTAAATTTTATAACTCTGAGAGCTCAATGTGTGGTCATAAGATTAATGTGCTGCTGTTTTCAGGGTCTTTCTGGTGAGACTGAATCTCTGGATGCATGTTATTTATGGATTTTATGTTACCTTCTAAAATGAGAATGAGAGAAAAAGAACTTGTGAACTTGTAAACTGAAATCAATACAGATAATGACCTCTCACACGGAAAAGGCTGGGATGTCTCTGTTTATTTCATAAATAATCTTGGGGATTAGACATACTGCATGGTAAGTGCCTTCCTGCTTTCCTTGTGCTATTCCCTCTTTTTCTGTTTCTCCTCCACTATGCCTCATTTTCTTGCTTGGTTTTCTATCTACCACACAGAAAATCAAGTTGGATTTCATATTATTACTTGACTAAATAAAGTCACTGAGACAGAGACAGAAGAAGGCAGGAACCCATTTATTTCACAGTGTGATAGTTCAATATTCAGAAGAGAGCAATAATAGTGCATATGAAATACATTTTTTTCAAGTGTGCTCATTAAATGAAATATTTATCTCCTAAGAATATCCTGTTTAGGGTTTTGTAAAATAGTATTACATGAACATATGTCTAGAGAGATATTTGTAAACATTTAAAAAAACTCACTACTTTCCTAGAGCATAATTCAATGTAATCTGCACTTTTAAGAAACCATTCAAAAAAATTGGGTACTGAATATATTTCCTTGGCTTTACCCAGTGTCTATATTAGAGTGAGACTATATTCCTAAATAGAAGACATACTTAACTACTATAAATGTTCTGTATAAATTATGACTTTGCTTAAGATAAGACACAAAAGAAAACTTAATGCTTTTTCCTTTATGGCTTAAGCCATAAAGAACATAAAATCTATTCTGACAATTTTATTAGCCACATATTTTTGCTTCTATCAAACTAAATAGTTGTATTAAATCTACACAGAATCTAAATGTTTATATGTTAACTCACTCAGACTTTTCTGTGTCTTTTTTAATTCCGAGGGCATTTTCTCTACATGGTAATCAGAGTACTGTTTCCAGAAAATACTGGAAACTTCTTATTTAACTGACTTACATTTTCTAATGGGCTTGTATGGGAAATGACTAATTAGCAGTGGGATCCAGCATGCTAAGCAATTCTGCCTCAGGAACAGTGATATTTGATCATCCCAGTCTACTTGGTAGAGAAGATGTAAACATATTGCTAACTGCCCTGATGAATTACTGGATGGAAACTCCCCCTCCCCATATTTCAGATTTGCCTTGGTATTATGATAGAGCAATGTTGGTGATCATGAGTGGTTTTTAGAAGGAGTGGAAATTTTATTACATAGCCAGTTACAATATGCAAAACAATTCAATTGGGACAAAGAAATTCTCCAACATTTTATACTATGTAGAAGACAATGATAACTGTATTTTGTATTAGTACAGAATATTTAACTGCGTGTTGGACAGTGCTGCACAAAATGCTTTTCCTTATAGATTCTGATCATATTTTTAAAAAACTATAATTTAAACCTAATTTAAAAATCTTGTGAGTACAGGGATCATCTTCACTTTCTTCAAAATAATGCTGGTTATATTATTATCAGAAGGTGGAATATTAAACCAGAAGATACAAAACACTTTTCTTTTTGACCTTTTCTCTTAACCATAATTTAGATTTAATTTCTGCATTTCATTTTTACTATCCTTGTCATGAGTTTTATTTGGCTTATTGTTACCATAAGTCTCAAGTTAAATTATGTCTATGAGTTCTAATTTACACATGCCTTTAATTAAGTATGTTTTAATGGTGTTACAGTAAACTTATTTTATTTTTTCATTAACATATAGAATATAATTTCTATTTGTGGCATTAAGTACAATGTAAAACACAAAATAAATCCTCACTAAAGCTGAGAAATATATCCTTGATTGTAGTTTTTTTAATGAAAGCCTTTTCTTTTTTTTTTAATTTTTTTATTGCATTTTAGGTTTTGGGGTACATGTGCAGAGCATGCAATACAGTTGTATAGGTACACACATGGCAGTGTGTTCTGTTTGCTTTCACCCCTTCACCCACATTTGGCGTTTCTCCCCAGGCTATCCCTCCCCACCTCCCCCTCCCACTGGCCCTCCCCTATTTCCCCCAATAGACCCCAGTGTTTAGTACTCCCCTCTCTGTGTCCATGTGTTCTCATTTTTCATCACCCGCCTATGAGTGAGAATATGCGGTGTTTCATTTTCTGTTCTTGTGTCAGTTTGCTGAGAATGTTCTCCAGATTCATCCATGTCCCTACAAATGACAGGAACTCATCATTTCTGATTGCTGCATAATATTCCATGGTGTATATGTGCCACATTTTCCCAATCCAGTCTATCATCAATGGGCATTTGGGTTGATTCCAGGTCTTTGCTATTGTAAACAATGCTGCAATAAACATTCGTGTGCATGTGTTCTTATACTAGAACGATTTATAGTCCTTTTGGTATACACCCAGTAATGGGATTGCTGGGTCAAATGGAATTTCTATTTCTAAGGCCTTGAGTAATCGCCACACTGTCTTCCACAATAGTTGAACTAATTTACACTCCCACCAACAGTGTAAAAGTGTTCCTTTTTCTCCACATCCTCTCCAGCATCTGTTGTCTCCAGATTTTTTAATGATCGCCATTCTAACTGGCATGAGATGGTATCTCAATGTGGTTTTGATTTGCATCTCTCTGATGACCAGTGATGATGAACATTTTTTCATATGATTGTTGGCCTCATATATGTCTTCTTTTGTAAAGTGTCGGTTCATATCCTTTGCCCACTTTTGAATGGGCTTGTTTGTTTTTTTCTTGTAAATATGTTTGAGTTCTTTGTAAATTCTGGATATCAGCCCTTTGTCAAATGGGTAAACTGCAAAAATTTTTTCCAATTCTGTTGGTTGCCGATTCACTCTAGTGACTGTTTCTTTTGCTGTGCAGAAGCTTTGGAGTTTCATTAGGTCCCATTTGTCTATTTTGGCTTTTGTTGCCAATGCTCTTGGTGTTTTGTTCATGAAGTCCTTGCCTACTCCTATGTCCTGGATGGTTTTGCCTAGATTTCCTTCTAGGGTTTTTATGGTGCCAGGTCTTATGTTTAAGTCTTTAATCCATCTGGAGTTAATTTTAGTGTAAGGTGTCAGGAAGGGGTCCAGTTTCTGCTTTCTGCACATGGCTAGCCAGTTTTCCCAACACCATTTGTTAAATAGGAAATCCTTTCTCCATTGCTTGTTTTTGTCAGGTTTATCAAAGATTGTATAGTTGTAGATATGTTGTGTTGCCTCTGGTGCCTCTGTTTTGTTTCATTGGTCTATATCTCTGTTTTGGTACCAGTACCATGCTGTTTTGATTACTGTAGCCTTGTAGTATAGTTTGAAATCCGGTAGTGTGATGCCCCCTGCTGTGTTCTTTTTGCTTAGAATTGACTTGGCTATGCGCGCTCTCTTTTGGCTCCATATGAAGTTCATGGTGATTTTTTCCAGTTCTGTGAAGAAAGTCAATGGTAGCTTGATGGGGATAGCATTGATTATGTAAATTACTTTGGGCAGTATAGCCATTCTCACGATATTAATTCTTCCTAACCATGAGCATGGAATGTTTCTCCATCTGTTTGTGTCCTCTCTGATTTCATTGAGCAGTGGCTTGTAGTTCTCCTTGAAGAGGTCTCTTATGTTCCTTGTGAGTTGTATTCCAAGGTATTTTATCCATTTTGTAGCAATTGTGAATGGCAGTTCGTTCTTGATTTGGCTTTCTTTAAGTCTGTTATTGGTGTACACGAATGCTTGTGATTTTTGCACATTGATTTTATATCCTGAGACTTTGCTGAAGTTGCTTATCAGTTTCAGGAGTCTTTGGGCTGAGGCGATGGGGTCTTCTAGGTATACTATCATGTCGTCTGCAAATAGAGACAATTTGGCTTCCACCTTTCCTATTTGAATACCCTTTATTTCTTTTTCTTGCCTGATTGCTCTGGCTAGAACTTCCAGTACTATATTGAATAGGAGTGGTGAGAGAGGGCATCCTTGTCCAGTGCTGGATTTCAAAGGGAATGCATCCAGTTTTTGCCCATTCAGTATGATATTGGCTGTTGGTTTGTCATAAATAGCTTTTATTACTTTGAGATACGTTCCATCGATACCGAGTTTATTGAGGGTTTTTAGCATAAAGGGCAGTAGTATTTTGTCAAATGCCTTCTCTGCATCAATTGAGATAATCATGTGGTTTTTGTTTTTGTTTCTGTTTATGTGGTGAATTACGTTGATAGACTTGCGTATGTTGAACCAGCCTTGCATCCCCGGGATGAATCCTACTTGATCATGATGAATAAATAAGTTTTTTGATTTGCTGTTGCAATCGGCTTGCCAATATTTTATTGAAGATTTTTGCATCTATGTTTATCATGGATATTGGCCGGAGGTTTTCTTTTCTTGTTGGGTCTCTGCCGGGTTTTGGTATCAGGATGATGTTGGTCTCATAAAATGATTTGGGAAGGATTCCCTCTTTTTAAATTATTTGGAATAGTTTTAGAAGGAATGGTACCAGCTCCTCTTTGTGTGTCTGGTAGAATTCGGCTGTGAACCCGTCTGGACCTGGGCTTTTTTTGTGAGGTAGGCTCTTAATTGCTGCCTCGACTTCTGACCTTGTTATTTGTCTATTCATAGTTTTGGCTTCCTCCTGGTTTAGGCTTGGGAGGACACAGGAGTCCAGGAATTTATCCATTTCTTCCAGGTTTACTAGTTTATGCGCATAGAGTTGTTCGTAATATTCTCTGATGATGGTTTGAATTTCTGTGGAATCTGTGGTGATTTCCCCTTTATCATTTTTTATTGCATCTATTTGGTTGTTCTCTCTTTTCTTTTTAATCAATCTGGCTAGTGGTCTCTCTATTTTGTTGATCTTTTCAAAAAATCAGCTCTTGGATTTATTGATTTTTTGAATGGTTTTTCGTGTCTCAATCTCCTTCAGTTCAGCTCTGATCTTAGTTATTTTTTGTCTTCTGCTGGGTTTTGAGTTTTTTTGATCTTTCTCCTCTAGCTCTTTCAATTTTGACGATAGGGTGTCAGTTTTGGATCTCTCCATTCTCCTCATATGGGCACTTATTGCTATATACTTTCCTCTAGAGACTGCCTAAATGTGTCCCAGAGATTCTGGCATGTTGTGTCTTCATTCTCATTGGTTTCGAAGAACTTCTTTATTTCTGCCTTCATTTCATTTTTTGCCCAGTCAACATTCAAGAGCCAGTTGTTCAGTTTCCATGAAGCTGTGCGGTTCTGGGTCGGTTTCTGAATTCTGAGTTCTAACTTGATTGCACTATGGTCTGAGAGGCTGTTTGTTATGATTTCAGTTGTTCTGCATTTGCTGAGCAGTGCTTTACTTCCAATTATGTGGTCAATTTTATAGTAGGTGTGATGTGGTGCTGAGAAGAATGTATATTCTGTGGATTTGGGGTGGAGAGTTCTGTAAATGTCTATCAGGTTTGCTTGCTCCAGGTCTGAGTTCAAGCCCTGGATATCCTTATTGATTTTCTGTCTGGTTGATCTGTCTAATATTGACAGTGGAGTGTTAAAATCTCCAACTATTATTGTGTGGGAGTCTAAGTCTCTTTGTATGTCATTAAGAACTTGCCTTATGTATCTGGGTGCTCCTGTATTGGGTCCATATATGTTTAGGATCGTTAGCTCTTCTTGTTGTATCGATCCTTTTACCATTATGTAATGGCCTTCTTTGTCTCTTTTGATCTTTGTTGCTTTAAAGTCTATTTTATCAAAGATGAGAATTGCAACTCCTGCTTTTTTTTGCTCTCCATTTGCTTGGTAAATCTTCCTCCATCCCTTTATTTTGAGTCCTTGTGTATCCTTGCATGTGAGATGGGTTTCCTGGATACAGCACACTGATGGGTTTTGGATTTTTATCCAATTTGCCTGTTTGTGTCTTTGATTGGTGCATTTAGTCCATTTACATTTAGTGTTAATATTGTTATGTGTGAATTTGATACTGCCATTTTGATGCTAAGTGGCTGTTGTGCCCTTTAGTTGTTGTAGATTCTTCATTATGTTGATGCTCTTTAGCATTTAGTGTGATTTTGGAATGGCTGGTACTGTTTGGTCCTTTCTATGTGTAGTGCCTCTTTCAGGAGCTCTTGTAAAGCAGGACTGGTGGTGACAAAATCTCTGAGTACTTGCTTGTTCACAAAGAATTTTATTTTTTTTTTTCACTTCTGAAGCTCAGTTTGGCTGGATATGAAATTCTGGGTTGAAAGTTCTTTTCTTTAAGAATGTTGAATATTGGCCCCCACTCTCTTCTGGCTTGTAGTGTTTCTGCCGAGAGATCTGCTGTGAGTCTGATGGGCTTCCCTTTGTGGGTGACCTGACCTTTCTCTCTGGCTGCCCTTAGTATTCTCTCCTTCATTTCAACCCTGTTGAATCTGACGATTATGTGCCTTGGGGTTGCTCTTCTTGCGGAATATCTTTGTGGTGTTCTCTGTATTTGCTGCAATTGAGTGTTGGCCTGTCTTGCTAGGTGGGGGAAATTTTCCTGGATGATGTCCTGAAGAGTATTTTCCAGCTTGGATTCATTCTCTTCGTCCCCTTCTGGTACACCTATCAAACGTAGGTTAGGTCTTTTCACATAGTCCCACATTTCTTGGAGACTTTGTTCATTCCTTTTTGTGCTTTTTTCTCTGATCTTGGTTTCTCATTTCATTTCATTGAGTTGATCTTCGATTTCAGATATTCTTTCTTCTGCTTGTTCAATTCGGCTGTTAAAACTTATGCATGCTTCACGAAGTTCTCATATTGTGTTTTTCAGCTCCTTTAGTTCATTCATATTTCTCTCTAAGTTATCCATTCTTGTCATCATTTCCTCAAATCTTTTTTCAAGGTTCTTAGTTTCTTTGCATTGATTTAGAACATGTTCTTTTAGCTCATGAAAGTTTCTCATTTTCTATCTTCTGAAGCCTAATTCCGTCATTTCATCACAGTCATTCTCCGTCCAGCTTTGTTCCCTTGCTGGTGAGGAGTTTTGGTCCTTTCTAGGAGGCGAGGTGTTCTAGTTTTGGGTGTTTTCCTCCTCTTTGCGCTGGTTTCTTCCCATCTTTGTGGATTTATCCACTTGTCGTCTGCGTAGTTACTGACTTTTCGATTGGGTCTCTTAGTGGACACCCAGATTGTTGGTGATGAAGTATTTCTGTTACTTGGCTTTCTTTCTACCAGTCTAGCTCCTTTGCTGTACGACTGCTGAGGTCCACTCCAGGCCCTGCTTGTCTGGGGTACACCTATAGCAGCTGCGGAATAGTGAGGAATGCTACCAGTTTCTTTTTCTGCTATCTTTGTCCCAGGATGATGCCTGCCTAATGTCAGTCTTTTGGATATAGAGGGGTCAGGGAGCTGCTTGAGGAGACAGTCTGTACTTTATAGTAGCTCAAGTGCTGAGCTGTGAGCTCTGTTGTTCATTCAGGGCTGTTAGGCTGCTATGTTTGATTCTGCTGCAACAGAGCCCATTAAAAATCCCCTTTTTTTTCTCAAATGCTGTTATGAGGGGTTGGGGCTTTGCTTTTGGATGTCTGTTGAGGTGTCCTGCCCAGCTAGGAGGCAGTCTAATCACTATTTGACTGCCGAGGCTCCGCCCTGCTGTTGTGAGGCTTGCCCTGTTGCTGCAGGCTCTTGCTGTTCTGCCGTCCTGCAGTGGAGTCTCTCTGTTGTGGCGGGTTGCCTCGGCAACAGCAGGCTGCATCAGCAGTGGGCGTGTATCTCAGTAGGGGCGGGTTGCCTCGGCAACTGCAGGCTGCGTCAGCAGTGGGCGTGTGTCTCAGTCAGGGCAGGTTGCCTTGGTAATGGTGCACGCCCCTCCCTTATGGAGCACCTCAGGGACGGTCTCCACGGCAAGACCATTTGGAATCATCGTTTTGTCTGTCCCACTGCGGTATCTCACACGCTGTGTCCCTGCAATCCCCCGGGCTCGCCCACTGCCCAAGTCCCTTTCAGTCTTGAGTTCAGCCCTCTCAAGTCTCAGGTTGCCATTTCAACAGGGCACCCGTACAAGTGTGCCCTATGGGGATCACTGGGTAGGGCCGGCCACCGCCACCCTGGCTGCCAGCTTCTCCAGGCAGAGCCACTGCCTGGTGTCTCGCGTCTCCTTTATACTTTGGAATTTCCTCATTCTGTGGGCAACAAAGATCAGTCTGAAAATGCAGCTCTGAATCACCTCTCCAGCGGATTAACCGAGAGCTTCAATCCTGGGTTGTTCTCACAGTGCCATCTTGAGTCTCTATTCTGAAAGCCTTTTCAATGGTTAGCCTTGCTGCTTATACAGATGATTGTCCTGAAGTTCGGATCCAAAGGTTATGGAGCAAGAGTAGGGTCGGGGTGGTCATGAATGGCTGCTTACATTCATTATCAGTAATAGTAGTAGATTATTTTTGTTGTATAAATTTGGAAGGATTCAAATCTATTCTTATTTTTCCTTATCAATATGTAAAATATTAAAAAGTTTCTTATCTCTTTTTAGTTTTAGGAATAAAACATGCTTACTTTTATATTTATTTAGAACTCCAAATTGTGGCATGAAGGGAAAATGCCTCAATGTGAGTTGTGCCAGCTGACTAACATGAGAATTCTATTACTTATAATTAAACAAATTGCTAGTGAAATAGTTTTTATTATTATTTTTTCCTTTAGTAGAAATAAAATGCAGGATAAAATATAAATGTTTAAAATACTGGCATAAAAAGAGAGAATTCTGCAAGGCAATAAAGTCAGACGTGAAAAATTGCAAGTATTAAAAAAAACCTATATGATTACAAATGACAAGACTAAATTAAAATAAAGAGATTACTTTTTTTCCCATGATATAATGGGAAAGCTTGCAGAGAAAAAAGTAGCACTTAAAAGAAAAAAACATACATAATAAAAGACAGCGAGTACCGGGTGTTTTCATCTAGTGAATTATAAAGTCTACTAATACAGTCTAATGCAGGAACAGAAAACTAAACACTGAACATTCTCACCCGTAAGTGGGAGCTGAATGATGAGAACACATGAACGCATGGAAGGGAACAGCACACACTGGGATCTGTTGGGGCGGAGGGAAGGAAGAGCATCAGGAAGAATTGCCTAGGTGATGGGTTGATCTGTGCAGCAAACCATCATGGCACACATTTACCTATGTAACAAACCTGCACATCCTGCATATGTACCTTGGAACTTAAACTAAAAGTTGAAGAGAAAAAATAATAATAAAACTCTGTAATTATCAAGCAATTGTTTTTCATCTCCAAATTTTTATTTTGTACTGTATATTATGCAGAAGCAGGGCTCTGCAAACCACGTTTCCACTTTGCCTACAGATTTTCCATTAGTTTCTGCCAAGGGGGAGCAGTAGAAAACAGCAAAGCTGGAAGAGGAAGAAGGGAATTGTTGCTTCCTGTTGGCTTCTTGTGAACTTCCATTTGGTGTGTCCATCTTGTAAACTTCACTCCGGCAATGCTTCTTCACCTTGGAAGTCGCAGGCCCTTTCTACAATTTCAGCTGAGTCTATTTTGCAAATTTCCCAACACTTGTAGAATCACCTTTGTCTGGTCTCCTCAAGACAACAGCACTAGCTGAGAAAGCAGAATTCTTACCTCAGAGGCCTGGGCTTCTGGGCTCCGTGGAGCCCCTCCTCTTATTCTTTAGTGGGGAACCAGAGTGGGAACTGCTTCCTGGAGCTGTCATACCTGTAACAAGTTAGTCTCTCTTACCTTTCAGTTACCTAGTTAGCAACTGTCTAGCCAGGAAAAAATGTTGTTTATTTTAAATTTGCTCCATTCCAAAAACTAGTCTTATTTTGATCTCCCAACTGGACCCTGACTGATATAAAATCTAGAGCTCTAAGCTCTTTTCAGCAATTATTTTTATTTGATAACTTGGAAATATAGTGTTTATTATTCAAATTGAAGATCTTTTTCTATCATGTTTGAATATAATCTTTTCTATCATATTTTACTTTTTTCTATGACTGCCTTACCAGGTTCAACCCTACTTGTCTTTTAGGAATTAACTTAAGTGATAACCGTTTTCCAATGTATTCTATTAACCTCCATTAACTCCCAGCCTTTAATGACCTCGATACCAAGTGAACACTTGTTACATTTATTATACTGTTTATAGGTACCTGTTTACTTGTCTTTCTTTTCTACTACACAGTAAGCTCTCTAAAGAATTGAATCAACTTTTATTCACTGGAACTTGAGTGTACATTTGCATTGCTGCAACATACTAGTTTCTCAGTAAATAATATTGCATGAATAAATAAATGAACATTTCAAGAGTGAATCTTTTTTCTGAATTACAGATTTAACAAATAAAAATATGGAACTTCCAGTTAAATTTGAGTTTCAGTAAAACAATGAATAATTTATTTAGTATAAATATATCATAAATATTGCCTTGCTAAAATAAAATGCATTTTTAAATCTGGAATTCAAATTTCACTGGGTATCTATATTTACCTAGCAACTCTAGTCTGAAAAAATTCTTCCAAGACAGACATGATGGAATGAATTGTGGAAAAAAATGTTTTAATGCTACATATAGAAGTGTCAAGAATGCTTCAAATGCATTTGTGCCAACTATGAAAATCAAAAGACTATATTTTATTGTGTTATTTGATAGATTGAGCACTCCAATTGCTGTAATATGTAGACCTGATGCACTAGATTCAAGATTAATCTTTTTCCAACATCAGTGGAACATACTTTATCTCCCAGCAGGACATGTCTGGATGTCTATTGACAGGCCTTCTAGTGTGACTCAGCTAGGCAAATACCAGCCTGAAGGTCACTCTTTGAAAATTATACTGTTCCAGGCACATCAATAATGTCAATCGTTCCTGGACCCAGTCTTGAGATTTGTGGTCTTGGAATATAAATGTCCCAAGCACAGATTTTGACAGCTAATAATTATTTAATAAATGATGACTTCCTTTCACAATACATTTGAATCCATTTCAAAAACAAGAAAAAATTGTATAGGAAAAACTTCTGGGCCTGGAAGTTTGGCATTTTAGCATCACATCCTCTGCAATTGACCTAATATTTAGGAGGTAGGATACTTTAATGAGATATAGAAGCACACACCATTTTACCTAAAAAAATTTGCTATCTGGGAGCCTTAAGAAAGAAACTTTTGACAGGTCAACTGGAAAACATTAAAGGGGTCAAAATCCTGTTTCAAAGAGTTTATTCAAGTGAAAAGCTGGAAATGGTCATTGTAGAATGCATCATCTCCAGAGAACTAGGGTCAGTGCTCCAAAGTTAAAAGCTAAGTTTTTGCTTATATAGTAAAGATGAAGACACTTAACAGGATTATAACATTTTCTATATATAGTTGCTTTACAGAGTTACAGCAAATTACTTAGTTACCATGTGTTTTCTGTGCGGCTTGTTTTCCTTACAGTTGGTTTTTATTTCCCTTCCATTTTAAAAGAGTGTAGTTTACAATCCACGTTAAGGAAATGTGATAACTATTAAGTTTTTGTGTGAGAAAGAAAAGAGGAAATTAAAATGTGGCACATATACACCATAGAATACTATGCATCCATAAAAAATGATGAGTTCACGTCCTTTATTAAAGACATGGATGAATCTGGAAACCATCATTCTCAGCAAACTGACACAGGAACAGAAAATCAGACACCGAATGTTCTCACTCATAGGCAGGTGTTGAACAATGAAGACACATGGACCCAGGGAGGGAAGCATCACACACTGGGTTCTGTTGGGGGAGACTAGGGGAGGGACAGTGGGGGGTAGGAAGTTTGGGGAGGAATAACATGGGGAGAAATGCCAGATATAGGTGATGGGGGATGGAAGTAACAAACCACACTGCCATGTATGTACCCGTGCAACGATCCTGCATGATCAAGAGACTTGGGTATTTATTAAATAAAGAATGCTTGAATGCTTTGTTTAGTTTAAAATTTCAAGACTTATCATGATTATTAATGCTAATGTGGTCTAACTTCAAGTTTTAGGGACTGAAAACTTGGATAAATGGTGAAACTAGAATGAGATGGGAGAAAAATGACATATTTTGACAAGGGTGGGGTTGAGAAAAGATTAGGAGTTTAGTTCTTAACCTTGTCCTTGACAAGTCTTTCAGACATTCAAAAACTATCAAGTAGACCATTGAAAAATGAATCTGAAATTCATTAGAGAAGTAAGTGTAGAGTCCTGACAAGATAAGCAGGCAACAATGAGGAAGGGGTCCCAGATGGGGGAGAACAATTATTCTGAGAGACAGCTAGTCACAGACAACCTGCTGGCATAACATTCTGTTCCCAAATACCTCATTCTGCATGTAGCAACAGCAGCACAATTTTATCTGCACACAGCGCCTCCAGTACAACCCTATAAAACTTCCCTCCAGCCCCTGCCTCCCACTAGACAGTCCCTTCTCTGCCATGGTACCTATTGTATTTTTGCCCTGTATCTTCTTACTTTCTCTAATGAATCTTCTTTTCATTACTTATAATGATCTTGGTAAATTCTTTTACTGCCCATCATGCTGGCCCCAGCCAGTTACTTCTGCAACAGTGAATACTAGAGTTACATTTGGGAACTATTTCTGTATAGGGATTACTTAAAGTAATAAGATAGCTAAGAACCCAAAATGGAGAAAAGATGATGGGGTTCAGCACCCATCATGAGCTCTGAGTCACTCATTCAAACTTGAAACCTAGGAGGGAGGAGGAAAAAGCAGCAAATGTAACTGAGTGTGATATAACAAAAAGCAAATATTCGATCTCTGGTTCTTTGGCACACAGCTTGTAAAATCCCTGAAATTTTCATACTAATCAGAGGTTTTTTTGGTTATGTTATTTTTGTTTGTTTGTTTGTTTTTTGCATATGATAATATAGCTGATGGCTCATGTGTTTCTGGATAGCCTCAGGATGGGCACTGATTGTCAGGTGGAATTCAACCAAGTGATTTGAGGGTTAGAACTTTCATTGCCAAAATCTTGACCTCTAATCCTGGTCACAAATGGCCAACAATGTTATCAATCATTCTTAAGTAATGAAGTCCTCATAAAACCCAAAAAGATGGGGTTTGAAGAGCAACCAGGTTACTGAACACATGTAATTGCCAGGAGGGTAGCACATCTGGAGAGGGTGTGGGAGCTCTGCATCCCTTCTCCCGTACCTTACCCTATTCATGTCAGTCATTTTGCTGTTTCTGTGTATTACTTCTAATTTTCTTTAAATAAACAGATCAATATAAGTAAAGCACTTTTCTGAGATCTGTGAGCCACTTTAGAAAATGATTATGTAGGGATGTTTAAATTCTTCCCCTGGAGATTCAATAATGTGTGTCTATGAAGCTAACTAATAATAGATAGATTAACAGAAAAAAAGCATAACAATTTTAATTACATGCAACATTCTCACCAGAGTAATAAAAACTCAAAGAAGGGCAAAAATGATAGGCAATTTTATAACATATGTACATTTTTTTTAATAGAACCTTGCTGTGTTGCCGGGGCTGGAGTGCAGTGTCATAATCACAGCTCACCACAATATCTACCTCCTAGGTTCAAGCAATTCTCCCACCTTGGTGGCCCAGTGACTGGAACCACAGGCATGTACCACCACGTTTTCTTTTATTTTTTGCAGAGACTGGGGTCTCGCTGTGTTGCCTAAGCTGATCTTGAACTCCCGGCTCCTCCTCCCTCAACCTCCCAAAGTGCTGGCCTATGCCATTTTGAGTTTACAGAAAGATTAAGGACTTGGAATCCCTACAAAACAGGATATGGGAGGGAGAGAAGAGGACAAAAGACGTGTTATGCAGATGAAACCTCACAGATAGCCGTTCTCAGAGAGAATAGATAGTAACCTATATTAGAACTTAAAGGTGTTCAACTCTCACTTAATTTTTTCTGTATCCTGACAAGTGGGTCTTTGGAGGCAAACTGTATGCATCTGTTGTTTATGTCATTTATTTCCTCTACAAATGCAAATATCCACACTTTCAACAAAAAAATAGTTTTGCAGGTCTATTTTTGTCTGTAACACCTATAACAGGCATTTCAAAATATGTCAAATAAGTACATTTTGACATAAAATATTTTAGTTTCCTTTAAGGTAACCAGGGGAAGCGTTCTTGAGAAACCCCAATTTATAGCTAGTAATTCAGAAATTCTAGAACCCAGATTGGTATCCAAAGTGGCCTTCCACAGTTGCATGTGACTGAGCCCTTAACATGTGGGATGGCAGTCTAACTCCAATTAGAGTAAAAATTGAATTTATAGGACATCTAGTGTGTGTCCATTTGTGAGAAAAACCCTATACATTTAACATTAGGAGTGAAATATCTAAGAGTATTGAGAGTGTAGTAAAGAAAAGAGTCAAAGTGTTTTGGTTTAGTTATTTCTGTAGTGTAGGGGTCAAGACCTTGGTGCTATTGGTGAGACAACTTATTGGAGTAAGAAAGGAAGAGGCTTGGTGAGCAAAAGTGGTCTGATGTGTACATGAAATCTCACAGGTAGCAGCTTCAGAGAGAATAGTTGGTGAATGTTCTTGTTCAGATCTCCAATGTTCCTGTTCAGATCTTTAATGTTGTCTGCTATGGTTTAGTTGTGTCCCCACCCAAATCTCATCTTGAATTGTAACTCCCACAATCCCCACATGTCATGGCAGGAAGCTGATAGGAGGTAATTGAATTATGGGGTTGGATTTTTCATATGCTGTTCTGGTGATAGTGAATAAGTCTCACAAGATCTGATGGTGCTAAAAAGTTTCCCTGCACAAGCTCTCTTTCTTGTCTGCTGCCATCCCTGTAAGTCATGACTTGCTACTCTTTGCCTTCTGCCACGTAGTAAGGTTCCCCCAGTCATGTGGAGCTATGGTTCATTAGCTTCTTTCGTTTGTAAATTGCCCAGTCTAGCGCATGTTTTTATCAGCAGTCTGAAAATGAACGAATATAGTGTCAGACTCTCAATTAATGTCTTTTATATTGGGGAAAGAAAAGGAGAGCCTGGGTGCATTAGTAAATATTCTCTACAGATACAATTTTCCTCTGCAACAGACAGCTTTTCAAGGTCACTCCAATCTTCTGGTCATTTAAAAATATATCAAGGAATATATTTTGGAGTAAAATATTTTTATTTCCTTAACTTATAAGTACTGAGAAAGTGAGATAATGAGAAAAGAAATTGTGTTATTCTAGAATTTAAGAGGCTAGGTTGTATGAGGAAAGCATCAGACATAACTCATTTTAGGGACATACTACAAAATGTGTGTCAAAATATGTCTCAAAACTTTCAGGGTTATGACAAATAGGGAAAGATGGAAAAAGTATCATAAGTCAGAGGAGGCTAAGGAGGCAGTACAACTAAATGCAATGTGGGAAGTAGGACTGGATCCTGCAATAGATAAAGGACTTTAATAGAAAAAGTGGTGAAATCTGAATACATTCAGATATTTAGATTTTTAAAAGAAAATTATTAAATATCAATAGCATAATTAATAATTTCATATAATGTTAAGTTTAGTCTAAAGCTGCCTCCTTTTATGTTTGGCCTATGAGTTTCTCTGTAAATAGACAACTGTAACCTAACTGGATGTGTAAGTAGCCTGTAATCTATTCATTTATCAGGTAGCTGGGTATCAGCCAATCACAGAAGCTATACTTCAATCACTCACTGTCAGTCAACTGTTCAAATAAGGCAAACACCAAGCTGCTACCAATTCAGCTGTTTCTGTACCTCACTTACACTTTCTTTAAGTCACTTTCCTTTCTCTAACTATAATCCTCTACAGCCACATGGCAGTGCCAGAGTCTCTTTAAACCTGTTTTGGTTTGGGAGGGCTTCCTGATTCAAGTCACTTTTTTTTGTACAATTAAACTCTGTGAAATTTAATTTACCTAAGGTTTTTCTTTTAACAATACTAAATTGTAATCTGAGTATGTCAGTTCTTAAATTGTTGTGGGAATGTCACTGGCTTCCACTAATTATAAGAATGTTTATGTAGAGCATGGCTGTGCTATTTGGTAAGCATCAAATAAAGACTGCCAAATGCTTTAACAGTGGCTTGGGACAAATGTCTTTGTTCTATTTTGAACCTTAATAATCAGTTGTAGAAACATAAACATATCCCATGGCTCTCACTGTCAAACCAGATGTGTACTTGCCTTCCCTCTGTATTTTTAGTTAGTTTTAATTGCTCTAAAGTGAACATAGAAGTGATGAAAATGTAAATATTTTACTGGATTTCAATTTTATATTTAATTACACCTCAGATGACTTTTACATACATAGTGTGCCTAGGGCCTTGGGTGATTAGAAGTTATTTCTTTATTACATGGAGAAAAATTACAAACTTGCCTATAGCTTCACATAGCAATGAGGCACATTCTCTTGAATATCTTGGAAATCATAGACATTTAAAAGTCACCCACATTACAACTGAATTTTATGTATTTGTTCTTAAAGAGGGCATCTATGTATGAATAAAACAAAAAGTGTATTATCTGTGTTTGTGTGTTTAACATTTTTTTTTCTGGTTCAGGGTTGGAATTATGTGCACGATGCTCCATTGAACCTTTTCACTTTACTTCCTACAGACTTATTTTTTTATGATAATATTCTATTAAACAGTTATAAATCTTTCCTTCTTTGGCATGGATAGGGTTGACTACTCTTTGCCAATCACATGTCAAGATCAGGCAGTGTGGTTCAAAGGAGCCGTCAAGAGGCAAGAGATTCAAATACATGTAGGTTCAATCTGGTGTTAGAAAGAACTTGAGACCAAAGAAAAAGACTGTTCTCTCTCTCTCTCTCTCTCTCACACACACACACACACACACACACATACACACACACACACACACACACAGAGAGAGAGAGAGAGAGAGAGAGAGAGAGAGAGAGAGAGAGACATACACATTCTCCAATGCAAATTATCATATTCACAAACCCTGGATAAAAAAACTTCAGAATATATTTTTTGACTCTAATAATATGAATCTTGAAATGCATTAGCATTTCAGAGTATGAAAGCAACAGCTGTTTTAAAAGAGAGTACAGAACTCTTCTTGTGATTAAAACTATCCTGTTGTAAAGTAACAAGAGGACAGAATAAATGAGGCAGAGAAAAATTTTTTTTCAAAACTCTAAAGGGTAAACCAAATTTAGTTGTTGTAAACTAGGCCTATATTAGAACATTCTACTCTATGGGGATGTTGTCTAAATTTCCTAACTTCACTCCATCTGTTGAGTGATCATTTTATTTGTTCAGAAACTTTATTTATATTTTAAAATGCACAGACAGCAAAAATGTGGTTATGCATGCTGTTGTACCTACCATATATTCAGCAGGAAGTCTCCTTTTCTCAATGTATTCAAATATTGGTGTTTCATTTTTGGTATATATGTTCATACCTAGTGGCTAGACATTCACGTCAAAAGTATTTTGCACTGTGAAGCAAAGGATGTATTTAAAGCAGTCCCAAGCATGTTAGCTAAAATGATCTAATTTCTTTGATGGACTCTTAAAGGCACCTGTATTTCCAAAATTGTTGTAAAATAAAAAAAGACAGGTAGAAAGCAATCTGTGGCAAAACAAGGTTTACAAGGAACATAAAAAAGTAATTCAAAGTTAGAACACAGTTAAAAGGAAAATAGCCCAATTCTGTTACCTCATTTCAAGCTGCATTCTTGCATCTGTTGCTTGTTAGAACATAAAACAATCTATAGCTAGTCCTTTATAAAGTTGTGAATCAAATGAATCTGTACATTAGTGGAGTTGCAGTACTTGTTAATCACAAAAATTAAACAGATACAATACTGTTTTCACAAAAAATAAAAATATTAATTTTCAATAATACCATTCTACCCACACAGTATTATAGTACATATTCATTTTTGTTTAAGAAATGACAAATAGGATTGTCTCAACAAATTTGCCTAAAATCTGAAAGGGAAAAAGCACATCTAAATCTTAGTATTAAATATGAGTTAAGTGTTAAGGGAATATATTAACTTTAAAAAAAAGTCAAGCTCCTAAAAATTTTAAAACACTCCATAGGGATTGTCAGATCAGAACAATTACTACATAGTATAAAAATAAAATAATGTCCATACATACAAACTAGTCTAAATTTTAATTTTCTTGCATACATGCACTAAGTTATAATATTTAGTCTGCGGGTACTTTAAGAACATGGCAGGGATCATTGTGCTAACTATTCAAGCCACTTATCTCTTTTACGCTTGCTGAGTGTAAAACCAGCTTAGACAACAATCTAAGACAACGCTCTTTATTAGCATTAAAGCATATTTGTTAATGCAACTGGATGTTTTCCTGCATAAAAGAAGGTTAAGATGCTTTCCTGGTTGTAGAACACTTAGATTAACAACGGATTTGTAATTATATTAAATTAAGTGGCTAATTTATCCAAGTGATTTATCTGCGTAGATAGCCACAGGAGCTTAAGTAGTATATTTAGACACAGTTATAATAGTCACCAGCTGAGATCATTGGATGTGGTGTTAGCTACTTATTTTTGCCATTCTGTTATCTTTTATCTGTGACTACATTACAACTATTCCAAGTGACTTTGAAAATAAATTCATTTTAATGATAATGAGTGCTCTCCCAGAATTCTTAAATATTTTTTCAAGTATGGTATGTTTGTAGGTATGGCTTACATTAACAATATTACTAATTACTTGAAGAAGAGCTGCACATCTGCTTTCATTATTTCCTGCTATTAAATGCTTGAAAATTCTTGAAAAATACAGGCAGGTAGGTAGATAGATTAGATGATAGATAGATAGATAGATAGATAGATAGATAGATAGATAGATAGATAGATGACTTTAGTTTATGTTATACGGTGATCTAATTTGTTCCTTTAAAACATCATTATATTTATCAGGGAACTCAGCCTTTCCTTACTTAAGTGTTCCACTTACTGGAGCAACCTAGACTTAAATACAGAAATGTTTCAGTGCTCAAGAAAAATATTAATTATCTGTAGTACCATCCTAGCACACAGAGTCTTGTGGTAAACTGTTGAAAATAATCTGTTTCAGTGTTCAGAGAATAGCCAAAAATATGGGGAATTCTCTCAATCCTGATGACATCATGAAACCACCTTTGTAAAAAGTATGATAGTGAGAGAAATCTGACATAGCTGGCTCCATCTTGCTTATAACCTCCAAGCTGTCCTTGTTCATTTCTGAGCATGGGCCAAGCTAACTATGAGAATTTAGTTTATAGGTTAACTTAAAACAAAGATGATAAAAGCTTCTTTCCAATACTGACCCTTCCCTTGGTTGGAGACCAAAATTGCCTTTGTAAAACTAACAAATTAGCCACAAGATTAGAATTATGGATCAGGAGTCATGTAGCCAGAGGTCACATTGATTGTTACTTCCCCATTTGCTCCTATAACTAGCATCACTACTGTAAAACCCAAGATTAGTATTTGAGGTATTTTTCAGATTCTGCATTCTGATGAACCAGTTAGCACCACCTTAACCAGTAATCTATCTAAGAATCTGGCTCATCTCATCTTGTGACCTTTATCCAGGAATTAACACAAGAATAAATCTTCAGCTGCCTATGATTTCATTCCTTGTCCAATCAATCAGCATTCCTTGTTTGCTCCTGCCTTTACTTGTGCTGCACAGATAAAACCAATTCACTGAGACAAATGGATTTCAGAAGAGAGGAAGCTTAATCACTGCAAGGGCAGACAAGTGACAGTACAGGAGACATTTCTCAAATCTTCTTCCCTAAAAGTTCAAAGGCTAGTAATTTCCAAGGATAGTTTGGCAGGCTGGTTTTTCCTGCAGACAGTGCATTCTGTTGGACCAGGTAGCACCACCTCAACCAGTAATCTATCCAAGAAACTGGCTCATCTGATCTTGTAACCTTTACTCAGGACTGTCTAGGCAAAAGAAGAAAGCTTCAACCCCCTATGATTTCATTCCTGGCCCAAACAATCAGCATTTCTTATTTCCTGGCCTCCTGCCTGCCAAACTATCCTTGAAAAATCCTAGCCTCCTAGCTTTTGGGGAAACAGATTTAAGAAATGTCTCCCATCCTGTCACTTGTCTAGCCCTTGAATTATTAAACTTCTCTTCTGCAGTCCTGCTGTCTCAGTGAATTGGTTTAATCTGTGCAGCAAGGAAGAACCTGTCGAAGGATTACAATCATAGTTTAGTATGAGAGTATATTTTATGTCAATCCTGAATAATTTAACTACTGCCTTTTATGCTTATTATGAATGCACATACTTCTCCTTTTGTACTTGCTTTAGTTTCATCTCCTATAAAATGGAAATAAAATCCTCTAGAAAAAAGCTACCCCAGACAGAATAAAATGATCCAAAAGTAGTGACCACAGGGTGGAGACTGAATAAACATTACTCATTATTAAATTAATATTTTATAGCTACCTTGGCATATTGGAAAATTATTATCTCTAGACATTACACACTATCCTGCATCTTTACTTGAATAACATTAAATTAACTTCATTTAAACTCTTACAGACTGTTTTTTTTTTTTTAATCTGTTTTAAGAAGGATATAGTGTAAACCATAGTTTGGGGAGAAACAACAGTAAAAAAATAAAAATGCAAAAAGTGCCTGTTGTAGATTAACTGATTGTTTAGGTTATAAATGAAGTCAACATTGAGAAATTCCAATGCAATTATAGATTATTTCTTGATCTTAGGTCTGGTGTTGAATCCTTGAATCATGACATTTATAAAGACTGTCTGAAGGTAAGATAGTAAATTAAAGAGTGTTAAATATTCTTGTGCCTCACACCCTGAAATGGTGAGGCCAACAATCTTTTAATCAAGTTTATTATTGCATCTTATTCTGGGTTATGTCATCCTCCTTAGGAATTTATGTGTTACCTTTCAAAGTTTACTGACTTCTTTACAATGTTATTATCTAAATAATTCTATTCCTGATGTGCCCTTGTTAATATTGCTTTCCTCTATCTCTAGTGAAGTAACTTGTATTTTTGCCTATTTGTAAACTAAATACTCTCAATTCAATCGGCTTCAAATATATTAGTTTAGACTTTTATTTGTGTTTTAATTCTCTACAATAAATTAATTTCCACTCTGCAATTAATCTAGCACTTTAGGTCACTAAACATATCTCTGAATATTTGTATTTCACTTAAAAATATGGTTGGACACACATGATCAAAAGAAGCCTAACCAAGTTGGCATCACACAGATTGTAAATATCTGGAAATCCTAAGGTTTTACTTGTTAAAATACAATATTCCAACTCAATAATTTACCGGCTATATGGAAGAAAGGCACAACATTCATACATCTACAGTAATGCCTGTTTTGGGAATTACACTAAGCACAACAGATTGGAGGAGTGTCTCTCATTCTCTATGGTGCCTCTGGGTTGGTTTCCATATGGCATAAATACATAATTGAACTCATCTTGGTTCGCCTTACACCTGTTAATATAGTCTTTAAAACTCAGGGAAAATTGAAGTATTGGTATTTTGTTCTTTGGAAATTGATTTCTTATTCATTTAGGGCCAAATATAATCTTGGCACATATAATCTTGCTGATGTACTCAACTAAATACAGTTCAATGGCTAAAAGTTTTTTCATAACCAAATTACACGTTCATTCAATAAGGAATGTTTCACCGCAGCACATGGGTCTGAGTAATAAGTATGGGGTAAAAGCAAAGGAAAGTCTGCATTGTTGTGCTTATCCTTGCACTGAGTATTCTTACAGACAATGCTCTATTATGGCGTCTTTTCTCTGATTAGAAAGCCTGTCTCTTCAGTTCAAAGGCCCCCTGTTATTTGAGAGTGCAAGGAAAGCATACACTGGTGAAGTGACTTGCCAGACCATTGAAGTTGAATTTAAGCATGCAAGGCAACTCTGGAGAGAGTGGAGCTGCTCTAGTCTGTGAAGATATCTGTATGCACTGACTCCTAGGAGGTACAGAGAAATAATGGCAAAACCATGGGGTACCTTTGATTCACAATAAGATACTGCCTCTTTTAGAATGAAAAGACACCTGTTGTTTGTCAAAAGGTACTACTTACTGATTATTGCTTTACATATTAATGCAAAGAACTCTTGGAGGTAGTCTCTTATGCAGATGCTGAAAGGCAGTCTTTCACCTGTCTTCAGTAGGGCAAATTTAACAACAAAAAAAATGTTTTGTACAGCAAGTAGAGAATGCTTCTTTCTTTAAAGAAATCAGAGCCTTCTGCTGGGGGCAATGAAGGGGTGAGGCTACGGGGAGTACAGATTTGCTTATTGCCAAGCACAGAAAAATGCTAATAAGACTCATGCTGAGAAAAGCTCTCACTCATCAGGGTGCATCATTGCAGACATTAAGCTGAGAATGTGAATTGCTATTAGCCAAAACTGGAGAAAGGCTAACGAGAACAGTGCCAGAAAATACCTCTTGTCACTGTTTGAATCGCTGTCTGGGGCATGAGGTTTGCTGTATTGTTTTTGAAATGATTTGCTTAGCAAAAATTACCTGGTGACCAGGTAAATCTATCAGTATATGATTAAGGATCACTTATATTAACGTCACTTACTGATAAATAAAAATACTAAATAACAATTACAAGATGAGGTTAATAATCAAATGTATAAATTGCAAGCACATTATTTTATATGTATAATACTCTAGTGTTTGCTGTATGAGACTTGAATCAATTAAAGGAGGTTAATATGAGACCACAAAATATCTGAAAAAAGGCATTCACTGGCTTTTCAAAAGAAATTTTATATGAGAACATGAAGAAAGAAAACCCATCTCTTTCCTCATTTTTTGCCAGTATGGCAACAAATAGCCTGCATAACTGAGGCAATTTGCAAATGGGTAGACCCTCTATCATTGTGTTTTATGAGGAAAAAAAAATAGCACAGAGTATCCACCAATTCCAAATTAACTGGACTGAATGTTAATAATTGCATAATTCTTTTTATTTTGAGTCTGTTCTTTGGCTTTTGCATCTCTGTTCAAGTGCATGTGTAAGAGAGCTTGAGGTACATGATCAATAAAATGTTGGAGGACATTGAACACAGTAGATTTCCTGGTGATGTTTAAGAGGCACGAGTTAAGGTGTGCTAATTAGTGTAGCTCATGTTAATTACCAGCAACTATTGGAATTATCTACTAAAAATATGGAAGCTATTTTCCCTTGCTTTAGCTATAAAACATCCTGACTTAAAGATGCCTTCTAGTGCAGTCAAGTAGAAATTCATTAAGAGGGGCAGATTAGGATTGTGAAATTCCACAATTCATTAAAGTCTCAGATCTACAATAATTTATGTACCCTATGCATATGCAGAGAGTTAACTTTCTCCCTCACCAATTTGATAGAATTGATGGAACACTATGATTTGTGTATGTATACGTGTGTGCAAAATAGTGCTCAGAAAATGCCCTGCCTGGGAAAATTTTCTGTAAATCAATATTAGATTTTCTAGTTCTCAATTATGTCTCTTCCCTCTGTATTGTTCTGTAAACTAAAAAAAATCTAAGACAGGTCTCAATCAACTTGGAAGTTTATTTTGCTAAGATTAAGGATTTTCCCTAAAGAAATAAACATGGAATCACATAAACAGTCTGTGGGCTGTGCCTTTCTCCAAAGACAACTTTGAAGGCTTCAATATTTAAAGAAAAAAAGTGAGCTAGAGGGGAAAAAGAGAGGGCATAATAATCCACATATTGTAACAGAAAAGAAGCAGGTAAGGGAATAGTCAATTATGAATTCTTCTGGCACTCAGTAAAGCAGCATTTTACACAAAACATGGTGAACATAAAACATTTTATCTGTAGCTATCTGCTTAGGAACAAAAGGAAAGGGAGCTTCTTGCAAGATTCAACTATCAGCTTAATTTTTTCTTTTGGCATGATGAATTAGGGTCCCAAGTTTTATTTTCCTTTTATATTCCCTACCAATTGAGAAAACTTCTTAGGAGTTACATCAGAAATAGTTTTGTTCATGTAGGTAATAAAAAAATTTTATTTTATTTCCCTTATTGGGTTATTGTTTAATAGCTATAGTATATTGCTTTTATACTGTTCACCATAGTGTTTATAATATACGTATAACTTCTCAGTGTATATCAAAATAATAGTATACCACTCCAATTATAAAAATCTTATAATAGTATAACTCCATCCCCACCCATCCCAGGTTTTATGATATTTTTTCCAGTTTTATTACTTCTGCATATGTTATTATTTTTGCTTTCAATGTTGATAATATCTTACAGAGTTATAAATGTTTGTCATTTACACGATTTCAGTATTTTCCTTTCTATTTTCTTTAATTATTTATGTATGAATTGCATTGTTTTTGATGACTAGTCAGCTGTTTTTCCTGTTTTACTTAATTTATTTTACTCTTGTTGCACTTAAGGTTGTCTAGCACTCTTTTACAGTGATTTGGTTATCATGTGTGTGTGGTTCTTAGTGTTCTGTTGTTTGTACTTAAAGTTTACTGAGCTTCTTGGATCTGAAGGCTTACAGTTGTCATCAAATTTTTGACAGCTCTTCTTTTGTTTTTTTTTTTCCCTGTATTCCATCTATTTCTTCCATTACACCAATTATAGTTATATTATTTTGCTTGATGTGTATTATAGATCACTTATTCTCTTTTCATTCATTTTTCCTTCTGTCCTTTTTTTCTCCTCTTAGATGCTTTTTAACTCATTCATGTTTTATTATAAATTTTCTAATCTGTTGTTAATTTCATTCATACATTTTTCATCTTACATATTTTATTTCTTTTAGAAATTTGGTTAGGTCTTTATTATATCTTTCATTTTCTTTTTTACCAAATCCATGCTTTACTTTACTTTTTTGAACATATTGGAGCTAGCAAAATATATGGCTTAACATCCTTGGCTATAATTATGTTATCTTTCTTTTTTTCTTTCTTTCTTTTTTTTTTTTTTTTGCAGCAGAGTTTCGCTCTTGTTACCCAGGCTGGAGTGTGATGGTGTGATCTCGGCTCACCACAACCTCCACCTTCTGGGTTCAGGCAATTCTCCTGGCTCAGCCTTTTGAGTAGCTGGGATTACAGGCACGTGCCACCAGGCCCAGCTAATTTTTAGTATTTTTAGTAGAGATGGGGTTTCACCATGTTGACCAGGATGGGCTCGATCTCTTGACCTCATGATCCACCCGCCTCAGCCTCCCAAAGTGCTGGGATTATAGGCGTGAGCCACCGCACCCGGCATTATCTTTCATATTATATTTATTTGTATTGATGTTTTGCCTCATTGTGAATTATACTTTTCTTCTTTGTACACCTGATAGTTTTAACTGGATGCTGGACTGTTTTGTACATATTTTAACATTTTGGTCTTTTTTCCTAAAACACAGTTACATTTCTTGGAAATCTTTTATCAATTTGAGTCTTGCTTTTGAGGTTTCATTAGGTGAGGGAGAGCGACCTTTAATTTTAGGCTAATTTGTCCCCATTACTGAAATAAAATATTTCTAAGGGCTCAACTGGCTAACCTATATTAGGAGATCTTTCTTGTTGTGTCTGGATTTCAAAGATTTTTGTGCCTACTCATTTATGGTGCTTCTTACAGTGCCTTTGATGTAGCCAAAGACTCAAGAGAAACTTCATCAAGAGCTAAGACCTTTTCCTGTATGTGTAAATACAGGTTTCTCCTCTCAGATACTCTGCCTACCTGTACTCTGAGCTCTGTCTCCTCTACTCAAAAGATTCCCATATTTTCTTTTACTTCTCCTTCCTGGGTTGTGGCTGAAAAATTCTCAGTGCAGTGCACTGGACACTTGTAGTGCTCACTTAGTTCATTTCCTCTCCTAGAGGAGATTACTGTCCTCAACTGTCTGATGCCCAAGGACGAAATTAGTTGCTTCATACATTTTGTACATTGTGTTAATTGTTGACTGTAGGAGAAAAAATGTTGTCATGACTGTAATTTTTATCTTGAAGTTTTCCATAGCATGGCTGAATGTACGTAGAAGGCAGAGTATCAAAGCACAGATTGGTCAAAGTGAATATAACAGGAGCAAAAAAGATTTGTTCTTATTATACCTTTCCTTTATAATCTGATTTAGCACTATGAAAATATTTGAAATCTGCAAAATAATATTAACTTCACTTTGTTTTCTAGAATGCATGTTTTGAGAAATAATAGATGTTTATTTGGGGGTGATATTGTAGCATAAACTTTAGAAAAAACATTACCTAGTAAATCTCATTGCTGAAAAGTCAACATAAGCATTTAGGTATTCACCATCTGCATAATCTTGAATAAATTGCTTAATTTCACTATATCTCAGTTTGCTTACCTTTTAAATAGCAATGATAACATTTCCCTCATGACATTTTTCTAAAGAGTAAATAATGTCAATATAAAGAGCTTGTAACTGTGCATAGCATTGAGTTCTATACAATGTTAGCAATGTTTAGCAGTCTGACAAGTCCTGATGTTAAACTCACAGAAACATACACAACTCCTTTTGATTATTTTAATAAACACATTTATGTATGAAGAGGGAACATGTATTATCAATTTTCATTAAAACAATTTGATTTTAGAAGCTTCTATATAAAAAAGAAAAATTTATATCTACAAATGAATAAAATAGCCAGTTAACATCAAATGGCAGTAACCCTAAATTTAAGTCGACTAAATCCCCCAATCAAAAGCTACAGCCAAAACCTAATGGAATGCTACATCCAGACCCATTTCACATCCAAAGATACACAAAGACTCAAAACAAAGGGATGGAGAAAGACTTACCAACCAAATGGAGAGCAAAAATAAATAAATAAATAAAAAGCAGGAGTTGCATTTCTCGCATCTGATAAAATAGATTTCAAAGCAACAAAGATATAGTGGTAAAAGGATCAATGCAACAATAAGAGCTAATGATCCTAACACCCAGATGCATAAGACCTATAAAGAGATTTAAACTCAACGAGACAGAAAATTAATAACGACAGCCAGGACTTGAATTCAGATCTGGAACAAGTAAACTTAATAAATATTTATAGAGCTCTCCATTTTAAATACACAAAATATACATTCTCCACTTTAAATACACAAAATATTGATTGACCATTATTAATACCCATTTTTAGAATAAAGCAATATTCCCGTTCTCTCTCACTCTTTTTCTTCCTCTCCTTCACTCCTTTTTTTTTCTTTCTTTCCTTCTCCCCTTAAAAAAAAAAAAGGTCACACAACCAAGTGTTGGCACTGCTGGGTTTGGAACAGGTCAATGTGACTTCAGTTCCAGTGCTCCCTAAGTTCAGCCTCAGTAGTTCTCCGTCAAAAAAAAAAAAAAAAAAAAAAGAAAGAAAAACTACATAGTCTTCAGATTTTTCCATAAATATTACTTTTCACAGCTACTTTTTTGTATTATTGATTAATGTGTTTATTCTCAGTGAGATATATATTATAGATTCTCTGAAAGCCTTGACAGGTTTCCAGTATTTCAGCTCTCATCCTTACAGCTATTTGCAACTGTATATTTTAGGGTACCTTAGCAGATGGATTTATATTAAGGTAGACACATGTCTAATTCCCCCCCAAGAAGAGACAGAATTCGAATACCCCTACTCCTGATTCAAAGTTAATGCCAGTGCATCAGTTACATATTCCATGATCTCAAATAAATGGGAAAGATAGAGCCATGTTAGACTCATTATTGCTAGAATGTATCTGTGTAATATGGTGGATTTTGCTAGGCTTCAACTGTTAGAAGAAGTCAGGGGTAGAGTTTGACTATGTCAAGATATTTCCAATTGAATAGTCAGGACACCAGAAAGCATATGGACCAACAGGTTCTGCTGAAGACCATCTGGGAAGATGATTGAGAAATTCCTGATTACAAAGCTCAGTGAAGACATTCGCTCCTGGGAGATAAAAATAAAGTGAAGAACTCATGAATGATAGTAACTCTGTTCCATTGTGACTGGGAGTAATTCCCAATAACTTCCCTGCACGAGACCTAAAATCACACGAATGTTGCATTGTTGTTTCATGCTGGCCACAACTGATATCAGTCTAGCCAGGGAACATTTTAACATATAAAATAATTGGCTAGTTCAATTTATAATACATTTTTTGCCTGTCTGGCAAGCAAAAAGAAGAAACTCACACCATGGCCAAATGTATCATCCATTCACTGCTCAGAGAAACATGTCTAGGATTAACCAATGTTAGAAAAGAGGTTAGTCTCTGCTGTCATTTGGAGCCACAGATAAGGCCCTCAGTAATTATGGGTTGAAAACAAGAGATAAGAGAGTCTCCACAGATTCTTGAACTAATACTTTAAAAAATATTCTTAATTGAATTGCGAGTTAGAGAAGAAAAGGACTAGCTAGAGAAGCTAAGTCATAGTGATTATAGAGCGTGTGATTTGAGATAATCCAACCTAGTGTCTATGTAAAGTTCTGCTTTCCAGCAATCTGCCCCAAGCATGGTTCTTGCTTGTCATAAGGTTCTTGCTTGTTCTTAGATTACTACATAAACTTTCATTTTTTGAGGGTAATTGAACTAGCCTGCTTCAGCAAAAAAAAAATTTAATTATTAAAATATTTCTATTTGATACCATCCATATGGATTTATAGCTTCCAAACATATTTTATTTTTACTCTAGACTACTGACATAATAGACATAATATTATATTTCTATTTTTCGTCCTTTATTTTCTCTGTCACTCAAGCTAGAGTGCAGTGGCACAATCACAGCTCACTGCAACTTAAAACTCATGGGCTCAAGTGAGCCTCCCATGGAGCTGAGTCTACCGGTGTGTACCATCACACTTAGTTAATTTTTATAATTTCTGTAGAGACAAGGTCTCGCTATGATTCCAGACTGGTCTCAAAATATTGGCCTGGTACTCCTGGCTTCAAGTGATTCTCCTGCCTCAGCCTCCCTAAGTGTGGAGATTACAGGCATGAGCCACCACTCCTGATTTTTTTAATCAATTTTATTCCCACATTAGGATTATTTAGGCATGGTGGTGATGGTTACAGAAATATCTGTCTGTGTCATAACTCTCAGATCTGTACAAAACTGAATTAAATTTTACTCAATGTAAATTATACCTAAATAAAAATATGTATGACTGGAAACAGTACACAGGTAACCACCATCATCATCATCATCATTCTCACCTAAATTCTCCTCCAGTGATAGGGTGAACTGTGGATGGAGATATCAGTGATGCAAAAATGGAGGAATACTGAAAATTGTTGAAGCTGGGTGTAGTTGAGTGATGAATGGATAATGAACATGAAGGTTCATTATAGTCTTGGCTTGAATATTTAAAATTTTCCATAGTAAAAAGTAAAAAATAAACACACACACACACACACACACACACACACACACAAATATGTTGTCATTGAATGAGAAAATATTAAACCTAGAAAGCTGTCAATCATAAGGGTTTGCTTAACAGTCCCTAAGTTGTTTGTTTAAGCTGAAGTTAGAATTGTCAAAAATTCATCAACTGCACTTCCTATACATATGAGGACACAAAAATCCTCTCTTTTAGGCAATGGCACAAAAAAAGCTAACAAGCAAACTACTTTTACAGGTAATAAAGAGGGAAAAACTGAGAACAGTAACAGAAGAATGATAGTTCATGAATATTTAGAATCTAAAATTCTGTGTTTGGGGCCTGATTCTATCAATTACCAGCTGTGTGAGATTATCAAAGTAATTTAACCTCTCTGAGGCCCAGTTTCATCAGTAAAATGTCAATGATAGCACTTGCTTTATAAGATTATTTTAAGAAACAATTGGAATAATGTATGCAAGAGCTATTTGTAAAACTTAAATTGCGGTTATTATTCATTCCTATTTTGTGTCTTAGAAACTTTTTAAAATAGAAATGCATAACCATAAACTCACTCACTCATTCTGCAATTTGTAAAGAATTCAAAATGTTGGAAAGTGGTATCGCTTTTATCTAGTATTTTTCTTTTTGATTTTGTAGTTTGCAGACAGCAGCAGTCCATTACTAACCTATCTAAATATGTTAATAATATAATTCTGCATGCTCAGAACAAATAACAATCTGAATTGAAAAGTAAATTGTTGAATAAAATGTGGCAGAGAACAAAGTATTTTATAAAAGTACATAGATAGAATTGCCCAATACAGCAATCTATTTATTTTGCCGAGAATGTATGATAATAGTATCCTTTATAAAACATGCACATACATCACTGATTTTGTAAATTGTAAGGAATAGATTATAGATAGCTTTGGGGGAGGTAGCTATGATGTTGGAAAACAGATGAATTTAGCATAGGAACACATGGGTTGAGGTCTTTACTTCTTTAGTTGCTAAGTATTTGACCTTGAATACCCATCTAGTTCTCAGAGCATTAGGTTTTTTATATTCAGAAGAACAACTGCAACTCTTACTTCTCCAGTGGTTCTGGTAAATATTCATTAAAACTAATATATATACATATATACATTAGTGGTCTATGATACACTTAACTGAATTTAATAAATACTAAATGCATTAACAAAATATCCATTTTGCTTTTGTTCTGATTGTGAAATTTAAAATCTTCTCCTAATTATACAATAATAGAGGTTTATTCTTGAGAAAAAACTCTGTGAAATATGACATTTATCTGTATTAAGTATACAGAGCATATTTTGACAAACCTTAAACTGTAGTGCTTGGAAAGTTAATATGTATATATATAAAGACTTTGTATGTATGTATTATATATATAGGTTTACAGAATTGACTTTTTTCTGTCTCTTGCCCATGTATTATTATACACATTCAAATGTAAGCATAGTTACTTAAGCTATGAGATTAAAAAATGAGTAAATACATTCACATTTTCTTTGGTTGCATAATCTATTTCTTTCAATCCTGTATGACTCATCCGATTAAAATTTATAATCTTAGTTTTAAGGTTAAGTATAATTTTATTTCAAATTAACAGTGTTAGAAATGCACAACCAAATATACTGTATCATATACTTTTAATCAACAAGCCTTGCTGGAAATATAAACAGAACTATATAATTATTTGGTAAATAGTTATAAAGACACAAGATGGCAGTACTAGACTTTATGAGTTACTGGAAATATGGTAACACATTTGAAAACTTTTAATGCACTTCTCTCGCTTTCCTTCTCAGTATTTGCAATGAAGCTTTTATTTCTGTGCTTAAACTTTCACAAATTTTATCGAATTTTTAAAAAAATGCTGCTGAGGGTGTGCTATTTGCTTATTTATTTATTTATGGGCAGCCTCTGCATTTAGTAAAATTCACCTTTAAACATTTTAGTTTCCTCATCCATATAATGATCATGTTGGTCTAGAAAGCCTTTACGATTCTTTCCCTACTGGATGGCTATAAAATTTATTAAACTAGGTAAACCAGAACATGTACATTTCAAATGAACATTGCAATACCTTAATAAATAAACTTACTCAAAATATGAGATAAGAAAGGCAGTGGACTTCTTCCTTGTTCAGTGGTTGAAGAAAGCTCAAAGGTGATCATTACTTAGTCTTCACTAAACTTGGAATAGTTTACGCTAAATTTCATGTAAGATGATAATATATGTACTACCTTTGAAGATTGTACAAACTTTGTTGGACTTCTGCGTCAAGAAAAGCATGATACATTATCCCATTTTACTGAAAACATTCAAGCAAAGGATCTGCCGTCTTCCTACCTTCCATCCTCAAATAATTATTTATCTCTAATTGTGTTGGTTTTAAAGGAATTGAGGATTATTATCTTTTCCAGAGCTAGCATTTTACCCATTTCAGTTTATTTATTTTTATATTTTTATTCTCAGGAAATTTAGGCTCAGGACTTTTCTCATTTCTACATTTTTGTTTGTCTTCATCTGATTTATCCTCTACCTATTATGTAACTTATCAAACTGCTGTAGGAAAATGTTTCCACAATGGTATCATGGTCACGTTGCACATGGTCACAGAGGCCAGGTAGACAAGGCTCACATGTAATCTGACCCAAATCTTTGTGGAACACCCCCTAATCCTTTCAGGAACAAGGCACAATAGTCAGTCTTGTGAAGGGTTGTTACAAGGCTCTTACCCATTCACTTCATTATCTAGTTGAAGACTGCCCTGAAGGGTTTTCTCCTCAGTCTCCCTGATTCTGGAGAGCCAACAATCCTACTTCATCCTCCTTAAGGTACAGCTGTAGGCTACAAAGCCATTTAGTTGCACTATAAAGCTGGCTGCTTCGTGGCAGGGTAATGTAGCACCCATGCCATCTATCATCTGTACCTTCCCATTTGATGTCATCTCGTGGACAGAGGAAACAGACACCACAGTGATCTTGCTTACTTTATCTGTAATAATGTAGTACAATAATAATAAAACTAATAAACTCTCTCAATCCATTTGAGCTCATTGTGTTTTTAATGGCCAGGTGTACGGAACTGTGACAAGCCAGCCTAGCAACTGTGGTATTGTTTGCTCTTTAGGGACAGCTTGACAACTTCAAAATGTCATGTCAAGAGATCCAAACATTTGAAGGACACCATGAGATTTTGTATAATAAAAAAGTAAAAATTTAACAACATATTGCAAAGCAGGCTTATCAGGCACTGGCAATAATCTCAGGGGAAGGCTCTAAACACCTTGTCAATGCTGTGCACTGGTATGAATCCACTTGCACAAGGTCTGATGACACAACACTCACACAACAAGTTAAGTGAAACAATTTTGTTACGGATAGGCAGAAAAGGAAAATAGAGGTTAGGATTTATGGCAATTCAGTCCCCTAAGGCTTAGGAGAGCTGGAAAGGATGAATGAATATTTGTCTCCATATATTCCATATTGTACCACAGCTGATAGATAACCAAAAGTCCCCTGTGCCCTGGATTAACTATGGGGGCCTTTGAATGACTGGACCAATGTATTGCAGGACATCCTGTCTTAGGAGCAACGGGAACAGAGTCCCTGCTGTCTGTTCCGTTTGTTCTCCTTTCAGGATGTTACATTCCCATCACATTCTACAGCTGTTCTTGAGAACTGCTAGTGAGAAAGTGGAAACAGTGGGCCAGTCAAGGCCAGCCCGGAACTTGTCCTGCACATATATTTTTATTTTTATTTTGTCATTAGTGCATTCACAATATGAATTCCATAGTGTTTTCTTCTTTTAAACAGAAGTCACAATTCTGTACTACCATATTAAAATCTTTACCTGATCTTTCATGTACTTGCTAGATCATCTTATATTTTCTGCCTTTATTTTATTGCAATGTGTTTATAACTAACAGTAGCCCCTGTCTCCATTATCTATCAATTCCAGCTCTTGGATTCTTAAATATGCATTCTAAAGTATACAGTCTGTGGTCTGATGTAAAGAGATTTTTATAATTTCAAAAATTCTCTGGCAAATTAATTGTATTCAGTACTTATTCTGTATAACTCTACAGTGTTTTGTATTTTAAGTAGATGTTTTAAAGATGCTTCTATTTATTTAATGATGCTCTAGTCACCATACTGTCCCTTATTTAATAAAATTATCTTTTATATTTTTTCATAAGTTTCTCTTCCTTTTGTTTTTTACTCTGTTGTCCAGGATAAAATACAGTGGCATAATAATAGCTCACTCTCCCTGCAGCCTCAAACCACTGGGCTCAAGTGAACCTCTTGTCTGAGCCTTCCAAGTACCTAGGGCTACAGATGGCAGCCACTATGCTCAACTATTTTTTTTAAAGTAGAAACAAAGACTTTCTACGTTTTCCAGGCTGATTTCAAAATCTGGGGCTCAAACAGTCCTGCCGCCTTGACCTTCCAAAGTGGTGAGGTTACAGGCATGAGCTACCATTCTCAGCCTTCTATTCCCTTTTAAATTTCCCAGTTTTCTCTGGGGTTTCACTCTCAGTCATCCTCTTTTCTTTTCATGGGCACACCTTGGATATATGAACATATTCCTATCTTCTAAAATCACTTTCAAAATTGTGTTTTATATATATATATATAAAACTATTATTTAGTATATATTACTTAATATATATTATTTAAATGTACTTATATATAAGTATATATACTTTATATATTACTATTACTTAATAAACAAACTATATTTTATTATTATGCAAGGTGGTCTTCCTATTTGATGATAAATGGGGATTTCTGTGTCTGTCCAAGATATAGGAACAGGAGCCAAATTTATCTAATTGTATGAAATAACACCAAAATAACCCCTTCAAAATATATCAAACACATGACTTCAAAACACTAGATATTAATCAACAAAGAACAATGACACTTGAGAAATCAGGACTAAAGGCTTGTGTCCCCAAAAATTCATATCTTGAAGCCTAATTCACAACGTGATGATATTTAGAATCATAGCCTTTGAAGCATTAGTTCATAAGGATGAAGTCCTCATGAATGGGATTAGTGCCTTTGCAAAAAGGCTCCAAGAGCTCCTTTGCCTCTTCTGCCAAGTGAGGGTAAAGTGAGAAGATGACATCTATGAATCGAGAAGTGGGCCCTCAGCAGACACCAAAACTTCCCATCTTACACAACAGTGAGAAACTCATATTTGTTGTTTATAATTAACCCAAGGTATGGTATTTCATTATTGCAACCCAAATGGACTGAGACAGATTGGGAGAGAATAAAAATAGGTAAGTTAATTGACTGTTTCAAATGATTGTTCCAGATTACATACTTGAGAGAATTCCCAGGGTAAGGCATGGTGACATAGTATGTTCCATGCTGCTATAACAGAATACTATAGACTGAGTAATTTGTAAACATTAAAAAATATTTGGCTCACACTGTGGAGGCTAGGAAGTCCAAGAGCATGGTGCTTGCATCTGGTGGCGGCCTTCCTGACACATCATTCCATGGCAGAAAACAGAAGGTCAAGGCTAGACATCAAAAGAGGGCCAAACTTTTTTTTATCACGAACCCACTCACAATAACCAACTCACTCCCATTAATCCATTAATGAGGGCAATCTTCATGAGCAAATCACCTTTTTGTGGTCTTACCTGTCAACACTGTTGCATTGAGGATTGAGTTTCCAACACATGAACTATGGGGGACAAATCCAAACCAATACACAGAAGGAGTGGGGAATGCAAATAAAACCCCACAGATTTTGTGAGTTGAGAAGATAGAAATAATATTGTGGGGGAATAAGACACTTGAAGATCAGAAGACAGAGTAATACAGAGAAGAGACTGGCATAGAAAGAGCTCGTTAGGGCTATGCAAAGTTGCACTTCAAGAGTTCAACAGAGTACTTACTAATCAATGCATATGTGTGAAGAAACTAACAGAAGCTGGGAAAATAGTCATTAGAAAGAACTAAGGAAAACAGTACATGACACTTATCCAGCATGAGCAACAATATCTGTTCCCAATAACCAGAGTGACCAACCTAGAAAATTATGAGTAATTAGGTAGTCAGAAATATCTTGCCTTAATAGTAGCAAGACGGCCCTGACTACACACTACTCTGATCCTAACAATTTTTAAAAGCTATGCCCAGGGCCGGGCGCGGTGGCTCACGGCGGTAATCCCAGCACTTTGGGAGGCCGAGGCGGGTGGATCACGAGGTCAAGAGATCAAGACCATCCCGGTCAATATGGTGAAACCCCGACTCAACTAAAAATACAAAAAATTAGCTGGGGACGGTGGCGTGTGCCTGTAATCCCAGCTACACAGGAGGCTGAGGCAGGAGAATTGGCTGAACCCAGGAGGCAGAGGTTATGGTGAGCCGAGATCATGCCATTGCACTCCAGCCTGGGTAACAAGAGCGAAACTTCGTCTCAAAAAAAAAAAAAAAAAAAAAAAGCTATGCCCAAATAAGAAAAACTGGCTACAAAAAATGAGCTGTATCCAAAATTCAAGCAGGAATATAAAAATACCTGGAATGGGCAAATTTTATAATTTCTAGTATCCAGTAAAAAATTAGCAGTCATGCAAAGAGGCTGAAAAATGTAACTTAATAAGAAAAATCAAGTAATTAAACCTAACACAGAACTGACAGGTTAAATGTAGAAGAAAATAATTAACATTGGTAAAAAGTTAAGAAGAAATGTAAAAATGATAACTATCTTTCAACTAAGAAAGATAAAGTGAAAACTAAATTTATAGTTATAACACTGCAATGTCTCATATGTACTGAGGGTATAATGTACTGGAAGGGTATAAGGCATGCTCTACACTGAAGAAATAAAGATTAGAAAACTTGAAAACAGAATTAAAAATATTCAAACTGAAATATACAGAAACAAATTTTATAAAATAAATATCATCAGTAAGCTCTGTGAAAATTTCAAGGGACTAATATTCTTGTAATTGAATTCACTGAAGGAGAGAAGTCAGAAATACTTAAAAATGGCTGAAAAATTTCTAATTTGTTGAAAACTGCTTACCCATACAGGCTTAAAAAATCCATCCCATTAAAAAATGGACTAAATATTGTAAGAGTAATTTCATTAATGACAAGATATAAAATGCAAATGCACACATTAAAAAACCTTAAGTATCATTAGCCATTAGGGAAATACAAATAAAAACTACCATGAGTTAACATTGTACAAATAGATAACATCCATTTGATTGATTAAAAAGAAAATATCTGGATATATCAAGTGATGTAAAGGTTGAGGGAAAACTGGGGTTTTCATACACTGCTGGTGAGCAATTAAAATAATACTCACTTTGGAAAGCAATTTGGTAGTTCTTCAAAGAGCCAAATATATTCGCAACATGACTCAGACATTTTACTCTTAGGTGAGAAACGAAAGCACATGTTTATTCAAGACACGTGTATTTTATTTCTAATGTCTCAAAACATTAGGAACCCAAAATGTCAATTTTGAGAATGAATAAACAAATTTTTTTTGTGTATTGATACAATGTAATACCACTTAGTAATAATAAAAAAGTAAACTATTGGCATATGCAAATAGATGTCTAAATATAATTATGTTGAGTAAGAAAAAAATCAGAGAAAAAAGAGTACACATTGTATTGTTACCTTTCTATAACTCTAGATAATGCAATGTAATATCGCCCCCAGAAAACAGATCAGTGGTTGCCTAATGAGGTCCAGCAGATGAGAATAAGAGAAATGAAATGCAAGGGATATGAAAAACCTTATGTGAGTGATGCATATGGTCAACATCTTCATTTGTGGTGGCTTTGTATGCCAAAATTTACAGGTTCTGTATTTTAAATATGCACAGTTTTATTCTAATGAAATTTTAACACAATTAGGAAAAAGAATTGAAGATCTTCTGTCCTTTTACTGGAGAAATGAGTTTAAAATTTCTTGGGAGCGAAATAGAGAAAATAATAATACAGAAATTCATTGCCAGTTTTTCCTTCTATTGATAATCACTGGCACTTGACTTCATGTAAGCCAAATGCATTTGTTCAATTAAAATGTATTAAAATGTACCATGTGCTATGTAGGCGTAGCAAAATAAATAAAACCTTGTAATGATTATTCTGAGAGAGCTCAAAATCTGATTTATTTCACTAGAGCCAGGTCGGATTGCTACTGAGAGTTCTCCCTCTTCTTCTTTCCTTTCTTTTACATACCTACTGATATTTTTCTTTTTCCTTCATGAAGCCATGCTATTTTTTAATTTTTTATTTTGTTCTCTTTCTTGTGACTTACTTTGGTGAATCCAATAGAGTTAATTTATTCTTATTACTACCCTGGTTTCCAGAGTCTAAATACAGGACCTCCCAGGAAGAAAGGGGTTGGTTAGTGATTATTTGTGATTCTACACCTTAGAAGTTAGTTAAGTCAAATTCACGATACATAACTGAAGATGTCAAAAGCTATATTTTAGAAATACGCACAGTTGAAACCAAATGAGAATTTAAAAAAAAAAAAGAAAAAGAAAAAGAATGAGGACTTAAACTAGAGCTTTCCAAGTTACTTTTCGCATCGCTTTTCTCTTTCAAATGATGCATCTCTAAAAATTTGGTTCATTTTAGTTTAGACTGTTACTTTCTTGGAGCACAGTAACAGATAATAAAATAGAAAACATTGAACAACTATATAGTGCTTATTTTGTATCACATCCTGTTGTAACTATACTGAAAAACCTTTACCATGCAATTACTATTATTATTTCCATTTTACACATGAAAAAATTGAGGCACGGAGAGACTAAATATATAAAATCCCACCTGTAGGCATCTGGCAGTCTAGTTTCACAGTGTGTGCAGAGTACAGTAAATCCTCACTTGGGTTCTTGGAAATTTTAAGCAAAGCAGCATATAAGAAAATCAGTCTTACTATAGGCTGATTGATGTAAACAAGAGTTACTTTCTATGGCATATTTCTGGTCACAAAAACATCACCAAACTTCAAAAGAAGGACCAAAAGACTGCTAAATGTCATCATTGAAATAAATATGACCTATACATACATTCAAAAAATTAACAAAAACAAGGATGATCAATATTAACCCAGTTGCTCCTGTTTAGAGTTGAGGATGACCAGAATAGGAATCGGATGACCTATTCCAGTAGCTCAGAGCACAAGGTGGAAACCAGCCCTGGACTGGTGCATTCTGTCATATGCTCTTTCTCTCTGTCTTTCTCTATGCATTTGTCCGTCTGTGTCTGTCTCTCTCTCTCTCTGTCTGTCTTTCTCTATGCCTCTGTCTGTCTGTCTGTCTCTCTCTCTTTCTCTCTCTCTCTCAGACCTGGATGGCATAGACATGCCAGCTCACCTAAGGTGCACATCTCTGGATTGTGGGAGGAGAGTTGAGTACCCGGAGAAAACCCACCCAGGTGTGGGAGAACATGCAAATTCCGCACAGACATTGGCTGTAGCTGGGATTGATTCTTTTCTCATCAGTAGTATAATGACTAAAATGATATTATTCAAGGATCAGCGAGCAAGATTAAGAAGAAGAGAGCTGATGTCCAGTGTTGCGGTACTTCAGAGCAAGCACAGATCTATAAGTAAGCTTTTATCTTCTTTTCCTCTACACAAGAATTTCACCTCAAAGAACTATTTTCCAGACTTGCTTGGTATTTTCAATTTAATCACCTAGTAAAGTGAGAAGTGGAAGGGAAAACAAACAATTGTTAATTTGTAAAACTGTTATTTAATTTCAAATGTTAAGTCTAAAGAAAATTCAAGATAAAAGAATTTAAAAAGTGTTTGATTGCAAATAGCTGCCATTGTATTAGCCTTCAAACACAAAAGCAAAAGAACATTAATTTATGAAAATTTAACAAAGAAATTTGGATGCCAGCCAATTTAGAGACAAATAGAAAGCATTAATTTGAGAGAAAAAATTATTGCCTTCCAGAAGTAACTCCTCACTTCTGGGAGTATTATTAGTTAGCAGAATGATAATGTCAATATTCCCAACCAGAACCTGATAGAAATAATTGAAAATCTTGGTTATCATGGATTTCCTTTTTTGTATTAGAGTTCATATGAGAAGTTTAAAGTCAATTGGAAGTAGAGAGTAGAGTTAAGTGACCCTGATTCAGTGGAAACTTTGAAAAGGTATAGAAGCTTTAAAAAAAAGGTCATCATAATTCTCTGAATTGCAGGTATTTTCTCTTTAGGCTGCCTTCCAAAGCCCTTTCATGCTAGTGAAAGTAAGTTGTGTGCTACTTTTTGATGATACTGCCCATGATAAACCTCAAATGGTGAGGAAATTCATTTTCAGATACAGATCTGAAGCTAACTTATCCAACATATCTGATCAGAAAATCTTGCTGTAAATCTTTCAAAAACAAGATGACTTGTGAGATTTTTAGTAATCCCAGAGTTTGTCTGGGGAGAATATGTGACATGAGCAGTTTTCTGTATGGTTTCAGCTGATGCTAGGAAATACATGAGCCAAGGAAATAGAAATCCTCACGTAAGCAAGAATATCAAGTCTTCTCAGAGCCCCAAATGTAGGAAGGATTAAATTATCTTTGCTTACTGAATTTATACTTTTATTTACTCTAAGAAGTTTCCCCATATATCAAATTAATTTCACCCGGTTTTAGAAATTAATAACTAAAATAGAGATAAAACAAATCTATTTGATCCTTAAAAATAAAGATCTGATCTGCAGTCCTGTTTTCTAGAGTGATTGTATCTCAAAAGTATCATCTGACCCTTCCAGTTATCTGAAGGAGCTAACTTGATTTAGTTCAAGTAGGGATGAAGTTTTTTAGCCAGTCTGAAAAGTTATTGCTGACTTATTTATTTTTAATAAATAAGATTCATTTTGCTTTATGTGTGTGTGTGTGTGTGTGTGTGTGTGTGTGTGTGTGTAACAGTCACTTGGCAAAGCAAACTTTAAAAGAATTCAATGGGGAGATACAATAAAACTTAGATGTTTTAGTAATACTACATAATGTAATAATTGATCAAAATATGTTTAAATTTTTGGAGGTACATTAATTTATATTAAAACTTAGTCTTGCTAACATATGTGAGCCTCCCTTGTTCCAGAGGAAAGTGAAAATATCTAAGTCCCATTTTCAGCCTGAAGATTTATTATATAGCTACACACAAGTCATCCTCTCCTTGTCACTCTCTTCCTGAAGGATTTCTGGCAAAACACTAAATCTCTCTTGACCTCAGTTTAGTCATCTATAAAATGAGGGGATTGGAGGAGATTGTCACTGCGTCCTGTAACTGTAAAATTATATGTTTTATATATTTTCTACATATGTTCTTCAGTTCTTCCTACTGAGAGGAAAACCTTAAAAAATGAATAGCATTTGATATATGCTATGCCATTAAATATTGTTCATGAAAGTAGACACAATAAAAGACTGAGCTCTTTAAAATTGAATTTTTGTAGAAAAGGATACTGGGGCTCAGTAAGTGTAAGTCCTTGTCCAGCCTCATGCAGATCCTTAAGAATATAACAGTAATTTAGTTGCAGACCTATTTAAATAAATATTCTTTACTCTTCCTCTGACTACTCCATAGTCAACTAAGTATAGAACGTTCAATGTATTTGGTATTTCAAATGTGTTTTTAAAATAATGATCCCATATGCTTTGTAATTATCTTCTTTGAGTCAAATATACTTGCAAAATCAAAAGATCATGTGTGTACCTATTAAATTATAATGTCCACTTAAGTAAAAAAAAAATAGGAAAGAAACATAGGCAGCTGTGACTCTAAGTCATAAAACTGTAACAGAGAAGAAAATAAAAGCAAGTTAATAGAAATCTATCAGCTCAATTTAATTATACCATCCAAATTGCAGAGGGTTACTTATGAAAAAAGTTAAATGTCCAGTTTAAAAAAAAAAACAAAAACCTGACGTGTTTTAATGACATGCGGAGCTTATTCAGGAGCATAAATTTGATAAAAGTGTAAAAAATATTGAAATTACAAAAATTATATGACATAATATCAGAGTATAAGAAAATAATGTTGATTGTTCCATCCTGTCAGTAGATGGTTAGAGGGTGGGATTAAAGTGATCGAATTATCCTTTTTCATATCATGGGCATCCCTGGAGAATATCTTTTTGGAGAGGTAGGAATAGATAGATATAACATTTTGAGGGAAGGAGGGATTAAACCTAGGATGTATAAATAGTTAATACCAGATAAGAGTCTTTCAGGAGTATGAACTTTTCTTTGCCTTCTCGTATATTTGTCTGCCTGTGTGGAATAGTCTAAATTCACATATATTATTTTGTATATACAAATGTTAATGATCTTTATTAGATTCCTTTACAGCACTGGTTTTAATCATTATTTTCTTGTCCTTAGACCTCAATTTACACCTAGTTTCTATACTTTCAATAAATGAGTTTACGATTATTTTCCTTCTTAAAAATTATGTGTACTTAATTCGCAATGTGGAATAGATGACAGAAAGGTAGTCACTGCTCTGAATATGTTCCTTTCATTCATGTGTACCAGTTACCTATTGAAATACTAGTGCCATGTAAAAACCCATCCTACAACTCATGAACTAGAGCAAAAAGTATTTATTTTGGTAATTTGTCTTGAGGTTCATTGGGGTGTGGCTGTTCTAGACTGAGCAGAGATAGACTTCATTACAAGCTGTAGGTTGGATCTGGTTAGCACCACATGTCTCTCCTCCATACACCTTGATCCTACAGATTACATAATGCATGTGCTTCTTATCTGATGGCAGAAGCACAAGAGGGTCAAGCAGAAATATAGGGTTTCTCTATACAGAAGAAAAAGAATTATGCACTATTTTTTGTATTCACATTCTATTGACAAAAGCAAGGCTAAGCTCTACATCTATTTTTTTTCTAATATAAGTGTTATAAATTTAGTTTAGCAAATCTCTATTCTACAGAAATTAATGTAGCTGAAATTTCTAAGCCCATAACTTTTTACTGTATTCAGGAAAAGTGTTTACAGTCTCCATTTATAAATTGTTTGATTATTGAGCAGGGAAACCTAAAAATAGTTTATCTTATAAACAAAGTTTGATAAACTATTTTTATAGTCTGTTCTCCCTTTGCAAAGAAACTGCCTTGCACAAAATTAATATATAAAAATTAAATATCACCTCCTTTTAAAATCTAAAAATTAAATCATACTTCTATGAAAAGGATCATAAATGTTTCAGTTTTATTATGAGTAATCTTATTTTAGAGATATGAATTCATCTGTGCTTTTCCTTCTTGATGCAAACTATAGTTCTTTTTTGAGGGTTTTCCACACATTACTTATTTATCTCTATACCACACATCTATCTGTTCCCCAGGTTATACAGAGCTCATTGATGATGACCAATAAACTCTTGATATGATTAGAAATTTAATTCTACATGTAGCTAAAATAATTACAATTTATATAGTCATTTTGTATTGTAAAGAGAAAAGTATTGGAGACAAAGGAAAATGTATCTACATGGAAATTTCTGTATGCTAAAAGTCTGTGTGTGGTTAATTCTCCTTTAAAATAAAATAGACATTATATTCTAAGATCAAATGTTTTATGTTTGGCTTTACTAATTGTTACGGTTTTTTATCAACTTTTTTCTCCTCTTACTTCAATTTATTTAATCATTAGCTGACAAAGTATGTGCCAACCCTGCAAATGGAAAATATTGAAATAAAAAACATTATATGTATCTGCTGTATTGGTACCATTCACTGCACTATTATACTAGCATAGAAAATGTATGCATGTATCTCATGATTTTCTGTTGAGTAACTTACAAAAAAAAATCTAATACATTGCTCATGGGATGAAGAAAGACGGTCATTGAGTTTAGAAAAGGAAACTCAACCAGGAAAATCTTCTTATAACTGGAGTATGTTGACTTAAAAAAAAAAAACAAAGAGCATAGATCAATCTGTGCTTGAGTTGAACACTCTATTTGACAACTATGAGTTTGTCCAGATGAGGCTGTGCAAGTATGTAGCCTTGCAGCTTTATCACACGACTGTTATATACTCCACAGTTGGTTTTGTAAACTTAGCTTTGGTGATGTCTAGGTTCATACCAGAATAATCACTTGAAAATTCAGTGTCAGCACATAATGTATTATCTTTCTTCAGTTTGTAGATATTTCTAATTTTTTAAAATTACATTTTTGTATATTTCTATATAATGACCTAAAATCACTTTTATTCTCATCACTAAAGGTTTTTCAGTTACTGCTCGTGTATGCATAGTATTGCATTAGATATTATTCAAAACTAGTTGAGTAGCATATGTGGATGTTTGTTTAACCTAGCTTATATACGTATATATATTATATGAATAAGTGGGCAGATATATAAGGAGCATGCAAAGGATAAGCATGAGAAAATTACAAAGATATAAGTGTAAAGTAATATCAATTGCAAATTCTTACCCTATTTAAATACACATTGTACTTAGTTATGCATATGTGATTCAATGATATAATTTTATAAATCCTTTCTCATTTTACAAGACTGTATAGTCAAGGTCAAGACACCCCTTAAAGCCTGGCTACATGACAAAATTTAAAACACAATTTTATTTCCCTGAAATAAAAATTAAGAGTTATATTTATTCTCTTTGTGGAAAACAAACCTTAATGCATCTTATAATACATCCCATAATTATAATGATATCATGTAATAGTATCCTCGTTTTCTTTCCTTTTATGTTCTCTTGAATTCCTACAAATTTTATCCAACAGGTAATTTTAGTGAGAGCCTACCACGTGCAAGAAACTGTCTTTGGTGTTGAGTATAGAATCATAAGAAAACACAGTACCCCTCCTGTTAAAATTGTGGTCGAAATAATGAGGGGAATAGTGCTTGCAACAATTTCAAATAATTTTACAAATTTGCCCGTAGGATTCCGTCTCAAACATTTGGTGTGATCACAAAAATTTTCCAGCACATAGTACATGTCTGAGAAACTAAACATTTTATTTTCTATTCTCTTTATACATACTGAATTTTTAGTTTGTAGAACTTTTTACTTTATTTTTTAAAGATTATTTTTCTTATTTGCATTGTTTTCTTTATCCTACTTCTTTGGCTTATCATTTTTTTTTCTAAATTTGTCATCTTAATTTACAGGGAGCTGATCATAATCCTGAATTATACAATCTTGAATACCATAATTTCAAATGTTAATATCCCAAAAGATCAAAATATCTGAAATATAATTCTGTAAATATGAACGTTAAAAAATTATCTACATTTTTGTTTGAGAAATGTATAAAAACACAATAGAACACTTTATAGGCCATTTGATACAATGAAATAGACAATATTTATGTACTTTTTCTGCAATCATAAACATTCTGCTATATCATAATAGTCACATGAGTGTAACAGTTATGAGGAGACAAGTCATGTTCAAAAAATACAGTCAGAAAAAGTGAATGTGTAGGCTGGGCACAGTGGCTCATGCCTGTAATCCCAGCACTTTGGGAGGCTGAGGCAGGTGGATCACCTAAGGTTAGGAGTTTGAGACCAGCCTAGCCAACATGGTGAAACCTCACCTCTTCTAAAAATACAAACATAAATAAATAAAGAAGTTAGCCAGTTGTGGTGGCAGGCACCTGTAATCCCAGCTACTCGAGAGGCTGAGGCAGGAGAGTTGCTTGAACCCGGGAGGCGGAGGCTGCAGTGAGCTAAGATCCCACCATTGCACTACACCCTGAGCAACAACAGTGATGTTCCATCTCAAAAAAAAGAAAAAGAAAAAAGAAAAAAAAAAGTAAATGTATAAACATATGTATTTTGGGTTGGTTATTTTATACACTTAGCTTTTTAACTATGGTCATCTGAAATATTGCGATGGATAACCTAAGTCTCTTTGATGTGATAGATGAAAAACCAAATTGGTCACCACCATTTAAACAGTTGCCCAAAGAGCCAGGATCTCAAAAATATTTTTTATTTCATGAATGCAGATGTAGAAAGAGAATGTCCATTAATTTACTGAGAAAGTTTTGATACTTTTATCTACAGACACAATGGTTACACACATCAATGTTGTGATAATGCTCTTTTATAAAGTCAAATTAGCAAAATATGCATAAAAACATAGAACGCTTTTAAAATCTTTACACAATTATACCTCCAGTATTGAAAATGAAACAAAGATAAACTACATATCATAGTGAATTGTAAAATAATAATGTTGACAATTTAAAATAGTGGGGAAAAACTAAGAAATGAAAAAACTTAGACATAGGAAAAACTGCCTTACAGGAATAGATTGTGGGCAATTGCATGGAGGTAATCCATAATAGCTAACCAACTTTCCTTATCATTAACTATTTTTTGAAGTCTTGTGTTGCAATTAATAGCTTCTTTATTTTTTTAGGGCATTGCTCTCCTCAGGAAATACATTCAAATTCATTTTCTACATAGCACTGTTCTTTTAAAAATTGTTCTGATTCTATGTCCACCTACATAAGCCTTTTCTATTAAATTTTCACATATTTTGTGCCCTGATTTTATGTTGTTCTGTGCACTTGGAATTCTGTTCCACAGACACTCATATACAGACCACAAATTTGAAGGACACAATACTGGTGATGGAACAGCAGCACCAGTGCATAAGTGTCTTCTTTTTTTTAATTTTTTATTGGATTTTAGGTTTTGGGGTACATGAGCAGAGCATGTAAGACAGTTGCGTAGGAACACACATGGCAGTGTCCTTTTCTTTCCTTCTCCCCTTTACCCACATTTGGCATCTCTCCCCAGGCTATCCCTCCCCACCACCCCCTCCCACTGGCCCTCCCCTTTTCCCCCCAATAGACCCCAGTGTTTAGTACTCCCCTTTCTGTGTCCATGTGTTCTCATTTTTCATCACCCACCTATGAGTGAGAATATGCGGTGTTTCATTTTCTGTTCTTGTGTCAGTTTGCTGAGGATGACGTTCTCCAGATTCATCCATGTCCCTACAATCCTACTGTTCACATAGTCATTTCAAACCAGTCAATAACTTCACTGGCTGGCTTCTTCAAGCAAATTCTGCTTTAATTCATTAAAAAGTCGTGAAATTTCATCAGGGGAAAGGAATGCCAATGCAGACAAATGACACATTTTGGAACTAAAATTTCTGTTGTGTCCCTATTAAGTTGCCAATTGCTCTTCTGAATTTTCTGCCAAATGCAAATAAAGACAATAACAAGGTAATAAGCTGCCTAATATGATGTAACGAACATGATGCAGCTATCCTGTGCACAATCGAAAACCCCAGTAATACCTTCCCCACCATGTGGATTCAGGATTTCAACTCAGAACTCTATTTTTTTGGGATTGTGATTTTCAGAATTTTAGATGTTATGGACTTCAGACTTTAAAAATTTGGACTTTAAAGATTTTAATTTTTAGAGATTTTGATTATTTGAGATTTCAAGTTTTGAGATTATAGTGATCAAGGTTTTTGTCTTTTGGGATTATGAATGAAATGGTAATTTTTAAATACTCTAATGTTTAATATATGCACTTAAAAGGATCATTCACCTTCATAGTATTGCAATTGTTGAACTTATAAGTATTAACATGTTTTATTTTGGTTGTTGATTGCAGGTACTTCATGTTTTCAATACTTTTTCTCTAATTCATAAATATCTTCAAAATAGTTTCTTTTTTAGTTTTAATTTCCAACTGCATGAGAGATTTTGTTTAGAATTGTGTTCTGATTAACAAGTTGAGTGCTTTTTAATAAGGAATGTAGTCTATATTATCTCAATGTACTGATATTTATACTAGAATAAAATTACATAAAGATTTATATTTTTATTATTTTCTTTTTTCAAAACTCATAAAGAGTTCCTAGCCTAGAATTTAACATTTTTGCTGAACAAGTGTTTGAACTTTAGAATTTTGAAAATGAGAACAAAAAGAATAATACAATCTAATTCAGTTACATATTTAATATTTTCCTCCCAAAAAAGTGAATATGCTACTGATTTATTTTAAATCCTCCTTGTTTATGAGCAAAACAATTATTGTTTGCAAATATCCTATTATAAAATTTTGGTCCATATCTTGTAAGGAAATAAACTTGTTTTGTTGTGTAACTTTATTGAAGACTTTCATATGAAACTTTACTTTCTAGTGTTCAACTATATCCCATTTGTTTTTCCTCTTTGATTGACTATTACATTTTTAAAGTGGTATTAACAACCTGTGTAGTAGTAAAGAATTTTCCTCGAGTTAGGGTTAAGATTTTCTATATTATCAATCAGTGACAGTCTAAGTTGCTATGAGATATGTTTCAAAGCTGATGCAATAGCCTATATATACACTGACTGAAAAACTCTAATTTTTCTTTGTATCAAATAAATTTTTCATTTAAAATGAACTAATTTTAAGCATCCTACCTATCTACAATTTCCAAGATACATGCTTTTTACTTTCATGTGAAAACAGAAAGCAAAAGCATGCAGAGTATACAAAACTGTTATCTCTTAAACTGCTTCTTCTTTCTTCTTTTACCTCTTTAAAAAGTGATTCCCTGAACGATCCAAGATGGCTGATAATTAACATCTTGGGATTGCAACTCCCAGTGAAAGCGCAGAGAACGAGAGGACGCCACACTTTCAGACAAATTTTTGTCACTCACAGACCAGAAGATTCCCAGTGGAGGAGCCCCATGGGTCTCCAATGCGACTCTTGTGGCTGGCACAGCAGTTTTGCCAGCGTGGCAGCTCTTGGTGCAGAGTAAACGGGACTCATTCCCCTTCTGACCAACGTTTGGAGCTCCGGGAAGGCAGAGTCACCTATTAGGGACTCAAGAAGGAAGCCAGACTGGAGATTCCTGGGCAGAAAAGCACCATCAGTCTTAACACCGCTGTTTTGGCCAGTGCAGTGGGTTGCTCATATTTCGGCCCTGGGAATTAACAACTTGGACGTCCACTCAGAGACCTAATTTGAAAGTTGGTAATTACAAATACTACAGGTGGATAAATTTATAATGATGGGAAGAAACCAGCGTAAAAAGGCTGAGAATACTCAAAATCAGAATGCCTCACCCTCTAAAGAGGATCACAGTTCCTCATCAACAAGGGAACAAGGCTTAATGGAGAATAAGCACATCCCATTAACAGAATCAGTCTTCAGAAGATGGATAATAAGAAACTTCTGTGAGTTAAAAGAACATGTTGTAGCCCAATGTAAAGAAACTACGAACTTTGAAAAAAGGTTTGATGAAATCCTAATGAGAATAGACAATTTAGAGAGGAATATAAGTGAATTAGTGGAACTGAAGAATACAATATGGGAACTCCGAGAAGTAAGCACAGGTTTAAACACTCAAATTGATCAAGCAGAAGAAAGGATATCAAAGGTGGAAGACCAACTTAATGAAATGAAACGAGAAGACAAGAATAGAGAAAAAAGGATAAAAAGGAATGAGCAAAGTCTCAAAGAAATATGGGACTATGTGAAAAGACCTAATTTACGTTTGATAGGTGTACCTGAATGTGACAGAGAGAATGAATCCAAGCTGGAAAATATTCTTCAGGATATTATTCAGGAAAACTTTCCCAACCTAGCAAAGCAGGACAATATTCAACCACAGGTAATACAGAGAACACCACAAAGACATTCCTCAAGAAGAGCAACCCCAAGGCACATAATTGTTAGATTCACCAGGGTTGAAATGAAGGAGAAAATACTAAGGGCAGCCAGAGAGAAAGGTCAGGTTACCCACAAAGGGAAGCCTATCAGACTTACAGCAGATCTCTCAGCAGAAACCCTACAAGCCAGAAGAGAGTAGGGGCCAATATTCAACATCCTTAAAGAACATAACTTTCAGCCCAGAATTTCATATCCAGCCAAACTAAGCTTCACAAATGAAGGAAAAATAAAATCTTTTATGAACATCAAGTACTTAGAGATTTTATTAGCACCAGACCTGCTTTACAAGAGCTTCTGAAATAAGCATTACACATAGAAACAACCAGTATTAGCCTTTCTAAAGATATACCAAAAAGTAAAGAGCATCAACATAAAGAAGAATTTACATCAACAAATGGATAAAACAGCCAGTTAACATCAAATGGCAGTAACCCTAAATTTAAATTGACTAAATCCCCCAAGCAAAAGATACAGCCAAAACCCAACAGTATGCTACATCCAGACCCATTTCACATGCAAGGATACACAAAGACTCAAAACAAAGGGATGGTGAAAGATTTACCAACCAAATGGAGAGCAAAAATAAATAAATAAATAAAAAGCAGGAGTTGCAATTCTCACACCTGATAAAATAGATTTTAAAGCAACAAAGATATAGTGGTAAAAGGATCAATGCAACAATAAGAGCTAACGATCCTAACACCCAGACATATAAGACCTATAAAGAGACTTAGACTCAATTAGACAGAAAATAAATAAGGATATCCAGGATCCGAACTCAGATCCGGAACAAGTAAACTTAATAAATATTTATAGAGCTCTCCACTTTAAATATACAAAATATACATTCCTGTTAATACCACATCACACCTACTTATAGGTTTAAATGAAATATTGGTCGGCCATTATTAATACCCATTTTTTAGAATAAAGCAACATTTCCATTCTCTCTCCCTCTTTTTCTTCCTCTTTCTTCCTCTCCTTCACTCCTTTTTTTTCTTTCCTTAAAAAAAAAGAAAAAGAAAAAGAAAAAAAAATCCTTCACCCTTTAGGCTGCCAAATCTTGTTGTGCTTGCCTCCAATACCTGGTTTTCAACTCATATTCTTCACAAACCTTTTCCAAACTAATCCTTCTTAAAAAAAAAAAAGTGATTCCCCATGGTAATATAAAAATGTGAGTATGCAAACACAGCAAGATTCAGTAGGATGCAAAAGGGAAACTGCATTCAACATCTGTCTCTTTCTAGGCTTTTAAAATAATTATTTAGATATATCCAGCATCGCTTTTTAACATTGCTATTCAGTGGGTTTTCTCGATGGTTGGCTACAGTGCATTAAATTTGTTACTGGTCATTTTCCAGTGACTTAGTACAATGGAGTGTTAGAAACATATTTATCAATACCTAGTCAATACTAAAAATATAAATTTTATTGTATAACATCTCATGAGCTGAAACTTGAACATATACATTATGTTAAAAATTTAAAACAAATTTTAATACTTATATTTCTATAATCCTATTGGGGAGGATCAATGCTATGTGGACATAAATTAGGATAATTATTTAAACTAAACATAAAGTCAATTGGACCTTTTAGCTTACAGGAAGTGGCAAGACATAAATTCAAATATCCGCTAAAATAATTGAGTATAATTATTATTCTGGCAATGGAAGAGATATTTGCTTATGTATAGGTATATTTTTGTTAATTAGCTAATTTTTATTGCAGTAATCTCAATTTAAATGTCAGTTTATTTTCTGCTCATGCTCCATGTTTTGTTATCTGTTGTTAGACTGCCTTAAGGTGGCCAGATTTAACAAAATAAATAAATAAAAGGCAACCAGTTATATTTAAATTTAGAATAAACAATGGACATCTATTTCACTATAAGTATGTTCCAGGAAATATTTGGAATACACGTCTACTGATGTTGTTGTTGTGGTTGTTTTCTGGAAATCAAATGTTACTGGGTATTGTGTATTTTATCTGACAACCTTACCCTTGAGGCCCCAAAGTAAACCAGAAAGCAGTTTGGCAACTCAGCCAGCCACAATCCCACATCTGTAGTCACCATATTAGAGAAAAGGGGAGTATGGAGTTTCTGCATCAGAGGGTAAAGATTATAGCCCTCAGTCTTAACAAATTCTTTTTTTTTTTTCCTGTGCTGCTTGCAGACTAATAATCCAGGAGAGTGTTAATTGTTTTTCCATCTCTTATTTCACATAAATTAATTTGGGCTCTAGGAGTCCTCTATAGGTTTATAGCCAGTTTTTAATATTATCCACTGGGAAAGTAAATTAAGGAGAATATGTTTCAATATAATAACATTTTATTCTTTATTAAAAAGGAAATATATTTTCTTCTAACTTAGTATGGTTAACAAATATACAACACTAGTGGTGATACCTATGAGATCATATGCTAAATTAGCTAAAGAAAACAGTCAAAATAGAAGAATTTTGCAAAATATTTATTAAGTTTAAAAACAAAATAAAATATAAAATGCAGTAGGCAGTATGACTAATAAAAGTAAACACTGCTGGAATAACCCAGCAGTACTGATTTTTTAAACTGTTAATGAAAACTATTCTTTAAAAACAGAGAGAACCCTTTGTGTATTTTTATTTAGAACATGTCTTGCATTAGAAAGATTTAGATCCATCTGTTGTTCCATATTTCTCTAACATTCCTAAAGAAATAAAGCTCAATATTGACTATGTATTGTCAATCTCTCTCCTAAGGAAAAAAACAAATTATGAACTCATATAGTAATAACTGGAATTTAATAATTCACAGTATCTGGATGCAGAAGTAGCAAAGATGAGATAAGAGCAAATGGGGTTAATTTCAATGAATACTATTTTGGTTTAATTGGGGAGAATATATAGAGGGGTTTTCTTTCAATATTGAAATGTGTTCAAATCTAAATGTATTGTTTAGTTTGGGATGTCAATATATTGGAGTGCATGAAGACTACAGACAATAGAGACTTCAAAGAAAGAATTAGGAAACCAAAATTCTTAGAACAATTTAAAGCATGTTTGTAATGTGACTTTCTCTTGGAAAGTCATTGCTAAATGATTTTATTTGCTCTTCCAGTCTCTTTAGCATCTACCACGAAAGCAAAGTGACAAAGGGAACTTTTGTCATCTTTCGGAGTGTTGCAGTAACACTCACCCTTGTGCCACCACTGTGGTCTAAGATCTATCACCTGCAGAAGTAACCTGTGGTGAATGTGGCTACTCTGCCAAGCACAAGAAAATGTATAACTGGAGTGCCAAGGCTAAAAGGCAAAATACACTGGGACTGGTTGAATGAGGCAGCTAAAAGTTGTGTACAGCAGATTCAGAAGTGGATGTCATGAAGAAACAACACCTCAGCCCAAGAGGGCAACTGCTGCAGAGTCCAATTCATCTTCAGAATTTCAACGACTGGGAATGCAATGAATACTCTAACTATATACTTTTTTTTCTTAAAGATTTTATTTTCCTGCTTGTCTATTTCTGCTTGCAGATAGAGAATTTACTTTATTGTTTGGACAGCTTCCAGTTTGAGTCTAGAATTTCTATGTGCCTCTCTAGTTTTAAGGGAGAACTAGTCAAATTTGAGGGTCTCAAGTATTACTAAGGAAGGGTGAGAAAGGTTTTACACTTTCTTTTCTGGTTTAGGGTTTGAAGACCTTTGTTCTCAGTAATTTTTAGACTATTTATTTTTTTTGAAAAATTAAGGGATGATTCTGGATGATATGCCTCCTTTTATCTCTGGTTTTAATTATATAACATTGCCTCATTATTAATGGTAATTATGTTTTAGAAGTATATTTAGCTTTAAAAACTTGTTAGTATTAAACATTTGTATATCTATTGAATACTTTCATACATGTTTTAATTTCTTTCTCTTTTTTTTTTCTTGAGACAGTCTCACTCTGTCACCCAGGCAGGAGTGCAATGGTGTGATCTCAGCTCACTGCAACCTCCGCCTCCTGGGTTCAAGTGATTCTTCTGCCTCAGCCTTCCAAGTAGCCAGGACTACATGCACACGCCACTACACCAACCTAATTTTTGTATTTTTAGTAGAGGTGGGGTTTCACAGTATTGATCAGGCTGGTCTTGAACTCCTGACCTTGTTATCCACCTGCTTCAGCCTTCCAAAGTGCTGGGATTACAGGCATGAGCCACAGGGCCGGGCCATTTAAATTTCTTAATACCAAATTATACTTATTATAAAACTAAATGAACCCCTATTTACTGGACATTGTATTTTCTGATTATATTCTCATTATAACATATAGGTAGGCACCACTTATCATTATTAACATGGATAATTTATTGACACCTTTGTTGTTATTCCAGTTGAGAGAAATCAAGAAGTTGTTCTTCTATTAGTAAAAGAAGTTTTACTAAGAGAAGAACTCAACTAGACACACATTCATACACACACCTACATAAACTGTGAATAGTGTTAAGACTATACTATTAAAGGTATTTGTTAATTAATAACTAAATATACAGAACTTTAAGTACCACTTTTATTGTTTGCTTTCCATTCTCTGTCTTAGTATTTTTATTGGAAGCTATAAACAATTTGTATCATATGAGATTCAAAAAAGAAGAAAATTTGCACAAACTTGGGGAAAACCTAGAATAATTATACCTTCTTCATAACAGATAAAATTACGTAAATACATTTCATCAATTTACTTGAAGTTTATATTTCTATGGTAAATATTGTAGACTGGCAACAGATGACAGCTTAAAATAGTATTCCAGAATGTCATTCTCGCTTGCATAGCCTAATTCTTTCACAGATGTTCTATAGTAGTCTTCTAAAACGCTACTCAACAACAACAAAATAAATGACATTAAACATTTTAACAACATTCCCACTCTTAATCTTTCCCCCAAATCTGAGACACCGAAATGGTAAAAGGGACTGGGCATGGTGACTCATGCCTGTAATCCCAGCACTTTGGGAGGTCAAGGAGGGAGGATCACTTGAGTACAGGAGTTTGAGACCAGCCTGGCCATCATAGTGAAACCATGTCTCTACTCAAAATGCAAAAATTAGCCTGGCGTGGTGCCACATGCCTTTAATCCTAGCTGCTCGGGAGGCTGAGGCACAAGAATAGCTTGAACCCGGAGGGCAGAGGTTGCAGTGAGCTGAGATTGCACCACTGCAATCCAGCCTAGGCTACAGAGGGAAACTCTGTCTCAAAAAAAAAAAAAAAGAGAAAAAGAAAGGAAGAAACCATATGGTAAAAGGATGTGGTCTCTATTTTAGATTAGGAAATCGAAGCAGAGAGATTAGAAACCTTGTTCAAAAGAGTAACTTCTTAATGAGAGAATGATTATTAGTTGTAGTCTAATGTGCTTTTCACTTAAATGCCTTCTCATGTCTCAGTAAAATGACACATCATTTAATCCTATTTATTTTGCCTCCTAGGCACTTTTTACAGAAACTAGGTAACTAGGTCTTTTATCAAGTGCTATGGTCTGAACATTTGTTTCTCCTCAAAATTCCTATATTGAAATCATCGCCCACAAAGTGATGGTAATAGGAGGTAGAGCCCTGGGGAGATGATTAGGTCATGGGAGCAGGCCCTAATAAATAGGACTAGTGCCCTTAGAAAAGAGGCCCAAAACAGACCCTGTTGACCCCTTCCACCACATTTGGACAGAGCAAAAAGTGACTATCTCTAAGCCACCAAGTATGCTCTGACCAGAGACCAAATTGGCCTTGATCTTGAACTTCCCAGTCTCCAGAATTGTAAGAAATAATTTTCTATAATTAAAAAGCTCTCCAACTCATTTCATTTTGTTATAGAAGCTCAAATAAATTAAAACATCAATTAAGGCAAGATTTGCCATTGTAAGCCCCCAGCACAGTTTTGGGGAACTGTCTAAATAGACAGCAAAACCTCTCAAAAGTCTCAGCCTTAGCATCCTTAAAGCAATCTTTCAAAATAAAGTCACAAAAAAACTTTCCTGAAGCTATAGGAATGTGTTTGAGTCACAGAATGGAGCCATTGTCAAATAAATAGTTCAAAAACAAATACAAGCATTACTTCAAAATAATACTATTATATATAATAATTATAAAAATATGCAAGAATTTTCAAATGTTAAATAACTTAATCCAAGTAACATTCTTTAACATTTTTCTTATTTCTTTATACATGTTAACTCCCAGGGCCTTTATCCTACCTAAATACTCTAAACACATTTTCCTTATTTCTTTATACATGTTAACTCCCAGGGCCTTTATCCTACCTAAATACTCTTAAACACACCTCTGTTGCATCTTAACCATGCGCCTTCTATCATCCAATAGCTCTGTTTCTTTCCACATAAAATTGTGTTTGCATCACTCTTACCCCCACATTCTTCTTTATTAAAGCCTACAAACCTTAACCAAAAATGGCAATTATACCGTCGAAAGTCCTGAGAACAGTTAAAGGATGGGAAGAAGTAGGTGACTACAAACCCTATGTAGAGTGCACAGCATATGTGGGAGGGAACAGGAGCAGTGGGAGAGAAAACAATATCAAACACTAGCATTTTTCCATATTATTCATTCATGGTTTTTGTCTCCTTCATGATTTTGTGTGACCCTGGACTTTCAAATTTGTGTCTTTAGCGTAGATCACCACTTCCATACTACGTTGTCCATGTATTTTGGATATTTCCCTGGGATATTTCAGAGTCATTTCACAAATAAAACCTGGAAAGCGAGCAGCATGAAATTCCTCTCCAACATCAGTCTGATCTTCCCAGAAGTTTCTGTTCTATGGGAATTCACCACTCTTCATCCTGTTGGACAATCCATAACCCGATATTCATTTCTGATAGCTCAGCAACAATCACACTCAAGTTGATCTTTCATCATTGCCTTTGAATGCTGTGTCATAGGTGTCTCGTTAGGGTGTCCATTTATGTCTTAGTCTTTACCAGTCGGACCCTCCACGAAGCATCACCATCTTCCTGTTTAAGTTACTCAGTGGCTAATTTCCTTCTTGATATTCTTAAATCCTTCCAGTATATTGTTTATATTTCATCTTGGGTGAACATCTAAACATGCATAAGATCTTTTAATGAATTTCATGAGGACAGATAATTTAAACATAATCTCTAGTCCTCCGTGTGGTCTAATTCTTGTCCATCTATGCCACATAATCCTGTGATTCTCTACCCTTTGCTCCTTATAATTCAGTTGCAAGCTCTGTTTTCATTTTTTCTTCAATAGATTTTAATTTATTTGCACAGGATCACTCTGTATTATGTTTCCTCTGACAGAGATGCTCTGACTTATTCATTTCCATAGATATTAGGAAATAAAAGGCCAGGTAAGAATTTATTGAGTCTGTTGATGCAGATAGACATATGCAGAAATGACTAACTAAATGGAGCTCGTGGTCTCAGGATATCTTAACATAAGATTGTAAATAACAGTTTTAATAGAAATAGACAAATGATCACTGTATTTAAGTATTGGTAATACATTCTCTATATAATAATATTTTCTACTTCATGAAATTAAATCTATTCAACTTTTAGTTCTAGGCACAAGAATAAGAAATATGTATCCTGCGATCTTTGGAAAAGGCTTACTATTGAACAATCTTTGACAAATGACAAATTACCAACTTCTTTTTTTTTCTATTTTCTTTAAATGGCACTTTTCAAAAGTACCCTTTAGAGTTGTCTGAGTATTAATTAATGGATGTATCAAAAGCAGTATCCTAAGGCTAAATATGTCTGCTAATAAAGTTACTACAAGGTTGTTGTGTTTCAGTCTTTTAAAGCACCACTATTCTTTTTTTTGTTCTTGCTAATACACACACACACACACACACACACACACACACACAAATGTATAATTATATTTATGCATGTATAAAACATATGTATAACTATATGTTTATAATTATACACATATGTTTTATATTATATTATATATTTATGTGTTATATTTATTTATATTTATATATAATATATAATTTCAGCAAGGGTGAACATCCTTGTATATATATTTCATATTATTATATATAATTATTTTATAATTACATTTTAATTTATATATTATATATTACTATAATTATATGTAATTATTATATATCATTATAATGGGGCTTCTTTTTGATCACTCAGTTACCTTTGCAAATAAATTAGAGAGTGTTGCATTTTTATCTAATAAATTACATGTTTGAATCACACTGAAACTCATTTGGAAAATGGTTGAACAGATTACAATCTATGATGCTTCTTTGTATAAAGTATCATTCACTAAAGTTCTGAATGTGGTGTGAGACCTTAAGTCAGTAAATACATTTGGAACACTTTTATTAAATATATCAAAGACTACTACAATGTTAAATAACATTGTACCTTGCAATACTAAATAAATGCATAAAATCTTCTATCACAATCTTAGGTACAAATAAAAGGTCATCATCACTGGTCATTAGAGAAATGCAAGTCAAAACCACAATGAGATACTATCTCATGTCAGTTAGAATGGCGATCATAAAAAGTCAGAAAAAAATAGATGCTGGAGAGGATGTGGAGAAATAGGAATGCTTTTACATTGTTGGTGGGAGTATAAATTAGTTTAGCCATTGTGCAAATCAGTGTGGCGATAGCACAAGGATCTAGAACCAGAAATACCATTTGATCCAGTAATCCAACTACTGAGTATATAGCCAAAGAATTATAAATCATTCAACAATAAGGACACATGTACACTTATGTTTATTGTGGCACTATTCATAATAGGAAAGACTCGGAACCAACCCAAATGGCCATCAATGACAGACTGGATAAAGAAAATGTGGCACATATACATCATGGAATACTAAGCAGCCATAAAAAAGGATGAGTTCATGTCCTTTGCAGAGACATGGATGAAGCTCAAAAACATCATTCTCAGCAAATGAATGTAAGAACAAAAAAACCAAACACTGCATGTTCTTACTCATAAATGGGAGTTGAAGAATGAAGTGGACAGAGAAGGGAACATTAAACCCCAGGACCTTTGAGGGTAGGGGGCTAGGGAGGGATAGCACTAGAATAAATACCTAATGTAGATGACAGGTTGATGGGTACAACAAACCAACATGGCACTTGTATATTTATGTAGCAACCCACACGTTCTGCACATGTATCTCAGAAGTTAAAGTAGAACAAAAAATAAATAAATAAGAAAGAAACCCATTTATTTTGATGAAGAAAAGAAAGAAACCCTGTGTTTCACTATTTAATGGCTACATCTACCATTGCTTTTAGGGAAATAAAGTGTCAAACTAATCGTAGCTGTGTCATCATAATCACATTGGCTTAAGATACATTTTTAAAATCACTATGTGAATTGTAATTTTAGTATAATATATTTCTAATTTTTAAAAAGATTTAGGTTGTATAGGCTGGACATGGTGGCTCACGCCTGTAATCCTAGCACTTTGGGAGGCCAAAGCGGGCAGACCACCTGAGGTCAGGAGATCGATACTAGCCTGGCCAACATGGTGAAACCCCATGTCTACTAAAAATTTAAAAATTTATCTAGGTGTGGTGGTACATACCTGAAATCCTGGCAACTTGGAAGGCTGAGGCAGAAGAATTGCTTAAATCTGAGAGGCAGAGGTTGCAGTGAGCCGAGAAAACACCCTTTTACTCCCGCCTGGGCAACAAGAACGAAACTCCATCTCAAAATAAATAGATAAATAAAAATCTTTAGGTGATACAACTGAAGTTTTGTTGCATGTATTTATATATGTATATATATATATACTCTGTCCCAAATCTGTGATCTTAATTCCTTAGCATGCTTAATCTAAATTCTCTCATCACTAATATGCTAGATTATCTCTAAAGCCTCTTTGAGCAATAAAGCTCAGATTTCCACAGTGGTCATATAAGAGTTAATTTTATTAATATATATACATGTATATATATATATATATATATATATAATAGTAGAGAGGTTTGAGGTTTTAGTGTGACCATCCTCCAGATAGTGTACATTGTACCCATTAGGTATTTTCTCATCACTCAGAACAGTGTACAAATTTAATGATATTATCTGAGCATGTTTCTGTTTTCAGAAAAAGTAGGAATATTTTATTCTCCTAATGTAATGGTGAGTGTTTGTTCCCATGTTCCTTAATACTAATTGCTAACATAATCTGCAAATTAGTCTTAACTTTTAAAAATATTACGGATATTGAGATATGGATTTAGTGATTACTGAATATATATAATTTTATCAATGAGAATATCATACAAATAAATATGTTTTATAATGTCCATAATGCTGCTAACCTAACTCTATAAATTCATGTTACATTTTCAAATTATTGTGGATATAGGGTACAGATTCGGCGATTATTAAATATATACAAGTAGTAATGAAAATATTTTAAAATAAATGTTTTATAGTTGTTATATCAGAAAGCGTATATATAAATTTGCTTACTTGTTAAATATTTATGTTGATAATGCATGTACATAAATTATGCAGTAAAATATCAATACACTTTTTAATGTAAAGAATTAATATTTAAAAAAATTTTTTGAGACAGAGTCCTGCTCTATTGTCCAGGCTGGAGTGCAGTGGTGCAATCCAGGCTCACTACAACCTCTGCCTCCTGGGCTCCTGCCTCTGCCTCCTGAGTAGCTGGGACTACAGGCACGTGCTATCATACCTGCTTAATTTTTGTATTTTTAGTAGGATGGGGTTTTAACCATGTTGGTCATGCTGGTCTCGAACTCTTGATTTCAGGTGATCCTGTCTCCTCAGCCTCCCAAAGTGCAGGATATGCAGGCATGAGCCACCACATCCAGCAAAGAATGAATCTAAACAGAATAATTGTATTACTATAATTATGAAGGGATGGCAAGATGGCTGAATATTTTATACTTGTTGTAACTCTGTCCCAAATCTGTGATCTTAATTCCTTAGCATCCTTAAATCTAAATTCTCTTGTCACTAATATGCTAGATTATCTCTAAAGCCTCTTTGAGCAATAAAGCTCAGATTTCCACAGTGGTCATACAACAGTTAATTTTATTAATATAAAATCACATTAAAATGTAAAATTGCAAGTCTATATAGTATAAGAATGTGATGCAATTATTGCTAATGATAAATACACATGAAACAAATATATTTTATATAAAAAATATATTTTAAGTTTATACTTAAAATACATATAATAAAACATAATATAATATATAATGTATAATAAAATACAATACTTTGTATGTATACATATATATACTTATATATACATATATATAAAAGTATACACAAACACACACATATTAATTTTCTTTTACCAAACTGGCTCACACACTTGTGAATGCTGACAAGATGGAAATTTATACGACAGGCCCACAGGCTGGAAACTCAAGCAAAAGTTGACGTTGTGTTCTTGAGGCAGAATTTCTTCTCTAGAAAACCTCAGGTTTTGCTCTTAAAGCATTCAGCTAGTTGGATGAAACCTACCCACATTATTGAGAGTGATCTTCTTTACTTAAAGTAATCTGATTGTAGATAATAACATCTATGAAATATCTTCACAGCAAAGCCAAGAATTGTATTTAATTAAATAACTGGGTACTATAGCCTAGAAAAGTTTACACATGAAATTAATTTACACATGCAAAATTCATAAAAAGTAATGATACTATAAAGATGTTTCTATACCCCAATGATGCATTTATTACCATTTCTTATGGATTTTGCAGAAAAGCAGGTGCAGAACAATGCTGGTTAGTTTACTGAAAATCCTTGTGTATTGATATGATAACATTTGTACTGAATAGGGGAAAATCCCATGTTGTACTTTTGTGGGATTGGGAATCAACACTGGCATACTTGTTGGGAAAACAGACAGTTAGGTGCCAGGGCAAATGATGTTTCTAGCACCAAACCCTTATGTTTTAGAAATTGGAATTGCATTCACCTATGAGCAGCACTGTAGGGCTACTACCTGAGAACTGCCTTGGTGGCCGCTTGTACCTACCTTCTCAAGTAGTCCTAGTATTTGAAAAAGCTCCTGTTAACCACACAAAAATATAAAGGACAAGACCGAAAGACCTTGAGTAATTGGAAATTGAAAGGTTTTGATGAGTCACATTATTCTTACCTAATATTTTCTTCTCATATGTCCAACTCATTTTACAGCTTAATCCTTCTTTTAAAAATGTTTTTTTAATTTAAGATTATGCAATGATTAATAACTAAGAGGTTAAGCTTATGAGCCTGATATTCAAGAATCAATGTGGGTGCAAGGAGGTAGAGTGAAAGATAGAAGAAACGAGCAGTAACATAACAGAAAATATATATTTTTTTTTAAGCAAAGAAAATTTAAGTAGAAAACTAACTTTAGGGTTGTTTAAAGAGGAATCAATTTTTAAAAACGCAAAATCTTCATAGGAATCAGAAAAAGTTGTTAAATATCAATTTACATTAGATAAGAGTTTTGCAATATAGTACAAAAAAGAAATCTAAAACCTTATTCTGTTATTGTAGCTACCTTATGATTTGGAAGAAAGAAAATAAATCAAATGTATTTATTTAATCCCTTTTGTCAGTGATACCCAGGGTGAAGAATTCATTTGTAGCTTTTTCATTGTGGAGTTGAGTCTTAGAACTTCACATATATTAAAGTAAAATGTTTTACCTTTTGATCTTAAGCCTTCAAGATATAGTTCATTTCTATTTATAAAGATAAAGAGGTTTATATAATTTGTTTCATGGAAATTGTCTAAGAATATATCAGTTAGCAAAATAAAGGTTTTGTTTAACACTTCTTGTTCTTAGAAAGTATCGGCGGCCGGGCGCGGTGGCTCAAGCCTGTAATCCCAGCACTTTGGGAGGCCGAGGCGGGTGGATCACGAGGTCAACAGATCGAGACCATCTTGGTCAACATGGTGAAACCCCGTCTCTACTAAAATCACAAAAAATTAGCTGGGCATGGTGGCGCGTGCCTGTAATCCCAGCTGCTCAGGAGGCTGAGGCAGGAGAATTGCCTGAACCCAGGAGGCGGAGACTGCGGTGAGCCGAGATCGCGCCATTGCACTCCAGCCTGGGTAACAAGAGCGAAACTCTTGTCTCAAAAAAAAAAAAAAAAAAAAGAAAGTATCGGCTCAAGTTTCAAAATTTTGTATGATTCACTTTTCCTTTCACACTGAGTAATAGAAGGTGAATAAGTCTTTAAAAGGCTAATATGTTTTTATAAACATTTAGAAGAATGTATTACAACAGCTAAAGAAAATAGGTTTGCATCTTTCTTTACACTCCAATGCAGTCACTGAGTCAACATGTACTTTTTAGTTAAATAATAATCATCTGGAGAAGCAAATATATATGTGCCTTTAAAAGTTTTCTACTTCTGAAAATGCAGTATGAAATGGAAAAGTAACTCATTAAAAAGATACCACATATTAGTAATTTAATTATTTGGTTTTAATAAAATTCTAGAAACCTGGATTATCAATGGAGAGTTGAAAATGAGGAGGAAAGAAATTCTATGATGTGGAGGAATCTTTAAAATGCTATGCTAAGTGATAAAAGCCAGGCATGAAGGTTGTTGTTAGAATTCATTTCTGGAAAATGTCCAGAATAGGCAATTGTGTAGAGACTGGAAGGTTGTTTTGAAGGAAAGAAGAGCGACCTGAAAGACCAGCACCAGCAAGTAAATGTTTCTCCATGGAAATGGCACAAATCTACTCACGTACATATACAGCTTTTTGGCAGTGCAGAGCAAGTAACAGGGCTATACCTAACCCTTTGGGAAGTGTGAAAATGCAGTTATCTCATGTTCGCAGAAGGAAGAGACCCAGACATCTTGATAAACAGTACTAGATTCTAAAACAATGTACTTTATTTTAAATTTGGAGCCAGAATCATGTGTTACCAAACCAAAAATAATACCTTATTTAAAAATACAGTTTCATCAAATAAGAAAGAAATGAAGTTAGATATATAGTTACTGAAAATAATTAATTTGCAAAATATTATGTTAAGAATGAATGGTTTTATACAATCTGTAGCTATCAGCTCTATGCATCATTTTCTAGCATGTAGTGAATAATGCTGAAAAACAGACATAAATAAATACATTGGTTATTCAGTAATAGAAGGAGGAACAATTCTTATTCTACTCACGTACGTTTCTATAGTTTTATTTTCACAAATTTTTTAAAGTACATATTTATGCCCAGCAGTACAATACTAAATGCAATTTAATGTGATTATCTTCTTTGAATGGCACATCCAGTTTTGTACTACTATACTAGAATTTTGATCCTAATCAAAGTACTTTGTAATCACTGTTAATACTTAAAAGGAAGAATGACCATAGTATCCTCTTATAATAATATACATGAAATCGTGATGATAATATGGCTGAAATCTTTTATGGCCAAATAACAATGCAGTGTGGATATATTGGTAATCCAATACATGTTTAAATTAAGATGGATATTTTTATTTTTTCAATGAATTTGAAATTACAAACTTTTGAGATATAAAGCAATGGACAGTAGAGGATAGAGTAGTATATAGGATTGAAAGCAGAAGAAACTGTTATTATCCCAGGCCTGAAAGAACAAGTGGAAGGACTTGTACCAGGACTTAGAAGGATTGAGACCTGTACAAGAGGACGTCTTGAGAGAAGCAATGATGTTTAGTCCAGGGACCCATCCAGCCCATAGACTTGGCTATGAATCAACCAGAACAATAAACACCCTGCCATTCTCATGCATCCTCTGTCTGATCTCCCTGTGGGGATCTTATTGTTTGGATGTAACTAGAAAAGGCGTGAAAGTCAGAAGTTGTCACATAGGTCAGGCTTCCGTTTGAGTAGAATGGGAGGAACACACAGAGCTATCTGAAAGATGTATGCTCACTAAATTTTACTTTGAGGGTGATATGTTTTGGCTCTGTGTCCACACTAAATTTCATCTGGAATGGTAATTCCCATGTGTCAAGGGAGGGACCTGTAATCCGGGATGGAGGCGGGTGTTGATTGGATCATGGAGGCAGTTTTCCCCGTGCCATTCTCATGATAGTGAGTTCTCAGGAGGTCTGATGGATTTATAAGGGGCTCTTCCCGCTTTGTTCTCATTCGTTTTCTCCTGCTGCCTTGTGAAGAAGCTTCCTGCTTCCCCTTCACCTTCTGCCAAGATTGTCAGTTTCTTGAGGACTCCCCATCCATTCACAACTGTGAGTCAATTAAACCTCTTTTCTTTATAATTACTCAGTCTCAGGTATTTTTTTATAGCAGTGTGAAAACCAACTAATCCAGAGAGGTACTACTGTATAGAGATTTTGTTAAAAAATATTTATTGGTTTGTATATAAAAAAGATAGAAAAAGGTATAATTTTTTAAAAGCAATCAGTCAGAAAAACAAGTTAAAATGACAATGTATTAGTAAGAAATTGTAATTTTTGTCTGGACAAAATTATTTGGGAATGAAAATTCTAAAAACTGATAAGATTTACCACGCTCTATGCCTATATTTACAGATTGGGTCCATCATTTTATTCTTTCAGCTGTAAATTCAGAATGAGGGAAGCACAAAAACTAGTATGTACTAAAAAGAGACAGGCAAATGTGAAAGAAACAAATAATTATTTTTCTCTGATAAATTATAAGCAGTTATAACTTATAGTGACAACTTATACATTAAAGCTGTGCAAAATTTATTTTACTTAAATAAATAGGAGCAATTTAATGAATGATTTCAAAGAACAAGAGATAAGACATAAAGTAATGACTTAGTTTAAATGTGGAGGCTATGACTTTGTATGTAGAGCATAATTTGTTTCTTTGCATGTATTCATTGTGGCTGATTGCTTGTCGAACTGCACAGATTCATTCTCCCTTTCTGTGGTGCAGAGCTGTTTTGGGGAGTGGTCCATCTTTCAGGTATGACACTTACCAGCTCCCAGTGAAACAGTAATTATCTTTTGGGGAGGGGATAGAAGAATAGTGTGTGTCACTGAGGGGCAAAGTTGGGGACTGCAATCTTTCCAGGGTTCTTTTTGTTCTTGTCAACCTACTGGAAGCAGTAAATACAGGAGAGGACTCTAATGACCTGCGCCATGGTAAAGCCATTATATACAAATAACATGAATCTCAGAGTCACCACTTAGTAGAAAGTTGTCCAGAAGTACCATCTCACCAAAAATACTAGCATTTTACCTATCATGACAAAGAAAAGAATGCCATGCTAATGTATTGAGTGTTGGGGATTATTTGTTGGGGAGCTAATATTAATTATTCTAAAATGGTAGCTGGTGTTAATCAAAATAGAGAATGGAAAAAAGAAAGGGAACAGAAAAAAGAGTCAGCAACAAGACTAAACAAAGTCACTGTTAACATGTATAGGTATATATTAAATGAATATATATGGCATATATACTTAACGTCCATTAAAGTGTATATAATAAAGTGTACAGATCTCAATTGCAGCTTAACATAGTTTTACATATATGTATACCCATCTTCTATGTGCTGATAAAATTATTCAACAGTTTTGATTTTTTATAGATACTGTATTTTACTGTTTCATAATGACATTCGATTCTATTTCTACAGATCCCATTATCTGTTGTAATTCTTGTCTTTTCATCCAATTGTCTATCATTTATATTATTGAATATATTAATACATTTTTATTATATTTCTTTCACTATTTTGACTATTGTTCTGCTTCTATTTGTTATTGGTTACCTTTTACTTCCATTTTCAAATGCCTAGTTATTTTTAAAAGAAATATAGAGGCTTCAGAAAGGTTTTTTTTTTTTTTTTTTAAAGAGGGTTTTCCTTTTCCCCAGTAGAGAGACAGGGTAAGTAACTGATAAGACAAATAAGAAATGAATGTATTGTCCCTGGGCTGCAACTTTCATAGGAGTCAACCTAACTCTGGCTGGCTTTTGTTCTTGGGGCATATTCATAGAAAAATCTCAAGCTTTGGGTTGAAAGCCTATTATTCTTTTTCCTCAACTCTGAAAGCCTGGGAAATTCTGACTGTCGGAAGCTTTGAGTTTCACTCTTCCGTCTCTTGCTCCTGCTGCGTCTAACTATGGCAGATGCCTCAAAGAGAAAATGAACTGTATTTTGAAGCAAGCCCCGTTTATCTAGGGGTTATTTCCTAAGTACTACATGATTATGGGAGCTATTATTTGGCTTACTAGCTCCCCAGCCACCTACAGGCAGGTCAAGATTCAGAATCTGTCCATTAGGGAAAACTGACTATATTCGGGTTTTCTCATTTTTCCAATTTCCCCTTTCCCCTATCAGCCCTGCACAAATTACAAAAGATTTACCAGCTTTTCTTGTTTGTTTTTTGTTTCTGTTTTTTTTTTTCTTTAGTTGTGTTCATTTACACGAATCATGCCGGACCCAGAGCCAAGGCCCAATGTGGTTCCAGAACATAATCAGCATTTGCCACCAAGATAAACAGTAGCCACTGATAGGATAGTCAGCTCACCAAAGAAGAGGTTCCTATCTTGAAATTTCAATTCTATTTTTTCATTGCCCTTTAGTTTCTCTAAAATGATTATTTGTACAATACATTGAGCTTTTTCTAATTGTTAAAATTGAACTGTCAAGGTCATACTTTTACATTTAGTTTATAGGTAAACACAAATATATTAATTAAGTGTTGAAATGTGTTCCAGAGATCATATATATATAATAAAAATAGATGCAGGAAGCCTTCATATAAGCAGGGAGATACATCAGAAGCTATATGTGTGTATGCATACATCCCATATTAAATCACATACTTTCTCCCAAGGAAGAGATGGTCTCAGGAAATATTAATACATTTGTGGTGATCCTGTAACATTTCCAGTGGCTTTCTTGTACATTTAAAGAGATCCAAAATCCTTCTTAGGGGCTGATCATCTGATTACAAACTGATATCCTGATTTTATAATTTCTAAAAGTTGGATTACAACTTTTGGAAATTACCTATCATTAAAAGAGGTTTTTATCTTCAGGTTTTCCTATCATAGATTTGACCAGCCGATCTAATGTTCCAATGTCCCTTTCTCTCTCCTACCATTCTTACACTCACCTCACATACACTGACCATTTTTCTTATCCTTAAAAATTTCAAGCTTATTTTCATCCTAGTTCTTTATTACTCTCACATAACTATTTGTCTAGGATTATTGAAGTGGTAAGGTACTCCTCATTATTTAAAAACCTAATGAAATGTCACATCCACAGAGAAGCTATCCCTGAACACCTTCCTTAAATTAGCCTATTCTCCTGATGCTCAACTATAATACTATTTCACCTCCTTTATAGTATTTATTCCTATCTGAAATGCTCTCATTTATTTATCCATTCACCATTCCATACTTTCCAACTTAAGAAAAGTTGCAATAACTTTCTTCTATCTTTTTTCATGGCCATTTATCAACCTATCTAGAGCATGTATTTGCCACACATGAACTCGTATATCAAATTCTATGCTGCATTTTTTCTTTCACTCATTTTGCTATGCTTTTAGAGAAAGATTTTACTAATGTATGTCTATACCAACAGTATGTGTGCTACAGGTTGAATGCTTGTGTTTCTTCAAAATTCAGTTTGAAGCTGAATCTCTAATTCAATAGTATTAGGAAGTAGGGCTTTTTAGGAGGATATCAAGTAATGAATGCTCCTCCGTCTGAGTGAGATTAATGCCCTTATAGAAGAAAGAGGCTCCACACAGTGTTCAGCCCTCTAGCCCTTTTGTCCCTGCCACCATGTGAGGACACAGCCTTCCTCCCCTCAGGTGGATGCAGCAACAAGGAACCATCTTGGAACCAGAAAATAGCCTTCACTAGATACTGAACCTGTTGGTTCCCTGGTCTTAGACTTTCTGACCTTCAAAATGGTAAGAAATAAATTTCTATTACATATAAATTATCCAGTCTGTGGCAATTTGTTACAGCTGCACAAACAAGAAATATGAATGTTAAGTAAAATAACTGAGTATAATACAATGAAAATAACACAAAAATATGTACCATTCGTTATAAAATGTATTGGTCTTTAGCATTTAGTAATTGAATTTTCTGATGTTTATATAAATACAAACGTTAAATTTGAATTTCTCTTACTTTACAATTTTTATATCACTCAACATTTTTCAATGTAATATAGAACATTTTACATATGTACACAGATCTGTATTTACACATTCCAGTATCAGATTCAAATGCTTTCTATACTGAGCCAATCTTTCAAATTCAAATCTGTACAAAGAGACAATATTGGCTAAAATAAAAATTTTGTAATTTTAAAATAGTTCTGAAATAAATTTAATTTAAAAACAGAAATGAACCATTATTTCCCTTGATTAAAGAGCTTGATTAAAGAGGTGTCAAAGAGCTTATTTCATTTTAATTTCAAAAAATTTAGTGATTACTGAGGAATATTCTTCCTTAGTGAGACCAATAATTGCAGTTTTTATACAAATGTAGATTTACTATTTAATATTTTGGCCTCTTTGGCGCCTCCCCATTATTATGATTTTTAAAAATTCCCTAATGGGGTGTAAATTTGCTTGTTTCTGTCAATTTGAAAAACACTCACTAAACAATAACAAAGGCCATAACTTTCCCTCTTCTCAACCATCATATCTCCTACATTAGAATTGGATGCCGCTGATGTATTTGCATTAATAACACCTGCTGCTTTTAGCATTAAATTCTACCCACTGGTTAATGCCCGGAGCTGCAAATTATGAGAATTAGCTGAAGGAGTCTCAAATTAAAAAATAAAATGAAAACTTTGAAAACATATATTACCACCTATAGTACTTTATAGTGGGCAAAATCACAGTCCACCTCCAACCATACATGGAATGCTCGAACTTCTTAATAGCGGAGGAAATTTAAATCAAAGAGAATTATTAGAGAAAAGTTCAGTTTATGTTGTTAAGACTAGAGAATACAAAAATAAGCTTTAAAAATGTAATGAAGTTAATTAAAGGTCCGTATTCAATATAAAGGGGCTTATTTCTGAGAAACTGTATATGCGACTATTTGTAATATTGTAATCTGTAATCTGACTATGTGTCATTTGTAATTAAGGCATATTTAAACATTAAATGCAGGTAACAATATAACATATACTATAAATATAAAAATGATTCTTTAGGCATATTTAACATTATAATGTAAAGATTACAGAAAAAGTAAAATACTAGGAGAGATATAAGTAGGTAACCATAATAAAGATTATATTCTAGGGATATCCTTAATTTTAAAGTCTTTTTGTACTATGAAGTAACTGTAGAAACTATACCTTTCCCCTCCTGCCATTCACTGAGGACATACCTGCTGACTTTATTTGTTCACTTTAGGGTTTTCCTGGAAATCAAAGTTGTGTTGTACATGATTGTCATAAATGGATCACAATCACTCCTGCATTATGTAATAAAGGTCTAAATACATAAGAATCTACCTCTAACTTTCCGAGCATTGGTAGATAAAATTTCTTTCTTTCTTTTTTTTTTTTTTTTTTGGTACTTTAAGTTCTGGGTTACATGTACAGAACATGCAGGTTTGCTACATAAGTATACATGTGCCATGGTGGTTGGCTGCATCCATCATCCTCATCTATATAAGGTATTTCTCCTAATGCTATCCTGCTCCTAGTCCTCCCACCCCCTGCCACTCCCCAGTGTGTGATGTTTCCCTCCCTGTGTTCATGTGTTTTCATTGTTCAACTTCCATTTATGAGCGAGAATATGCAGTGTTTGCTTTTCTGTTCTTGCTTTAGTTTGCTGAGAATGATGGTTTCCAGCTTCATCCATGTTCCTGCAAACGACATGAACTCATCCTTTTTATGGCTACATGGTATTCCATGGTGTGTATGTGCCACATTTTCTTTATCCAGTCTATCACTGATGGGCATTTGGGTTTGTTCCAAGTCTTTGCTATTGTGAACAATGTCACAATAAACATATGTGTTCATGTGTCTTTATAATAGAATGATTTATAATTATTTGAGTATATAGCCAGTAATGGGATTGCCGGGTCAAACGGTATTTCTAGTTTTAGATCCTTGAGGAATTGCCACACTGTCTTCCACAATGGTTGAACAATTTTACACTCCCACCAACAGTATAAAAATGTTCCTATTTCTACATATCCTCTGCAGCATCTCTTGTCTCCAGATTTTTTAATGATCATCATTCTAACTGATGTGAGATGGTATCTCAATGTGGTTTTGATTTGCATTTCTCTAATGACCAGTGATATATTTGTTGGCTGCTTAAATGTCTACTTTTGAGGTGTGTCTGTTTATGTCCTTCACCCACATGTTGATGGGGTTGATTTTTCCTGTATATTTAAGTTCTTTGTAGACTCTGAATATTAGGCCTTTGTCAGATGAATAAACTGCAAAATTTTTCTCCTATTCTGTAGGTCGCCTGTTTCCTCTGGTGAGAGTTTCTTTTGCTGTGTGGAAGCTATTAAGTTTAATTAGATCCCATTTGTCTATTTTGGCTTTTGTTGCCATTGCTTTTGGTGTTTTAGTCATGAAGTCTTTGCCCATGCCTATATCCTGAATGGTATTGCCTAGCTTTTCTTCTAGGGCTTTTATGGTTTTAGGTTTTACATTTAAATCTTTAATCTATCTGGAATTAACGTTTGTATAAGGTGTAAGGAAGGGGTCAAGTTTCAGCTTTCTGCACATGGCTAGCCAGTTTTTCCAACACCATTTATTAAATAAGGAATCCTTTCTCCATTGCTAGTCTTTGTCTGGTTTGTCAAAGATCAGATGGTTGTAGGTGTGTGTTGTTATTCCTGAGGCCTCTGTTCTGTTCCATTGGTGTATACATATATATCTGTTTTGGTAACAGTACCATGCTGTTTTGGTTATTGTAGCCTTGTAGTATAGTTTGAAGTCAGGTAGTATGATGCCTCCAGTTTTGTTTTGTTTTTTGCTTAGAATAGTTTTGGCTATGCAGGCTCTTTTTTGGTTCCATATGAAATTCAAAGTGTTTTTTTCCAATTCTGTGAAGAAAGTCAATAGTAGCTAGAACAGCAAGTATTGCTGCCTGTTCTTTCCACTAGTAACTTTGTCCCAGAGGGATGCCTGCCAGATGCCAGCCAGAGCTCTCTTGTATGACGTGTCTGTTGACCCCCTACTAGGAGGTGTCTTCCAGTCAGGATACACAGGGGTCAGGTAGTCACTTAAGAAGACAATCTGTCCCTTATCAGACCTCGAGTGCTGTGTTGGGAAATCCACTGCTCTCTTCAGAGCTGCCAGTCAGGGACATTTAGGTCTGCTGAAGCTGTATCCACTACCTCCTCTTTTCCCAGGTGTTCCTTCCCAGGAAGGTGGGGGCTTTATTTTTATATGTCCTTGATTGGTTGCTGCCTTTTTTCAGAGATGCTCTGTCCAGTGAGGCCATCTAGTGAGACAGTGCCTTCAGTTGCTGATATGTGTTGGGCTCCATCCAGTTTGGATTTCCCACCTGCTTTCCTTACACAGTGAGATTGAAACTGCCTACTGGAGCCTCAGCAATGGTGGACGCCCGTCCCCCAACCTAGCTCAGACCACCCAAGTGGAGCTCAGACTGCTGTGCTAACTGGGAGAATTTTAACCCAATGGATCTTAGCCTGCTGATTTCTGTGTGGGTGGGACCACTGAGCCAGACTACTTGGCTCCCTGGCTTCAGCCCCCTTTCCATGGGATTGAACAGTTCTCTCACTGGCGCTCCAGCTGTCACTGGGGTATTAAAAAAAAACAAAACAAGACAAAAAAACTGCTGAGGACTAGCTCAGTTTCTGCCCAAACAGCTGGCCAGTTTTGTGCCAGAAACCCAGGACCCTAGTGGTTGTGTTGGTACCAGAGGGAATTTCCTGGTCTGCGGGCTGTAAAGACCATGGGAAAAGTGCAGTGTCTGGCAAGAGTGTAGGAAACTGTCCTTAATGGCTTTCCTTGGCTAGGAGAGGGAGTTTCCCAGCCCCTTGCACTTCCTGGGTGTGGCAGCATCCCCCTGCCTCAGCTCGCCCTCCTTGGGATGCACCCACTGTTTAACTCATCCCAATAAGATGAACCAGGTATCTCGGTTGTATATGTGGCAATCACCTGCCTTCTGAATGGATCTCACTGAGAGCTGCCCAGGGAGGCTGTTCCTATTCATGGCCATCTTGCCCCTGCCAGTTGGGAGAATTTCTATGTAAAATTCTTTTGTTTCCGTGCCTGGCTAAACGTCTGCTTTGTTCTCATCTAGAGATTACTACATTCCTTAATCCTCTATGACTATGATCTGCATTTTCAGAATTCATAATGCCATTCAGTTGATGTGTGCATTCCGTCCTCAATATCATTTTTTTAGCAGCATGTTTCATGACACTTCAACACTCTCAATGTCTTGGTTAAGTGGTTTGTAGCTTCTTATTAATTTGAAACATTTGCCTTCATTTGGAAACATTTTTAATAAGTATATAATAAATTGTAGATTATTTTTAGAGCTTTGAGAATTCTAAAACATTTAATCTGTGATTTTTCCACTGTAAAGTAACATTATTTTATGATATACATCTTCATTATTGTGAGGTTTCCATATGCAATCCTGGAGCCTGAAGGTCTGCTGAAGTCCTTCCTGCCTCCGCTGATCGTCTGATCGTCTGATCCTCTCCCACCCACCGCCTGCATTCACCATTGTCCCTGATTGCCCAGCGGAGCTTTCCCCGGACAAGCCCCTCACCCAACCGTGCCGTCTTAACTCTTATTATGATAACGTGAATACCTCTCACCCATCCTGCCATCTTAACTGCTCTTCTGCCTCACCCCTACTCGCCATTGTAACTAAACTTATGGTAATGTATACTCTTTGACCCTACCCCCACCACTGTAACTGATCTTACTCTGTAACTTTCCACTGCCCACCCCAAACCTGTAAAACCAACTCCTATCCCACTGCCCTTTGCTAAGGCCCTTTGCCCTTTTTTGGCCTTGGCCCACCTGCACTCAGGTGAATAAACAGCCATGTTGCTCACACAAAGCCTGTTTGGGGGGGTCTTTTCATTCAAAGCTTGAGTTTTTAACAATTATAATACACTACACATTTTAAAAAATCTGTTTTGTTGTAAAAGTGTTTTAATTTCCAATGATGCTGTTGATTAAATAAATTTAATATTTTATCTGAATACTACAGGATTTAAATTGTTTGCTAATATATATATAGGGCTTATAGAGTATTAAGACATATTCTGATTCATCAACCAAAAATTAATTCAGAATCTAAAATCAATGGCAGGCTTAATGCTTTCTAAAATACATAGCACTGTTTTAATTACAAATGTCAGCAATGTAATTACTCCTTAAGCAAAAGGCCACAGAGAGGAAAATTGAATAATACTTAAATTGAGCATATGAAAAAAATTAATCTGTGTTAAAAAAGTAGAAATTAGACATTTCCGTAGCAACATGAGAGATCATGATCTCAAGTCTTATACTCATTTCCAAAGCATAATTTATTGCTTTCACTTAGTTTAAAGAAAAATCATGTATCAATAAAATTGTACCAAATAGCAGTAGTTACAAAATCCAAAAATTCATTTTATCTTAAAATATTTCTGGGATAGTTCAGATTTCATTTGATCCTTTAAACCTTTCGTATCTTGTTTTCTGTAGTAAGTCAAGACTAAAATTTTGGTTAGACTAAAATTTTAAGTTCCCTTCAAAAGCTTAAATGGTGATATATTTGCATTATTTTGGTAGTTTCTTAGTTAATTGCCAAAATATGTACTGCTTGATATCTGAGAAAACTGATCACTTAAGATTAGTCAGTTTGGGACTGGATGTGTAGTTTGTTTACAAGGATCTTGAAGAGGCTCAATTTGAAATTCTGAGGAATGCCAACAGTGAGAGTACAGTCAGAGAAAGAGGATTCAATGAAGATACTTGTGAAAGAATGTTCAGAAAAATAGGACTAAAAGCCATGTGGTCTTAAAACCTTAAAAATATAAATAAAAAGAAAGAAAAGATAATCACATTGTAAGAAGACATATTGAAGGCATAGAATGCTTCAGAGACTAATTAAGAATTCAAATAAATCTGTTTGAGCAATCAGTAAGTTTACGAGTCATTTAATGAAAAGGTAAAAGTAAATGCTAAAATGAAATAAGTGAAAAAAGCTGATGAGGTGATGAACTGAATTATAAATTGTGGTTTGGAAAACCTCATTTGGATATATTAGCCACTTTAAGGTAAGCAAAGAAGCAGAGAAGTAAGTCCTAGATAAGAGGAGTCTATAACTGGGTGATTTTATGCTTCATGTCATCTATAATTTAACTGTTCAGAAGTAAATATGATTCCTGATAGAGAGAAAATGTGGGTAGTAGGAGGCATTACCTGTTTGGGAAAAGAGGCATGTAAGATGACTGGAATAAAGCTTTGAGATCATTTACCTTGAGTAAAATTATGAATTAAAGTAAATTACACAGAACTTATACTTTCCAAGAATAACAGATTGAAAAAAGTAAAAATAAAAGCACCCACCAGGCATGTCCAGGTGCTGATCTTACACAGTTCCCTCTATCAAAATCTACTTGCAAACTACACTGTATGGGTCTTTAAATAAAGAGTTAAAGTTATCACTCCTGTGCCAAGAACCTCCAGAGTAATAGGGCTTGGGTTCTGGGGTGGTTAGAGCTCAAGGTCATATTGGGGAGGCAACAGTTGAACATTTTCTGGAGGAAGCAGTGCATTTGGTTGGCTCTAATCTTAGATATTTGCATGCTGTACTGGATGATCAGTAAAGGGATGTTAGCTGGTGATTCTTTGACTACAGAAGACCAGGAATTCATTTTCATTCGGGGTTGCCAGGTATGTTTTAGTGAATGTTTGGAGCAAGCTAGACAGATAATACCACTGGGAGTTAGATAGAGGATAATGATGGTGAGATTTAAAGCCCAAGAAGGATTCACTATGCCATCAATGGCTTGACAGTGGAGGCTATGAATAGGATAAGAAATGTAGATGTCCTCTAGCAATCAAGGATATGGCTAAACTGGCTGCTTATATTTACTCTGGCTGCAGTAGTAACTATTTTAGAAGATCTATGTGTCCTAGCAAGTGCTATTTTTCTTTATACTTTCTGTAGGAAAAATTAAATCTTCATGAGAAAGTTGGAAACTCACTAAGTTGTCAAGAGTCTACAATGTTGGTCCTTCATGATTCAAAAGAAAAGGAGACACAGACCTTGAGTAAAGTATGTCACAAACTAATTGTTCACATTTGATGTTTGTTGAAACCTTTGTGGTCACTGTGTCTTTGGTAATCTTTGTGGTGAGATCTTGCCATGGACAGATAGATATTTACAAAACAATATGCTCTGTAACTAGTGCCTTTCCAGTAACCTGTTTTTAAAGCCCTGGGTATTCTCACTACATTGCTTTTTGTTTGAAAGTCCGCGCTGGAATCCTTTCGCTTTAATTCTTCTGCTAAGCCTTATAGTCTGTGCAAGCACACAGATTAATTATCTGAATAGGGCCCTGGATATATGCAATACATTATGGGAATTCTATCATAGTTACGTATTCTGTACACCATCAGATTTAACTAGCTCTGTTCTTCTACTTAAAGAGTGACAAAATACGCCTTCTGATTGATGAGACTTTGAGTCCACAATTTTGTGGGGAAAAAATCTGTAATATTTTTATGCCTTTAAAGATGTCAGTTTTCATCTACCAACTCAACCTATGTCCTTTCCGAAGATGATAAAACAATGAATGATGAACTCTCTAATAAGCATGCAATTCTTAATAATAATGAAGAAAATTTAACCCAGGTAATTGAATAGCAAACTGTAGAAAATCCCCTAGAAAACAGAAATCCAATGCCTTTATGAAGAAAAATATGTAAAATTAAATCTGTAATTTTTTTTACTAAATGAATTTGAATATTGAAGGTATCTGAAAATGCATTTTTTTGTGTTAACCAGAATTTTAAGATGTTCTCGCTCACCTTTACTCCCAGGTGTCAGTCCTGTGACTATGTTATACTACATGGCAAGAGACTCTGCCTGTGTACTGAGATTATGGAACTGATTATAAAAGAGAAATTATTGAAGTATAGCTAAGCTAATCACACGAGCACTTTTAGAGCAGAGCTTTTGCAGTGCTGGCAGAAGATGAAGTCAGAGAGATTTGAAGCACAAGAAGAATGTTACCATGTAATTGCTGTCTTTAAAAATGGAGTGAGTTATATGAAAAGGATTTCAGGTGGCATCCAGAAATTTAAAACAGTCCTTGGATACAGTAAAAAACCGAATTTGGTCAGCAACCTGAACAAGTTTGGAGGAGATTTCCCCAGAAACTTCTGATAAAAGCTCAGGTCAACCAAGACCTTGACTTCGGATTGTAAGAAACTAATCAGAGGCCAAGTTAAGCCTATCTGGACTTCTGAACTACTGAAACTTGAGATAATAAATGTAGTTTTAAGTAATTTAATGGTAATTTGCTACTCACCAATGGAAAACTAAACCAATTGTCAAATAACATACTCTGAAGACAATCATTTTAAGTTTTCATTAATGTAAATCAAGAGTAATTATAATTATTTCCTATATACACACTATAATGTGTCAACAAAAATGACCTTAGTATAGGATTGGTTTCTATTTCTGTTAGCATTCATATATTCAGCCATCAACTCTTTCACCAAAAACTAAATGCACTAATGAAAATTTTAAGAATAAAGAAGCAGGTACTTTATTTCTTCATTGGTGAAATAAAAATTTAAAAATTTTAAAATGCACTAGTGTGGTAGGCTTCTTCAATATTAAATTTGCATTTTATTTGGTATTAAAACACTAAGACAGGCTGGGCATGGTGGCTCATGTCTATAATCTCAGCACTTTGGGAGGCCGAGGCGGACAGATCACTTGAGGTCAGGAGTTCAAGACCAAACTGGCCAAATGGGGAAACTCTGTCTCTATTAAAAATGCAAAAATTAGCCCAGTGAGGTGGTGCACACCTGTAATCCCAGCTACTTGGGAGGCTGAGGCAGGAGAATCACTTTAACCCAGAAAGCAGAAGTTGCAGTGAGCTTAGACTGCATCACTGCACTCCAGCCTGAGCAACAGAGCAAGATACCATCTCAAAAAAGAAAAACAAACAAACAAAAAAACATTAAGACAAAACCTTACTCTACATTGTAGTATGAGACTATATTATTTGGCCAAAATTGTTTCTATTTACTTCAATCTGGCTATGAATTTTCTTTCAGTTGATATGATTTTCACACACTCCACTGATGAAATATGAGACTTACTTTGGCTAATGGAAGAAGGACAGATGTGAAAATCAACCAGTTCTAAGATGATTCCTTAAGAAGCAAAACGAGTTTCCCCTCACTGTTTTGGGGATTTTACTGTCTTCAATGAGCAAGCAGGCCCCAAGTAAATGTTGAAAAGTAACTCATAGAGAGGTGTTGAACAAGGAGAACACATGGACACAGGGAAGGGAGCATCACACACAGGGGTCTGTTGTTGGGGGCTAGGGGAGGAAGAGTAGAGGGGGAGGAGGTTGGGGAGGGATGATACAGGGAGAAATGCCAGATGTAGTTGATGGAGTATGGAGACAGCAAACCACTTTGCCATGTATGTACCTATGCAACAATCCTGCATGATCTGCACAAGTACCCCAGAACCTAAAGTACAAGTAAAAAGGAAAGAAAAGAAAAATAATGTAATTACAGTATTAGGATTGATACTTCTAACAGTTAAGAAATTGGAAACGCACTAGCACATCTGTGTTTTTCTTTCAAATAACAGTCTGAATTATGCCTAATTCTTGAGTTCAAATTTTAGAAATCCTAATTTTACATAGACTAAGATATATATAGACTTTTGAAGATGAGTATGTCTAAGTTTTAGGCATTTCTGTTAAGTCAGTCAATATATTATAGGTCTTTAAAATATAGAAATATATATTTTAAGGTCTCTTTTAAATCAATATGTATTACCCTTGCTAAGTCAAGTTGAATCTAAAGCTTCCTCCTTGCATATTTTAAGTTTGGCCTAAAGGTTTTTCTGTACATTATCAACTATAACAACTGGAGGTATAAGTGGACTGCAGCCTATACCTGTGCCAATCATTGAGTTTTGACTAATCAAATGCAGTCAACTCTTTGAACCTTGCTCAAATAAGACAAATGCAGAGCTGTAACCAATTCAGCTGTTTCTGTACCTAACTTCCATTTTCTGTAAATCACTTTCCTTTCTCTGTTCATTAATTTTACTCCACTATGTGGCTGCCCTGGAGCCTCTGAGCCTACTCTGGGTCAGAAGGCTCCTCAATTCACAGATTGTTCAATGCTCAATTAAACTCTTTTATATTTAATTTGATCAAAGTTCTTCTTTTATCATCTTTGAACCACTGAGGTTTTCTTATAAAACATGATGAAATACACAAAATTTTCTTATTAATGATATGCATATTTGAATTCAAACGACAAATGGTTTTCCCTGTTTTGAGCACCTAGCTTTGTGGAAGATATAAAGTCACGTTAGTTAATAGAGCTACGTTGTGTCAGGACAGAGAACTGTCTTTGAATAATATATCAAAGACTGGTCTCTGCCTCATTGCCTAAGTAATCAGTTTCAGTCAGACTATTTAGTCAGCTTTACAACTGAGTGTAATGCAGGAGAAAGGTTTAAAAATATATTATTATATCTACTTGAGAAAAATACATCTTTGAGTATAGTACTTAAACTAAAAATTTTACAATGCATAATGGGAAACAAAGTGCACTGGAGTCTAAGTGGAAAGCATTGATGTACATCTTTGAGCATAGGAAAAAAATGTTAAAGAAAACTAAAACCCATCCAATTAAGTTCTACCTATTTGATACTCAGATTTTTCCTTTGAACTTTTCTGAGATTTTAAATAGGTCAATAACATTCTTCTCTTACAGATAAAAAAAAAAATACTGTAATACTATATGTTGCACAATTTAAAAATATTTTGTAATATTGAAGATATATTATGAACCTTTTGTATATCATTAAAAATAAAACAAGAATGCATAAAAAGAGTTGATAATTTTTATTGTATATAAAAGTATAATTTATAGCAATGAAACAAAGGTTTCTAGAGTCATTTCAGAAGGATGTTTTCAATCACTGATCCTGCCAATCAGAACTTAAGTTTCTGCAAGTCTTGCCACTGGAGGCAAAACTGTGTTGGGGCTCAAAATAAACTTGAAGGGCAGCCTAGATCACATGAACTGCCACACTTAGACAAGTTGTTGCACTGAACTGGGCCCAGAGCCAGTGGACATTAGGGCACTGACTTACTGAGACATCTGCCAAGGTTGCTAAGGGAATTCTGGCATCACCCCTCTCCTAACCTCAGGCTGCACAGCTCACAACCCCAAAGGAGACCCCTACTTTCTTCCTGGGGAGAGGTAAAAGTAGGGTTGACTTTGTTTTGTATCTTGGATACCAGTTTACCTACAGCAGGACAGAAAACTAGTCAGAGCCCTGAGGCCCCCTTTCCAGGCCCTAGCTTCTGAAAGACATTTCTATATACATCCTGGGCCAAAAGGGAATATGCTGCTTGAAAGGGAAGGCTCCAGTTCTGGCAGGATTCATCACTGCTAACTGAACAGCTCTTGGGCACCAAATAACCAGCAGCAATTACGAGGACCTTGGATGAGGCTCAGACTCATCATGGACGTTGGGTGAGGCTCAGACTTGCTACCTTCAGGTGTGACTCAGAGCATTCCGAGCTATGGTGACAATGAGGCGAGAGGCCTTCTGCTTGAGTAAAGCAGAGGGGAAAGTAAAGTGGACTTTGTCTTGTACCTTACGTACTAGCTTGGCCACATCGGGGTACATCCCCGAACAGTCTCTTGGGGTCTCTTATTCGAGGAACTGACTCTTAGACTGCAGTTTTTAATCTTCCTTGGGCCAGAGGAGAGCCTACTGCCTTGACGAGTAAGTCCCAGTCCAAGCAGTATTCACCACAAGCTGACTGAAAGAAAAGCCTTTGGGCCTAAGGGAATGTCAGCAGTAGTCTGGTAGCACTTTCTGTGAGTCTGTGATGGCAGTGGCAATGGAGTCAGGCTCTTCTCCCTTTGTAAGGGGAAGAGGAGTGGGAAGGACTGAGTCTTGTGGTTTGATTGCCAGCTGAGCTGCAGCACATTAGAACATAGGGTAGAATTCTTAGGTTTTTGACTGGTGCTTAGGTCAAGGAAGGCACCTCTGAACCTGTCTGGGGTCTGGGGAAACTAACCGCTCTAAAGAGACGATGCAGGCCTGGCTGGCATGGCTGCATGCTGATTGTAATGCCTCAAGGCCTTGAGTGAACATACTTAATAGCCAGGGAGTGGTTACACAAGGCCTTGGACAAGACTCAGTGTGGTGCTGGCTGCAGGTCTCACCCAATTCAGTCCTGGTGGTGGTGGTCATGAGAGGCTTGTGTCAGTCCACCCCAAGCTCCAGGTGTCTCAGAACAGACAGAGCAATTCCATGTTTTTGGGAGAAAGTAAAGAAAGCTAACAAGAGTCTCTGTCTGGTAATCCAGAGAATTCTTCTAATTCTTGTCCAGCACCTCGATGAGTCTTCAAGAATCACAGCATTGCTAGGCTTGGGAATGCCCCCTGAAACAGATACAGCTTATCTATATCTGTACATCATATTGTACAGAAAAATCGGTAAGGAGGCAGCTTTAGGCTAAATTGATTTAACAAAGGTAAACTGTAATGATTAAAACAGACTTTAAAAATATATTTTTATATTTTAAAAATCTATAGTATATTGATAGACTTAACAGAAATGCCTAAAAATTGGACATACTCATCTATAACGGTCTAGATACATCTTACTCTATGTATAAACAGGATTCCTAAAATTTGAACTTAAGTGATAGGCATAATTCAGACACCTATTTAAAAAGTATGCAATATTCAAATATTTTCAAGTATGTGTAAAGCCTGCCCAAAAAGGATAGGTACAAACAGTCCCAGACTATGAAAACTACAATAAACTCCTAACTTTTCAATAGCCAGACACCCAAACATATTAAGACCATCCATGCAAACATAATCTTAAGAAATGAACTAAATAAGACATCAGAGATCAATCCTGGAGAAACAGAGATATGCAACCATAGATAGAAAATTCAAAATAGCTGTGTTCAGTAAACCCAGTGAAATTCAGGATAACCCAGAGAAGGAGTTGAAGGAATTCAGAATTTTATCAGATAAATTTAACAAAGAAATTAAAATAATTAAAAAAGATCAAGCTGAAACTTTGAACTGAAAAATGCAATTGACAAACTCAAGACTGCATCAGAGTCTTTTAATAGCTGTATTAGTCCATCTTCATGCCTCTGATAAGCATATACCCGACACTGGGAAGAAAAAGAGGTGTAATAGACTTACAGTTCCACATGATTGGGGACGCCTTACAATCATGGCAGAAGGCAAGTAGGAACAAATCATGTCTTACCAAGATGGTGTCAGGCACAGACAGAGTTTGTGCAGAGAAACTTCCATTTTTAAAAACTGTCAGATCTTGTGAGACCCATTCACTATTATGAGAACAGCATGGGAAAGACCCACCCTCATAATTCAATCATCTCTCACTGGGTCATCCCACAACACATGGGAATTATGGGAGCTACAGAACCACTAGGCAGTACCCCAGTGGGGACTCTGTGTGGGGGCCACAACCCCACAATTACCTTTCACCCTTCCCCAGCAGATGTTCTCCATGAGAGCCCTGCCCTTGTAGCAAACTTCTCATGGGTATTTCCATAAGTATTCTGAAATCTAGGCAGAGGTTCCCAAAACCTCAATTTTTGACTTCTGTACACCCACAGGCTCAACACCAAATGAAAACTGCCAAGGCTTGGGGCTTGCACCCTCTGAAGTCATGGTTTCAGCTGTATCTTGGCCCTTTTTAGCCATGGCTAGAGTGGCTGGAACATAGGACACTAGGTCCCTAGGCTGCACAGAGCAGGGGAGCCTTGACCCTAGTGTAGGAAACCATTTTTTTCCTCCTAGGTCTCTGGGTCTGTGATAAGAGGGGCTGCCACAAAGATGTCTGGCATGCCTTGGATACATTTTCTCTTTTGTCTTGGGGATTAACATTTGGCTTTTCATTACTTACACAAATTTCTGCAGCCGGCTCAAATTTGTCTCCGGAAACTGCGTTTCTCTTTTCTATTGCATCATTAGGCTGCAAATTTTCTGAACGTTTAGGCTCTGTTTAGTTTTAAAATAGAATGTCTTTAACAGCACCCTAGTTCCCTCTTGAATGTTTTGCTGCTTAGAAATTTCTTCCACCAGATACACTAAATGATCTGCCTCAAGTTGAAAGTTTCACAAATCTTTAGGGCAGGGGCAAAATACCACAAGTCATTTTTCTAAAGCATAGCAAGAATCACCTATACTCCAGTTCCCAACAAGTCTCCATCTGAGACCAACTTGGCCTGGATTTCGTTGTCCATACCAGTATCAGCATTTTCATCAAAGCCATTTAAAAAGTCTTTAGGAAGTTCCAAACATTGCCACATTTCCTGACTTCTCCTGAAGTCTCCAAACTGTTCCAGCCTCTGCCTGTTACCCACTTCCAAAGTCACTTCCACATTTTTATTTTTCTTTACAGCAGTGGCCCACTGCCTCTGCACCAACTTACTGTGTTTGTCTGTTTCCATGCTGCTGATAAAGACATATCCGAGATTGGACAGTGTATAACGAAAAATAAGTTTCATGGACTATAGTTCCACATGGCTGGGGAGGCCTCACAATCACGGTGGAAGGTGAAAGGCATGTCTTACATGGTGACAGAAAAGAGAGAAGTGAAAACCAAGTGAAAGCGATTTCCCCTTATACAAACATCAGATCTCATGAGACTTTTTCACTATCACAATAACGGTATGGAAATTGCACAGTATTCACTTCTGTGATAAATCAGTTCAATTGTAAAGTTGTATGTAGGCTGTATCAGTGAAAGCTTATAATCATCTAACAGAGTAAGCACAAGAAAAAGTTGTCTAATGTTAATCTTTCTTGAATTTAACCATGTGTTGTATTAAAATTACTCTTGTTTTTATTTTAAAAAATTATTAATTTATTCAAATTTTCTACCAAAATTTATTCAAAATTCAAGATGGTGGGAAAACCATTACTTTAATTCTGTATGAAAGATATGATAATTATGGTCACACTTGGACATTTTAATGTGAATTATCAGCCAATTATGGGCCAATCAAAAATTGTTCTAATATTCAGAAAGGAAGAGTTTGAGCTATTAGATTAATTCACTTTATACAAAGAGTAAGCCAAGACGTCAGTCTAAAGATAAAGCTACTAGACTGAATTTTACGCTTTGCCTGCCTTAACAATTAAATAAAATAACTAGAAAGATTTCAAGCTATTCAGGAATAACCTTAAAGAAATAATTTTGATATTCAATAATATAGGGAGATATATTCATTAGTAATAAAAATGACAAGATATACTATTGAGTTATAGGACAGAATAACAATAAATTATGAAAAAAATTAAAATAAAGATTACCTAAAATTCTCACTGAAAATATGGATTTTTTTAATGTAAGAAGATTGGAAGAAATATAGTGAAAAGTCTCAGAAAATATTACTGAGCATTAAAAATGATTAGAAAAATGTTGAAATACATTTGTTGTATTTGTTTACTTTATTGTACATGTTTAATTAATCATGGCAATCAGAAAATACCAACAACAAAATACCAAAAAAACCCCAAATGATTTTATTATAGCAGTTAACAAATGTTATTTTTTAAGTAGTTACAGATTTCAACATTTCAAAAATTTAGGTCCTCCAAATTTAATATACTTATAATTACATAATTTCTTCAAATGTATGGATCATCTTTCTTTACTTTTTACTTCAGTGAAACAATTTTTGGGTTCACGATTTAAGCTACAACTGTTTCTGATCATCCTTTTACCACAAAATCATTTTAAGATGATGACTACACTGATGAGACCAATCAATTTTTAGATTGATTTGATTACCTCTATATATGCTCCTCAATTATCCTTAAAAAGATTTTCAAGGTTATTTAATTGCCAGTTAAATGTTACAACATAAAACACAAAAATAGCAATTAAGTAAAAACTATTTTATTGTTGTTTCTTGAGAAAGTATAATGCATAGATGATTTTAAGGACTTGTGTTTTCTTTGGTGAATTTCAAACGTATCAATAGGATATAATTTATTTACTACAAAAACTTAATTCCATTTGTGAAGCAATACTTTGAAATGGTGAAATATTAAATGACAGTCCTTTTGGTTCATGAAGGAGGTGGATGGCCCTGTTACATCACGTCTTTGTAAATTAAGCATTATGATGGCCTCTTTACCCTCTTTTTCTTAATCTCATTGCCTGTCAGCTGTGCTTTTTGCATTTGGGTAATAAAACTGGCAGAATATTAGCTACTCAGAAGGTTTTATTTCATATATCAGAAGCTCTCCAATTTTTATAATCACAGAGATTTCCTATTTAAGGTCAGTTATTATATTACATGTCACATCTCTTAAAAATTAAATATAGCCATCTTTATCTTTCTGCTTCACCTGAGGGGCTAGTGTGTCATGCTTATTACCCAGGACATAAATTGCTCTTTAAAATGAACTGGATTTATTTGGCTTAAAAAAATTTGATATTTAAATTAAACACAACCTTAATTAAATTTGTAGTTTAAGAGGAAAGGCAATGATGCTTCAGCTAGAAGGAAATAGCTGTAATTATATCCACTATCTCAGAGATGAACCAATTTTACTTTTATATATTAATAAGAAATATAAAAATATGCTGTCAACTGCTTTATAAGTTATCGCTGCATCTTCTATCAAGTCTTTGTACTAATTTCTAGTATAAACACAAACTATGTTTGTAATTATAAAATTATGTTACTTTAGTATTTTAAAAACATTTTTGGTTGTTTTAAACTAGTTTTAATACATTACATATGTTAATTTATTACTAAAATTTAAGACATTTTATTCTCTGACACAAAATTAATTTTTTTCAATAAATCAAAACAAAATTAAAAAATAGTTTTATGTATACACATTTCATGACCATTGTGATTATGAATTTGGGAGAATATAAATTTAAACTTTATTTCTATTCTTTTATGAATGCATGTCCATGGACTTGTCACATAATCCCATTTTCTTAATCTGTAACTTGAAATGATAAAGTACATATATAATTAGCACAGAGCCTAGAACACTGTAATAGTCAAAATAGCAATTCTTATATTAATTTTAGGTAACATATAAATATTTATCTAGTAATATTTTAATCAAATAATAATTTACATAAAACTGCCTAAAGTTTCTCTGAAAATCCAGTTTTTTGAAAACTTTTGTCGTACTCATTGGCATGTATTTCCTGTGATAATTTCCATTTCAGCTTACTAAAGTATAATGAGTGTTAAAAGTAAAAAAAAAAAATTAAAATCAGGAATTTATAATTATGAAATTTTCAGTTGTTATTTATCTTTTCTGTTTTTTTTTCGATACAGAGTTTCACTCTCGTTGCCCAAGCTGGAGTACAATGGTGAGATTTTGCTCACCTCAATCTCAGCTTCCCGGGTTCAGGGATTCTTCTGTCTCAGCCTTCCTCACAGCTGGGATTACAGGCATGCACCACTACGCCTGGCTAATTTTGTATTTTTTAATAGAGACAGGGTTTCTCCATGTTTGTCAGGCTGGTCTCGAAGTCCCAACCTGAGGTGATCCACCCACCTTGGCCTCCCAAAGTGCTGGGATTATAGGTGTGAGGCACTGTACCTGGCTGTTATATATGTTAAAGATCATCTCATCCAGCACCTTCATCTCTGAGACAGAAACTTGTTACCTGAAGTCACCAACTAGTTATCAGTAGACTAGTGTTTAGAACAAAGTTATACTGGTGACATAAAGCAATCTGTCTTGAATGCCAAATCCCTTCATAATGCATGCTACCCTTAAACTTTCAATGATTTTCTTAATTTTATTTATTTGTTTATTTTTAGAGATAGGATCTTGCTTCTATTATTCTAACTGAAGTGTAGTGGCATGGTCATAGCTCAATGCAGACCAGCCCTTCTGGGCTCAAATTATCCTCCCACCTCAGCCTCCCCAGCAGGTAGAACTACAAGTGTGGACTGCCACACCCTGCCAATTTTTTAATTCTTTGTAGAGATTGGGTTTTGTTATGTTGCAAAAGTTGGTCTTGAACTCCTGGCCTTATATGATCCTCCCTCCTCAGCTTCCCAAAGCACTGAATGACAGGTGTTAGCCATAACACCCAGACTGATTTCCTTTAATTAGCAGTGCAATACATATACATTTTTGATGAATACTTATAAATCAATAAAACATTTTATTGGGTTGAAAATTATTAAGAAATTCTTATTCCACTAATTTGATAAAAAATGCATATATACTTCCATCACATTTTTCCCAATTCCTTTCTTTCTTCACTCCCTACTGATAATAAGTTAAAAGCAATTAAGTATATTTACTAACCTAAAGTAGTGTGATTCTATGCATAGTTATTGGGAAATTACATCTGTCAAACCTGTCATAGAATGTTAGAGGCTAATTTACATGATTCTTGTTAATTATCAATTGCGGTATAATAAATTATTCCCAAACTTTGTGCTTAACAACAGCCTGCAAAGAACTGAGTCCTGTGATGACCAAGTGATTGAGTTTAAAACGACTACTTTGTCAGTGGTCTTATGATCATTGCTAGCTCCCCTGGCAAATGGAAGCCAGCCTTGTGAGAGTTACCCAAAGGAATCTGGCTTCCTAACCCACAGAAACTGAAATAAATAATGTTGTTGTTAAATGACCTTTCCCACTTTTATACTAATTCTAACACAAAGGTTCTCATTCTCCATTAGTAAAGCTATTGAAATTATGTGTACTAATAATGTAATATGTAACATTAAATTAGTACTGCACGTTCTCAGAGTTCCCCAGCTGCCACACACACTTTGTGTGAATCCTGTGATAAATTTGAGCTTCGGGCTTGCTACTTTAAACATGTCAAACATCGATATTTTTGTCAAAGTTAAGTTTTAGACAATAGTAAGACAAAGAATCTAATAGATGTGCACAAACTCTAGTTAAAATATTATTTGTAGCAGTCAAAAGTAGATGTAACTATAATGTTCTTTAAACTGGTGTCTGAATAATGGAGAAATAAATTAAGCAAATTATTCAAATAGTTTACAACAAATTATTGCCTGGAAGTCTTACAGGCTTTGCGATAAAATTGTATGCACTTTGCCCTCACTGGGCTGACGATTTAGCGGAGAGGATACAAACAGGAAATAGCCATCTAAAAAAGCTGGAACAGCCAATCTAAACTAATTTGACTAAGAGGAGACTTCCCCGTGGAGATGATTCTCATTTGAGATTGGAAATGAAAATATAAGCTCACAAAATAATAATTAACAAGGTCCCAGCAAGGAAAGAAGTAACTAGTAAATTTCAATATTTGTTAGGTTGTCAAAGATCGATAGCTCGTGAAGAATCTTCACATCCATATTTGAGACGTTTGGATTTATTCTAAAATAAAAGAGAGACAGTAAAGGATTTTAAACAAGAAAGAATCATTCGTGTTTAGAAAAGTTTCTCTAGCTGCACAGGGAAGCATAAATCAGACAGCAATTGGAAGGCACACCAGTTAAGTTCTGGTAGTAATTTTAGACAGAAGTCGTCTTTGAAAACTCTGATGCTATTGTTGGTCCAGAAGGGTAGTTAGATTCAAGTCCTCTGCTCATTACTGAGAAGAAAGGGCCAAGTTCACCTTCCAGGTTTCACCATTGGCTACCGAGTTTATAATAATATTATTCATTGAGAATAGGAAATCAGAACAATGGACTAGTAAAGAAAGATGAATTTTTACAGGTAACTCACACTAACATTTCTCAAACAGAAAAAATGCATGCTGATTTTATAGGAGGTTATTGAGCATATTTTGGGGTAATGTCATTATTAAAAGAAGTTACAGATAAAAACTTATTGAACTGGAATCAGGCTAAGGATATAGTTACACAAAATATTACATATCTATAGCTATAATATAAAAATGTCTGAGCAAATATACGATGTATTAAAAATATTTATAATTAGGTAGCATATGTTTTATTATATTCACTATTATTATATTTATTTTTAAGTTCTGGCCACTTTGTGATTCTATTAAAAAAAGTATTAAAACAACTTTCTTAATTAGAAACTGCTCTTCTGTACTTTTAAAAATAACCAAACATACAAACCTGAAGCTTGATATGTTTGTCTTACCATGCTGTTTTTCATTATTCTAATTTCATTTTGATAGCATCATATGTATATTTTACAATATACTATATACTTGTAATAACACTACTTACTTATCCCTGTAGGAAATATTAACTGTGGTTTCATTTTTTGTTTTATATATTTTTCATAATTGCATTTAGTTTCTTGTCAAATAGCATCACTCTCCACCAGTGGTATTAAAAATGTAACTTTTAAATATTCTGTATCATTCCTTAGCAATATTTAAGGTACATGTGCCTCTACAACAATCCCAATGTTAACTAGAAGTAGGTGATTTTTAAAGGGAATCTACATAACATGTGAGATCAGTTGTTAAAGCTTTCACCATGCACATAATAAAACTACTCTATTCAAATGTATAAGCTACAGATAATATCTAATAAATTAATCAGTGTAGTGAAGAAAACACTGGAAGCAGTAAGAAACGAAAAAAGTCAAACATCCTGTCGTAAGTAAACTTAGCTTGAGTACTCAGTGAATAGAAATGTTATGTGATCATAATCACACTTTCAGGAATGTGCCATCATTTAAGAAAAATGTTTCAATAAGTCATATCATTTGAATATCAATGCAATAAATTGTGTTTCATAAATAAAAATTTGAAGGACAGTATTTAAGACTAAACTTAAAATGCTGTGCTTCTAAATAAAACTGGAAAATTTAACGTCTTGGCAAAATCTTTATGAATATTTGTCTCTGGAAGAATATTCTAACTACAGGATCCTAGTAACTTTCTTGGAAGAATGAACAAAGGTAATGATGCCCCAGACATGACCCTCAACAAATGAAAAATAGGATATAACAGATAAATACCTTCTATTTGCTCCTCTTTGTGTGTAAAACTTTACCAGGAATTTAACCGCTTAAAGTAACATAAATTTATCATACAGTTCTATAGGTCGGAACTGCAAAATCATTCTCACTGGGCTGAAATCAATGTTTTTTCAGGGCTGTATTCCTTCTGGAGGCTCTAGGGGACAATCTGTAGCTTTCTCTTTTCCAGATTCTAAAGGCTGCCTGCATTTCTTGGTTTGTGGCCCACTTCCATCTTCACAGCCAGCAATGCCTAGTTGACATATTCTCATGATGCCATATCAATTCTCTGTGAGGATATTTCTTGAAGAGATCAGCATTTGGAGCAGTAAACTGGGTAAAGATCACCCCCATCAATATAGGCAGGCATCATCCAATCCATTGAAGGACAAAAAGGCAGTACTCTGGACATATGCATTGGCTCTTCAGTTTCAAGATACTAATTTCCTTGGTTCTCCAGCTTGCAGAGGGCACATTGTGAGACTTCTTGTCCTCCTTAATCACAGAAACCAATTCCCGCAATAAATAAATATTTCCCTCTCTCTACAAATTTATATATATACACATATATATTATATATATACATATATATTATATATATAATATGTGTGTTGTATAAATATACACATATATATAAAATATAAACACACACATATACACATATGTGTATAGAATACTCATAGGTATAGGTATCTCATGGGGTGTAGAATATTCCCTCAGAGACAAATATTACGAATACATTGCCAAGTACTGGAATTATCTGCAGTGTACCAACAATCTCTCTGAAATGCCCTTTCAGGTCTTCTGCCCCTTTAAAAATGTACAGACATATTTTTCTGAACAACTTCATAGTAGGTTGCTTGCCTAATACCCTTAACTCAATAATTCAGTATACGTTTTCTAAGAAATCGTTTAATTCCTTATGTCATCATAGTACAGTTCAAAACATAGTGTTGAAAATCAGAAAATACTACTGTAATACTTTTACTTAATGTAGTCTCTTGGGTTTTTTAAAAAATATGTTTGCCTGGAAATAGCTATTTCATTTTAATTTTTAAAGGATTTTTTAATAACAGAGTGTTTTTGAATTAGATTTTTTTCTCCAAACTTTATGATGTCATTTTTCTGTCTTCTTGATTCCATACTTTCAGCTGCGCTCTCATCTATTTTTCTTCTTTTTCCTCCTTAATGATAATGTGTATTTTTCATCTGGCCACTTTAACATTTCCCCTCTGAATTGGCATTTAGAAATTTTACTGTGTTGTTTCTAGGGTTTATTTTCCTTATGACTATCCTACTTGCAGTTCCTGCATCTTCGTAAGTTCATAGGTTTTGGTCTTTCATCTACTTTGCAAAAGAATGAGTAATTCAAGAAAAATTGCTTCTGTCGTTTTACCTTTCTCTAATTAAACCACAGACTTTTCTGAAGCTCAAATATATTTACCTTTCTCTAATTAGGCCACAGACCTTTTTGAAGCTCAAATATATTTATCATAAGTTTCTTAAGTATTTTAAAAGCTTTCTTTTTCTCATTTTAAAGATTGGATGAGAAATACATAGAAAATACCATGTTTGGACTATGGAGAAAAAAAAATTAAAAATGGCTTTGATGTGTTTAATCCAGTTCTATTAACTTCAACCTAGTTGCTAGATGACACTACTGAAAGCCAAAATACATATGTATCCTTTCAGACTTATTGTCCACACCGAAAATGTAAATATTCCATATACAAAAAAAAGTGAAGGTAAACGTGGAACATTTCTGAATAGCAGTTCACATTTCTTCTCTCTAGAATGTTGGCCCCTCAACATTCCATTGCTCTCTCATGGCCTCTGAGTATTTTATATGTTTTATACTTGTTTTTGGCAGAAAATTTAATTTGATTAAAACCTCTACAGTCAGGACCCAAAGTGGAAGTGCTATTTGTTAATATTTTTAACATTTAAAAATAATTATAACATAAAATTTATACAGATATAAGAGAAAACTTTTGGGGCTGGATGTCCCCCATGTAGGTTAAAATTACCTTAGCGAATGATTTTAAGTTAAAACTGTCATTTAACATTTAGACGACCTTAAATAATGCAGGTTATTTGATTTTGCTTGCTCTGCAAGCATTAGATTGGTGCAAAAGTAGTTGCCATTTTTGAAAGTAATGGCAAAAACCACAATTACTCATGCACCAACACAATACATCTTACCTGATGTCAAAAGAAAAATCACACATTACTTGATTACAACCAATAGTAAAATAAGTTCAGGTGTTTATTTAGCAGTAATCTTCAGTAACACAAAACTGTTTTAAGAAAAAATAAGTTAGAATTATTGATTTTGAAGTACAAATTATGAATGTTAACTGAAATTATGCATTTTGATGAGAATTTCTCATGTAGTATTGACTCATATTTAAGGTTTAATGAATTTAAGATGAAGGAATGAATCTTATTTCAGTGAACACTTTGAAATTGTAATTTTTCACAATTAATAACTAAAATCTTGTACATACATGAAAATGAAAGAAGAAAATGTATTATGATTTAATATCTAATACTTGAAATATTAGAGGAGAAAAGCCGACTTTTCTTTTGCAAAGTCATTAAAAGAATTTTAGGAAGATTCATAAAAATTAAGATGAGTGACACTAAACCACAGTGTCCTTTTAAACATTTACAAGATTTTATTACTGAAGATTCTATGCTTAAGTATAGTAGTAAAAGTAAAAAATCATTTAATTTCTTGGCAGAATCTATAAATGTTAAATAAAGAGACTATGACTTGGAATAATCAAGTAAAATTGCAGTTTGGCAACTTCTGTCTTAATACATCTTTCGATTTTTAGCTTCCTCAAGACACAGCATAAGACAATTTCTTAGGTGCTCAACTTAACTGGAGAATGATTGTTTCATCTTAAAATTTCAATAAGCAATTAAAATATGTTTCATTCTGCCAGGATCATGGAGAGTCTCTCCCCTATGCACCATAGAGCCTTAAGACAAGATTATTTTATTTTATAGTTTTTGGAAAGAATAATAACAGATTTTCTCAGCAGCAGACTTATACTTTTAACTCTTCTTTTTATAATTTAATCAGAAAGTTTTTTCAAAATTGTGGTGGTCTTACATTCTAGTATGTTCACAGTGATCAAATGTTATTTTCGTTTTTATAACAAGACTATAGTGACTAGCTCTGCTAGTTTTGATGCTTCTCTCTTTTTTTCTTCACCTCTTACTTATTTTTTCTTCTCTTGCTGGCAACATGCCACATTATTTCCTCAGTTCTGATACTTCTTGCAAAATATATTTGTGTACTGAGTAACCTACACAAGATAAGAAATACATAACCCGGTGTGCTGGGGTGATAGGTCTTGCAAGGCTGCAGATCAAGGAATACACTGTGTAAAGGACATCAGAGTGATTCAAGAAGAGGAATCTGCTGGGTTGCATCTGGCAAGGGATGTATTCCACACAAACAAGAACCAGAGATGTCCAGAGCTTAAACAGGAAAAAAAATATAACTGAAATCAAGGATTCTAGAGGGATTTCAGCAATATGTCTAAGAGAGACACATAAGCCAATGAACGTTTCACCAAACAACAACCCCAAAAGGTTACTCAGGAGTTTGTACCACTCATTCAGTGTAACATGATGTTTTATCATGAAAAACATTTAAAAAGAGATACTGCTTTTAAGGAGAACCTGTAGTTTAAAAAGAAAGTAAAAGTGGCATAAAAATTCATAAAGAACAACATTTCTTTTTTGGAAAAGCAAACAGCAATTGAGATTTAAGGGATAATGGTAATAAAAATAAAGTATGAGGCAAAGTACTATCTGTAGCATATGATAGTTACTCTTTACTGAGAAATTCTTAGAGGCTATTAAATAAATAATATAAATTATTTCTTGTAATTTTAACAAAAATAATTATCATCACCATGTTGCAAATAAAGAAACTGAGATGTTCAGAATTTCAGTACTTTCTATAGTTACATTCTCCAATACATGGCTCACATAAAAGACTTTACCAAAGTTTCTCACTCACTTGTGGGGGCTAATAATTAAAAAAATTGATCTCATGGAGATAGAGAGTAGAATAATTATTACCAGGGCCTGGGGAGGGTAGGGGAAATGATCACTGGTTGCAAAAATATAGTAAAATAGGATGAGTAAGATCTAGGATTTGATAACACAATAGGATGACTACAGTAAACCATAATTTAGTATCTATTTAAAAATAACTAAAATAGTTTAATTGGAATATTTATAACACAAGCAAGTGATAAGTGCTTGAGGTGATGCATACTCCACTTACCCTGATGTGATTATTGCATATTGCATGCATGCATCAAACTATCTCATGTACCCCATAAATATGTACCAATAAAAATTAACAATTTTAAATAAAAAAAAAAGTCTTTACCTTGGAATTGTCCTGGGAAGAATCTAAATTAAGACATTCTATTCTAGAAATATTTCTTTGAAATTCGCAGTCAGGCCAGGCATGGTGTCACACTCCTGCAATCCTAGCACTTTGAGAGGCCAAGGTGGGTGGATCACCTGAGATCAGGAATTTGAGACCAGCCTGGCCAACATGGTGAAATCCTGTCTCTATCAAAAATACAAAAACTTAGCTGGACTTGGTGGCAGGGGCTTGTAATTCCAGCTATTCAGGAAGCCGAGGCAGGAGAATCATTTGAACCATGAGTCAGAGGATGCAGTGAGAGGCGATTATGCCATTGCACTCCAGTCTGGGAAACAAAGGCAAAATTCGATCTCAAAAGAAAAAAACAAATTCACAATCAGTAATTCATGTTTAGGAGTTACTGACTGACATTAAGGAAGCTTGACCCCTTTGTTTGAATATAGGGTTCTAGCAGTAATGATCTGCATTAAATTCATGTTTGTAATCCCCAGAGAGCTTAGTGTAATATCTTAGACACATGCAAGAAATATTTGTGGAAATAATCATATTATTTGTTTATTTTATGGTGTCAGGACTCTTTTATACTAATATTTTATACAAGGCTTAATAATATAATACCTAAAACAAACCAGAAGTACCTTTAAGATGAAAAATATAAGTGATATAATCTTTTAATTTTTATAATATATTTTATTTAATCCAATATCTCTAAAACATTATTTTCGCATAAAATCGAAATAAAAATTGAGAAAAATTACCACTCGTTCTCAAAGTCTTTGAAACATGGTGTATCATTTCCTTTTGGCTAAGATCAAGTGTAGTATCTGCTCTTTTTTTTTTCGTATTTTAGGTTTTGGGGTACATGCGCGGAACGTGCAAGATAGTTGCTTAGGTACACACATGGCAGTGGGTTTTGCTGCCTTCCTCCCCTTCACCCACATTTGGCATTTCTCCCCAGGCTATCCCTCCCCAGCTCCCCCCCGCCTGCTGTCTGCCCCATTCCCCCCAATAGACCCCAGTGTGTAGTACTCCCTTACCTGTGTCCATGTGTTCTCATTTCTCATCACCCGCCTATGAGTGAGAATATGCGGTATTTCATTTTCTGTTCTTGTGTCAGTTTGCCGAGAATGATGTTCTCCAGATTCTTCGATGTCCCTACAAGGGACACGAACTCATCATTTTTGATTGTTGCATAATATTCCATGGTGTACATGTGCCACATTTTCCCAGTCCAGTCTATCATCGATGGGCATTTGGGTTGGTTCCAGGTCTTTGCTATTGTAAACAGTGCTGCAATGAACATTCGTGTGCATGTGTCCTTATAGTAGAACAATTTATAGTCCTTTGGATATATACCCAGTAATGCAATTCCTGGGTCAAATGGAATTTCTATTTCTAAGGCCTTGAGGAATTGCCACACTGTCTTCCACAATGGTTGAACTAGTTTACACTCCCACCAGCAGTGTAAAAGTGTTTCTATTTCTCCACATCCTCTCCAGCATCTGTTGTCTCCAGATTTTTTAATGATCACCATTCTAACTGGCGAGAGATGGTATCTCAATGTGGTTTTGATTTGCATCTTTCTGATGACCACTGATGATGAGCATTTTTTTATATGATTGTTGTCCTCATGTATGTCTTCTTTTGTAAAGTGTCTGTTCAAACCCTTTGCCCATTTTTGGATGGGCTTGTTTGTTTTTTTCCTGTAAATCCATTTGAGTTCTTTGTAAATTCTGGATATCAGCCCTTTGTCAGATGGGTAAACTGCAAATTTTTTTTTCCATTCTGTTGGTTGTCGATTCACTCTAGTGACTGTTTCTTTTGCCATGCAGAAACTGTGGAGTTTGATTAGGTCCCATTTGTGTATTTTTGCTTTTGTTGCCAATGCTTTTGGTGTTTTGGTCATGAAGTCATTGCCTACTCCTATGTCCTGAATGGTTTTGCCTAGATTTTCTTCTAGGGCTTTTATGGTGCCAGGTCTTATGTTTAAGTCTTTAATCCATCTGGAGTTAATTTTAGTGTAAGGTGTCAGGAAGGGGTCCAGTTTCTGCTTTCTGCATATGGCTAGCCAGTTTTCCCAACACCATTTATTAAACAGGGAATCCTTTTCCCATTGCTTGTTTTTGTCAGGTTTATCAAAGATTGTATGGTTGTAGATATGTTGTGTTGCCTCCGATGCCTCTGTTTTGTTCCATTGGTCTATATCTCTGTTTTGGTACCAGCACCATGCTGTTTTAATTACTGTAGCCTTGTAGTATAGTTTGAAGTCTGGTAGTGTGATGCCTCCCTATGTGTTCTTTTTGCTTAGAATAGACTTGGCTATGTGGGCTCTCTTTTGGTTCCATATGAAGTTCATGGTGTTTTTTTCCAGTTCTGTGAAGAAAGCCAATGGTAGCTTGTTGGGGATAGTGTTGATTCTGTAAATTACTTTGGGCAGTATAGCCATTTTCATGATATTGATTCTTTCTAAACATGAACATGGAATGTTTCTCCATCTATTTGTGTCCTCTCTTATTTCGTTGAGCAGTGGTTTGTAGTTTTCCTTGAAGAGGTTTCTTACATTCCTTGTGAGTTGTATTTCTAGATATTTTATTCTTTTTGTAGCAATTGTGAATGGCAATTCGTTCTTGATTTGGCTCTCTTTAAGCCTGTTATTGGTGTAGACGAATGCTTGTGATTTTTGCACATTGATTTTATATCCTGAGACTTTGCTCAAGTTGCTTATTAGTTTTAGAAATTTTTGGGCTGAGGTGATGGGGTTTTCTAGGTATACTATCATGTCGCCTGCAAATAGAGACAATTTGCTTCCACCTTTCCTATTTGAATAAACTTTATTTCTTTTTCTTGCCTGATTGCTCTGGCTAGAACTTCCAGTACTATATGGAATAGGAGTGGTGAGAGAGGGAATCCTTGTCTAGTGTCAGATTTCAAAGGAAGTGCTTCCAGTTTTTGTCCATTCAGTATGATATTGGCTGTTGGGTTGTCATAAATAGCTTTTGTTACTTTGAGATATGTTCCATCAATACCGAGTTTATTGAGGATTTTTAGCATAAAGGGCTGTTGAATTTTGTCAAAGGCCTTCTCTGCATCAATTGAGATAATCATGTGGTTTCGTTTTTGGTTCTGTTTCTGTGGTGAATTACAGTTATAGACTTGTGTATGTTGAACCAGCCTTGCATTCCTGGGATGAATCCTACTTGAACATGACGGATCAGTTTTTTGATGTGCTGTTGCAATTGGCTTACCAGTATTTTATTGAAGATTTTTGCATCTATGTTCATTATGTATATTGGCCTGAAGTTTTCTTTTCTTGTTGAGTCTCTGCCGGGTTTTGGTATCAGGATGATATTGGTCTCATAAAATGATTTGGGAAGGATTCCCTCTTTTTGGATTATTTGGAATAGTTTCAGAAGGAAGGGTACCAGCTTCTCTTTGTGTGACTGGTAGAATTCGGCTGTGAACTCATCTGGACCTGGGCTTTTTTTGTGTAGTAGGCTCTTAATTGCTGCCTCGACTTCTGACCTTGTTATTGGTCTATTCATAGTTTCAGCTTCCTCCTGGTTTAGGCTTGGGAGGACACAGGTGTCCAGGAATTTATCCATTTCTTCCAGGCTTACTAGTTTATGTGCATAGAGTTGTTTGTAATATTCTGTGATTATGGTTTGAATTTCTGTGGAATCTGTGGTGATTTCCCCTTTATCATTTTTCATTGCATCTATTTGGTTGTTCTCTCTTTTCTTTTTTATCAGTCTGGCTAGTGGTCTATTTTGCTGATCTTTTCAAAAAACCAGCTCTTGGATTTATTGATTTTTTAAAGGGGTTTTTGTTAAGTTCTGCTCTGATCTTAGTTATTTCTTGTCTTCTGCTAGATTTTGAGTTTTTTTCGATCTTGCTCCTCTAGCTCATTCAATTTTGATGATAGGGTGTCAATTTTGGATCTCTCCACTCTTCTCATATGGGCACTTATTGCTATATATTTTCCTCTAGAGACTGCTTTAAATGTGTCCCAGAGATTTTGGTATGTTGTGTCTTCATTCTCGTTGGTTTTGAAGAACTTCTTTATTTCTGCCTTCATTCCATTGTTTATCCAGTCAACATTCAAGAGCCAGTTGTTCAGTTTCCATGAACCTGTGCGGTTCTGAGTTAGTTTCTGAATTCTGAGTTCTAGCTTGATTGCACTATGGTCTGAGAGACTGTTTGTTATAATGTCTGTTGTCTTGCATTTGTTGAGGAGTGCTTTACTTCCAATTATGTGGTCAATTTTAGAGTAGGTGTGATTTGGTGCTGAGAAGAATGTATATTCTGTGGATCTGGGGTGGAGAGTTCTGTAAATGTCTATCAGGTTTGCTTGTTCCAGGTCTCAGTTTAAGCCTTGGATATCCTTGTTGATTTTCTGTCTGGTTGATCTGTCCAATATTGACAGTGGATTGTTAAAGTCTCCCACTATTACTGTGTGGAAGTCTAAGTCTCTTTGTAAGTCATTAAGAACTTGCCTTATATATCTGGGTGCTCCTGTATTGGGTCCATATATATTTAGGATCTTTAGATCTTCTTGTTGTATCGATCCTTTTACCATGATGTAATGACCTTCTTTGTCTCTTTTGATCTTTGTTGCTTTAAAGTCTATTTTTTCAGAGACGAGAATTGCAACTCCTGCTTTTTTCTCTCCATTTGCTTGGTAAATCTTCCTCCATCCCTTTATTTTGAACCTTTGTGTATCCTTGTATGTGAGATGGGTTTCCTGGATACAGCACATTGATGGGTTTTTGCTTTTTATCCAATTTGCCAGTCTGTGTCTTTTGATTGGTGTATTTAGCCCATTTATATTTAGCATTAATATTGTTATGTTTGAATTTGATACTGCCATTTTGATGCTAGCTGGCTGTTTTGCCTTTTAGTTGATACAGATTTTTTATGTTGTTGATGCTCTTTAGCATTTGGTATGTTTTTGGAATGGCTGGTGCTTGTTGTTCCTTTCTATGTGTAGTGCCCCTTCCAGGAGCTCTTGTAAAGCAGGTCTGGTGGTGAAAAAATCTGAGTACTTGCTTGTTTGCAAAGGATTTTATTTTTCCTTGACTTATGAAGCTCAGTTTGGCTGGATATGAAATTCTGGGTTGAAAGTTCTTTTCTTTGAGGAGGTTGAATATTGGCCCCCACTCTCTTCTGGCTTGTAGCATTTCTGCCGAGAGATCTGCTGTGAGTCTGATGGGCTTCCCTTTGTTGGAGACCTGGCCTTTCTCTCTGGCTGCCCTTAGTAATTTCTCCTTCATTTCGACCCTGGTGAATCTGATGATTATGTGACTTGCGGTTGCTCTTTTTTTGGAATATCTTTGTGGTGTTCTCTGTATTTCCTGGACTTGAACATTGGCCTGCCTTGCTACATGGGGAAAATTTTCCTGGATAATATTCTGAAGGGTAGTTTCCAGCTTGTATTCATTCTCTTTGTCAACTTCTGGTACACCTATCAAACGTAGGTTAGGTCTCTTCACATAGTCCCACATTTCTTGGAGACTTTGTTCATTTCTTTTTGTGCTTTTTTCTCTAATCTTGGTTTCTCGTTTTATTTCATTGAGTTGATCTTCGACTTCTGTTATTCTTTCTTCTACTTGGTCAATTCGGCTGTTGAAACTTGTGCATGTTTCATGAAGTTCTCCTGTAGTGAATTTCAGCTCCTTCAATTCATTCATAGTCCTCTCTACATTGTCCATTCTTGTTATCATTTTGTCGAATCTTTTTTTCAAATCTTTTTTCAAGGTTCTTAGTTTCTTTGCATTGATTTAGGACATGTTCTTTTAGCTCATGAAAGTTTCTCATTACCCACCTTCTGAAGTCTGATTCTATCATTTCATCACAGTCATTCTCTGTCCAGCTTTGTTCTCTTGCTGGTGAGGAGTTTCGGTCTTTTGTAGGGGGTGAGGTGTTTTGGTTTCGGTTGTTTTTCTCCTTTTTGCACTGGTTTCTTCCCCTCTTTGTGGGTTTATCCACCTGTCATCTGAGTAGTTGCTGACTTTTTGATTTGGTCTCTGAGTGGATGCCCAGATTGTTGACGATGAAGTATTTCTGTTACTTAGTTTTTCTTTTAACAGTCTAGGCCCTCTGCTGTATGACTGCTGAGGTCCACTACAGGCCCTGCTTGTCTGGGGTACACCTGTAGCAGCTGCAAAACAGTGAGGGATGCTACCAGTTTCTTCTTCTGCTATATTTTCCCCGAATGATGCCCGCCAAATGTCAATCTGATTAGTCCTTTTTGAGGTGACTCTTTGGATACACAGGGGTCAGGGATCTGCTTGAGGAGGTGGTCTGTACTTTATAGGAGCTCAAGTGCTGAGCTGCAAGCTCCGTTGATCATTCAGCACTGTTAGGCAGGTACATTTAAGTCTGCTGCTGCAGAACTCATATAACCCCTTTTTTTCCTCAGATGCTCTGTCTCGGGGAGTTAGGGCTTTCTTTATGAGTATCCATTGCACTGTCCTGCCCAGCTAGGAGGCCGTCTAGTCACTACTTGCCGGCTGAGGCTCTGCCTTGCTGCTGTGGGGTCCGCCCTGTTGCCATGGGCTCTGCCCTGCTGTTGTGGGCTCCACACTGTTGGCGGAGTCTCTCTGTTATGGCGGGTTGCCTCAGCAACGGCAGGCTGCATCAGCAATGGGATTGTACCTAAGTAGGGGTGGAATGCCTTGGTAATGGCAGACGCCCCTCCCCCACCAAGCTGTACTGTCCTGGGTTCAGCTATGCCCACAGTGAAACTCTCAACCCCGAGCGTTTTGAATCATCGTTTTGTTTGTCCCTGTGGGGGTGGGACTTGCCAAGCCTGATCACTTGGCTCCCTGTCTCAGAGCTCTTTTTCTTTTTTTAAGTTTTTTTTTAAGTTGAATGGTTGACTCTCTCCCAGGTGTTTCAGTCGCCTGCTGATAAGACACTGGGATCTGTGTGATTTTCCGTGCAATGATCCACTGCGCTGGCTCAAACGTTATTTCCCGGGAATCTCCTGGTCTGGCTCACTGTCCAGATCCCGTTTAATTGGATGGATATGCTAATCTGCCCTCCCAAATCTCAGATTGCCGGTTTAACAGGGCACCCCGACCAGTGCGTTTTGTGCGGAGTGCCACTATGCTGCGGTGCCAGCTGAAATGGATGCTTAAGCCGTAACAGCTGCGCTGGCATCCCGTCCCGTGTCTCTCCTACACCTGGGAATTTCCCTGTTCTGTGGGAAACAAAGATCCGTTGGAAATGCAGATAGCTCTCACCCTCTGCATCTTCACTGAGAGCTGCAATCCTGATTTGCTCCTACTGCACCATCTTCTTTTTCCCCCATGATATAATCATTTTATATATGAATCCATATTTTCTATCTTAACTGTATTAGGTATATATTCAAAACTATAAATTTATAAGAAATATGTAACATGGAAGTAGAAAGCATTTTTTATCTGCTAATCACAAAAAGTTGTTAAAAATAGAGAGACTAAAGGTACTTGTTCTAATCAACTGGCATCTCTAAATATAGTTCAGTCAGTGCAATGCTATTTATCTGGAACATACTTTGATTCTTAAAATCATTTATCTTAATGCCTTAAATAAGTGAATTAAATTGTGAATAATGCTCTTTTATTTAAACAGCTTGATAATTATCTGTTATCATAAAAATAACAATGCAGTGTTTTATCTAGTCATAGTATAACATAATATTCTATACATTAAAGCAACTTAGAAAACTATAAATTATTTTTGTTAATGTACTCGCTGATTATTTCTATTACTCTCTGAAAGCCTATAATCTTAATCATGTAGCATTAAATTCAAAACAAGATTCGTTGATGATGAAATGACCCAGATAAAAACAAAAACACATTTTATATGATTAGTATAAATTTTCCAGGTCATCAATAAATAATAAAATACATAATTTATTTTTTGCTACATCATGTAGCTTAGAGTACATGCTTACACTTAATTCCTGTTTGTTACCTTATTCTCCTTACCACTACCTTCAGCAAATAAGATTTTGTAATTATGTGGTTTAGGTGTTAATATCCAGAGGCGAGTATTAAAACTGATTTCAATGAGCCAGACTTTTACAAGTTTACATTTTGCAATTATTCCTCCCCCTTTAGCCTGAGATTTAAAAGAAAATACACTCAACTCAGAGCTGATCGGGCAACATTTCAGTCATTATCTTTGCAGAAAGAATACTCAGTTTACTATGGTAATTAAAAGGCTGTCTAATCCATTTGGTCCATTGAAATCAGTTTTAATACTAGCCTCTGGATATTAACACCTAAACCATATAATTATAAAATCATATTTGCTGGAAGTAGTGGTAAGTAGGAAAAGGTAATAAACAGCAATTGATTCCTCAGCCTCCTAATTTCCCACTTCTTATCCTAGGACAGAAATTTATAATTAGATACTCTGTCATGAAAAAATGTGAGTGACTATTTACTTATTATGGATAAATACTTGTTTGCTTCTGGACTCTTTATTTAATGCTTTTGTTTTTTTCTGATTCAATAAAAACAAGAGTAGAATTATATCTTAAGTTATTGGTTGAACTTTCAGTAGTCAATAACAGCAATTCCAATTGCTAATTTCAACATAGCCAATCCAGCATGGACTTTTCACTAGCTTGTGGCTATTGAACCAAAGCTAATTTCTCACAGGTTCCTCTCCTTGCTCTTCCTCTTCATTCATTCATCCATTTACTCATTTCTTAAATAATTATTGACTTTCAAATATGTTCCAAGTATTTGGCTAGATGTGTAATGAGCAGAAAGTTTGTACTATTTGCCTGTATAAAATTTATAGTAGAGTGGGGATCTCAGGAAATATGCAAACAAATACACAAAAAATTAAATAACTATAATGTGACATGTTAGGAAGATAGAGAATACTGTTATAGAGAACAATATAAAACATAATTTTTAAGTTCTTTTGGCTGGACACGTTGCTCACACTTGTAAGCCAGAACTTTGGGAGGCACAGGTGGTGGATTACCTGAGGTCAGGAGTTCAACACCAGCCTGGTCAACATGGCAAAATCTTGTCTCTACTAAAAATACAAAAATTAGCTAGGTGTGGTGGTGGGCACCTGTAATCCCAGCTAAGGCAGGGAGAATCTCACATGAACACAGGAGGTGGAGGTTCCAGTGAGCCTAGATCTCACCAATGCACTCTAGCCTGGGCAACAAGAGTGAGGCTCCATCTCAAAAAAAAAATAATTTCTTTAAAATAAGTCACCTGCTTTTATGTTTTAGAAGAAAGGGAAAGAACCACATATATGAAGATAATGTTATGGAGAAGAATCATGATAAAATCAAGCTTTAAATGAAAAAAAGTCTTTTGGAAGATTTGGGAAACAGAAAAGGAGTGTTCTTGGGGAATCATCCTGACTAAAGGGGAAAGAAAAACAACTGTAATAGATAACTGGGGAACAAAATGGGATATAGAATACAATGTAGATTTCATCTAAAGTATAATGGTAAAGAGCTGAAGGGTTTTAAGCTATTTTGTTTTAAGTCTGGCAGCAGAATGAGTGGAGGTGAAAACAAGATTTGAGGGACAAGGCAGATGTTAATTGCAATTGTATAAAGAAGGATGCTATTTACTTGAACTGGAGAAGGTGTCAATAATAATAAAGCAAATATATTTCTAGAAGGTTCTGAAGATACGCCATGAGACAGCATGTGAATTGACCATGTTTTCTACATCTTTGACCAGGTATAATATTTAGTGTACTTTGACATTTAATTTTACTAAAGATGATTCATGTGTTTGTGTTATAAGAAAATTACTAAGGTGGTAAGGGGAAAAGGTAAAGTGAAGGATATTGAAAAGCAAAAGCAAAGGAAGAAACTCATTCAAGAAGAAGTTACAAAATAAGCCAAAACAGTAGATAAACTTAGACATATTTCGTGAACTCATTAAAATGAGAATAAATGAGAATATAGGGAAAGTATATTTGATGCATGTCTTGTTATTCACCTTCTCTTTCTCATTTAAACATGTATTTTAAATTATGAAAATATTTTGTGGATACACTATGTAGTATACTCACATTTACAAGTTATATATTCAAAAATTAACCCTTATATATACAAATAAATATACAGCATGCAAACCTACTACACATTTGTCACCTGATGAGTAGAGAACAACAATATCAATGAAAAAAATGTGAATGATAAGCACATACTGCATTTAATAAATCTGTACTTACAATGTATTTAAAAATTTCTATCAAGATAAACTAATTCCCTTCTCACCTGAAAAGGTAGAAGACCAACAAATGACTGATAGTCAACCTACAAGACAGAGTACCTGCGAAATGAAGAGTAGAATGTTTGAGAACTGACCGACCATCCAGTGGCAACTGAGAAAAGCTAAGAATCAGAAAGGCAGATTATCTGGTTGGCAGGAAATGGACAAAAGGAAGCAAAACAGTAGAATGTTTATAAGTAGTAGTACATAAATATTAAGGTGAGCCCTGGTTGTGATAGAAAGAGGTAATCTTTGGAAAAAAAAAATAGCCTCTGAATAAAAAGCAAGGTACAGTCAGAAACCTACATTATGTCTTTCTGGATCCTCAGAAATGCCTTTCACAATATATTTTCAACAATTTTCTGAAACATTAAAAGTTCATCTATCTGTTTATATGTGAATAGGAATGCCTCTGGTATAACTATTTTATTATCCATCTTGGTCATTGGTAACTTACATGTATTTATTTTCCATGCTCTTTCATGATAATACACTGACAGAAGATTAAAAAGGAAAATTTAAAGGCAAATATTATGTGTATTTCTTGGTACAAGTATTTGATAATGTCCAGTACAATTTATTTGATAATATAAATGGTTATGTACTAAATAACCCCCTAAGAAACTTCTTAGAATAGCTTATGATTTATTTCTCCTAAAACCTTACAATAATTTCCTAGTGATTGGAGTTTGACAAAGCCAGGTAGAGATTTACCTTATTTCACTTCACAAGGGAAGAAGGCTTTTGAATTAATTCACAATTATTTTTGTTGGTAATCTTTGTTTTTCTGATTGTTATACACATTTACGTGGAATCTCATAAAATTATAATAAACAGATTTGATTCAATCAATATTGTAAGGAAAATAAAAACATTTTGTTTAAGATAGAAATATAATTATTGGACTGCAACTATATTAACAAACATTTCTTTATATAACCATCAGTCACTTACTTTTGCATACACGGAAATACTGTATAATATTTTGGTCTTTTTTCAGGATGTGTCAATGTTATCTAATCCTGGACCATGTTATGCAAAATTCTAAGACAGACCTGAAGACACCTGCCTTATGGTTTGCAAACATTGTACATATTTCTCCTCTTTTATGTGTTGTGGTCTGTGCATAAGATGGATTTTATAACTGTGATTAGGCTACATTATATGACAAAGGTAAAATGATTTTGCAGATGCAATTGAGGCTCCAAATAATTTGGTTTTGAATTAATAAAAAAGGAATTATATCAGTGGGCTTGGACTAATCATGTGTAGACTCTAAAAAGAAAGAGATAAGAAATGTGAGAAATATTCAGCTCCATTGCTGGCTACGACAGCAGGTGGCCTCTAGGATCAAAGAGTGGATCCTGTCCAATGGCTGGAAAGAAAATGGGCCTGATTTGTAAAAACAGAAAGATTGAATTCTGTCAAAAACCACATATGCCTTGAAAACTTTCCTGAGCTCCACAAAGGAAGAAAGCTCAACCAAAAATTTTTTGAGACTGAGTCTCTCTATGTTGTCCAGATTGGTCTTGAACTCCTGTATAAAAGCGATTCTGTAAGCACAAGTGATTTCCTCTTTCCCCACTTCAGCCTCCTGAGTAGCTGGTACTACAGGAACATCAGCAAACCCAGCTGAAGCCAACACCTTGATTTGATCAAGCTAATCCATGCTCAGACACCTGACTCATGGAAATTATCATATACAAAATGGGTGTTATTCTAAGTCAATTACTTTGTGATAATTTGTTACACACCAATAGAAAACTAATACAATGTCCAAAGTTATTTCGATCTGAATTCTGATTGTTAGAACTAGACTAGAAACCAAAAGCATTTAAAATCCAAATTCAAGACATGTGGTTGATAGTCCCATTTTACTGTCTGGTATAAATGATGATACATTTGTTTGTTAAAGGAAAGGTGTGGGCACCAGAGAGAATAATATTAACAAAGTTTGGGGGGGACAATGAATTCAATTTTATATCAAGTTGACGTAAATCTCTATTGGGACCTAGATCTTGTACACTCCTACTTATGCTGGAAAGATGTTGATGCCAAACAAATCCAGATTATCCACATGGGTGGCTGAGATAAAGAAACTTTTGTTTTTATATGGTTCAGTGTACACAAACTGTTTTATGCACCAAATTTTTAAAAATATTATACAAAATTATTTTTAGGCTATATGTATAAGTTGTATATAAAACACAAATACATTTTGTGTTTAGATTTGGGCCCCATCCCTAAGACATCTCACTAGTTATATTCAAATATTTCAAAATTCAAAAAAATTAAAAATACTTCTGGTCTCAAGCCTTTCACACAAGATATACTCAATCTTCAGTGTTTGTTTTTGGAGATTTATTTTGTTTCTCTCTTTTTGTCATGTTTCCCTGGTTTTTTTTTTTTTTGTTTTTTTTTTTGTTTTTTTTTTTGTTCTTTGTACCTTTGTGTTGGCATTCACACATTTGAAAAACAGCTAAGTCTCTCAAACTTTATAGATGAGCTTTATACAGAGAAAGACTTTTATCAATCAGCCCAGCTAGAGAGTCTAGGGGCCACTCAAGCTTCTGTGATGCGTCGTCTCTACTTGTGTGTGTCAATTCCCAGTTATAGGGGTTTGCCATTTTATTTTTCAGGTCCTCATAATCTTTTGTTCCCATAGGTGTCTGTCTGTGATATGCCAGACATTCTGTAGTTGTCACAGGCCATTTTCCTCTCTTTTGTTCTCGTTGACCCACAGCTTCTAGAATATGTTGAGACCTATCGGTGCTTTGAATCCAGAAAGATAAAAATTTGTACTTTGTGCAGCCCCCTGGATATCTTGGACTTCGGACACACGCTTTACTCTTCTCTTCTTTTAAAGAAGAGGCTACCAAGCTGTATTGTCTTCTGTGTACTGTGCTATGGGTCTTCTGGAGCAGCAGCAAGACATTAACCTCTTTTCTCTTGGCATTTTCTAGGTATTTAGAATATGCCAGGTCTTGTCAGTGCTCTGACACAGGTGAGACAAAATCAGCCTCTCAGAGACTCCCAAAAGTTAGACTATCACACTTGTCCTCAATGAAAACCTAAGAGGTTTCTCCTGTTTTTTTTTTTTTTTTTTCACACTGAGCTAAGGGGACAGACTGATGAGTGGGTGCTTATAGTGGAAAAAAATGCCTTTGTTCCCAGTGTCCCCCAGTCTGTTGCCTTTTATATTAACTCTTCAAACGTGGCAAAATAGAAGCCAATCCCTTGAATAGTCTTTCTGAAACATCAGAATTCTGGAGATATTCTTCAGTCTTCTCTGTCTTTCCGCAGGGAGAAGCCAGGAGCAGAAATCTCCTACGATCTGATCACATAGGGCTGAACAAGAGACAGAAAAAAGATAATTCAGTACAAAAAACTTTTCTACTATCTTTGATGCTGCTGGTTTTGAAATCACCAGGAGACTTTTAACCTTTAACTGTATTTCTCACAGAAGAAATTGATTCATGCTTTGTTGTTGAGTCTTTGTCTCTTCCCATTCTACCATCTTGCTGACATTAACCATCTGAAATTATTTTTGACCATTCAGTGAAGAGATAGGTAATGACAGTATTTGGAAATATAAATTAAGGAAGTTTGTTTTGCATAAAATAACAAAATGATTGATGGAATTATAAATTGAGATTCCATTTTCATTTACAATTAATCTAATATTTATTTCATTTAAGCATATAACAACATGATGAATAATATGTTAGTATTTTATTGTTATCCAACTTTGAAATAGTGAACCGCAGAACTTAGAGACTGAATATATAAATAGGCAATGACCAGACCACATATCACGAGAAGCCCAAGAACAGTCACTCTGCAATCTTTTCTCTCCCTAATCTCTGTCAATCACCAGTCTATTTTCTATTCTTAATAATTTATATGGATATTTCAAAAAATAGAATAACACAATATTTGACTTTTATTTGTTTATTTTTTTTTTTTTGGCCTGGCTTCTTTTTCATTTAGCATAATGTTTTCAAGCCTCACTCATTTTATAAAGATATCTGTACTTTATTTCACTTTATGGTTGAATCAGATTCTATTATATGGATTTTGTTTATCCGTTAATCATTTATTAAACATATTAAAGAATTATATGGATAATTGTTTATCCATATTTTGTTTATCCATTAATCATTTAATAGACAGTTGTTCTTAGTTTTAGCTGTTATGAATAATGCTCTTAAGAACATTTACATACAAAATTTTTGTGTGAACATATGTTTTAAATTCCTTGTGATATATAACTAGAAGTGGAATTGTTGACAGATAATGCCAAACTTTTTCCAGATTGGCTAGATTATTTTATATCCCTGCCAGCAATTCATGAGGGTTTCATCTTTTCTACATTTCACCAACCCTCAACACTTTGTGCTGACCACAGAAGAGCAGAGTAGACTTTTCGGATCATGAAACTCTTCTTAGTTTTTACAGTTATAATGGTTACAGGACGATATGCATTTCCCAATGAACTTTACATTGACAAAGTATTAATTATTCTGTGGTAAATTATTTCTTAATAAATTAATATTAATAATAATTACAATTAATAATATATATTATATTTATATTATATTATATTTATATTTATAATATATTATAATTAATAATTATATACAATTAATATATTAATAATAATTAATAATATATAAATAATATATATTATAATTAATAATAATTCTAATAAATATAATATAATGATAATATAATAATTAAAAAAAACAGAAGAAGAGAGATCCAAGATGGCTGATCACTAACAGCTCAGGATTGTAGCTCCCAGTGAAAGCTCAGAGAACGAGAGGATGCCACACTTTCAGACAAATTTTCATTGCTCACGGACCAGCATATTTCTAGTGGAGGAGCCCCATGGGTCACCAGCATGACTCTTGTGGCCGGTGCAGTGGTTTTGCCGGCGCCTTGGCATGGCAGCTCTTCATGCAGAGTAAACGGGACTGGTTCCCTTACTGACCAGTGTTTGGAGCTCCGGGAAGGCAGAGCCCCTTGTTGCGGACTCAAGAAGGAAGCCAGACCAGAGATTCCTGGCAGAAGAGCACCATGAGTCTTATAGCTGCTATTTTGGCTGGCGCAGTGGGTTGCTTGAATCCCAGCACTGGGAATCAATAAATTGGACGTCGACTCAGAAACCTAATTAGAAAGGTGGTAATTGTAAAGACGACAGATGGATAAATTTATAATAAAGGAAAAAAAACAGCCTAAGAAGGCCGAGCATACCCAAAATCAGAACCCCTCTCCCTCTACAGGGGATTGCAGTTCCTCATCAGCAATGGAACAAGCCCTGATGGAAAAGGACTGTGTTCCATTAAGTAGGCTTCAGAAGGTGGATGATAAGAAACTTCTGGGAATTAAAAGAACTTGTTCTAACCCAATGTAAAGAAACTAAGAACTTTGAAAAAAGGTTTGACAAAATGCTGAAAAGAATAGACAATATAGAGAGGAATATAAATGAACTAAAGGAGTTGAAAAATACAACACGAGAACTTAGTGAAACATGCACAAGAAAAGAAAAACTCTTTGAAGATTGTTATGTAAATATTATTCACATTTCCAAAATAACACAAAAATTTTATCTCTCCATTGGCTATTAAGTATCTATGATAGGTATCAACAGGATTGAACATGTACTTCACAGAGTGTGTGTGTGTGTGTGTGTGTGTGTGTGTGTGTGTGTTGCATCTATGAGAATGAGAGAGAGAGAGAGACAAAGAGAGAGGGAAGTCACATTTAAAATTTATCTCTGAATGCATAAAGACAACTGTTAATATTTAACATACAATAGAAATCCTGGGACATTCAGGATTATGTAGAATTACCAGAGGCAAAGTTTAAATCCCCTTAAATTGGTCTTCTTCCTTTATAGTTTAATAAAGAGATAAGATAAATTAATTAAAAGTCTTCTGTAACATACACATTACTAGTTATTGGGGGTGTGGTGATGAATAAATCACTTCTGACATGTAGGTATTTATATCACATTGAAAGAGAAACACTTGTAATCAGGTAAGTTCAATAAAAATGGCAAAGGTGAAATCAGAGATGGCAGAACAATTGTATTGCACCTATTGTTTCATTAAATGTCTTCATGATTTTCCTAATTTAATTCTTTTAAAAATACTTTGACTGATCACATTCTTCTTAAATATTGTTAATGATTTCTTACAAGTCTTGAAGTTATTTAACTGTGTAAAACTATTCATCCAAAAAGTTCTAGTATTTTCTTAACTTTTACTCAAATGCTATTTATTACATTTATATATAATCCATCTCTGACCAATACCATTATTATTCTGAAATAGATGTCTAGTCAAATGGTGGTAAGTGTTTCCTTGTTATGATACTGTTTCTTGAGTTATATTGAATATAATTAAAGGGAAAAGAGAAGAATTGAAAAATGCATTATAAATCAGATGATTAAGCTGTATGTCTTAAATAAATAAGTGTATATGTGTGAGCTTATTTTCTGATTAATTTCTGTTATTGAAAGAAGTGAGTATTTTTGCTTCAATGAAAACAAATATTCAGTGTCTATAGGACACATCTCTAGCTTATTTGATTAAAATCTTCCACTACCCTTTAACTATGTTGTAACACTGTAGTAGGTAACTGATATATGCAAAATAATTTCTATGGACATTCAAATTCTGTAATGATCAGCAGATTTTTAATTGACAAATCTCTTCCCCTCTAATATGGTTTGGTTATTTGTCCCCACTCAAATCTCATGATCAATTACAATCCCAAATGTTGGAGGTGGGACCCGGAGGGAGGTGTTTGGATTATAGTGATAGATCCCTCATTAAAGTCTTGGGCCATCCCCTTGGTGATAAGTGAGCTTTCACTCCGAGTTTACAGGAGATATGGTAATTTAAAAGTGTGTGTCATCTCCTCCCATACTGTCTTTTTTCTCTCATTCTTACCATGAAAAGTGCCTGCTCCCTCTTTGCCTTCTTCCATGATTAGAAGCTTCCTGGGGTCTCTCCAGAAGCAAACGCTGCTATGCTTCTTGCATAGCCAACAGAATCATGAGCCAGTTAAACCTCTCTTCTTATAAATTACCCAGTTTTAGGTATTTCTTTATAGCAATTGGAGAATGGCCTAATATCCCCTCTAAAAAAATATAACTGCTCCTTAATTTGCACATCCATTTTAATATCCCTGCTGTCTACAGGAGTCCTTTTTTTGGATTGTCTTTTAAACCTGTTATAACATTAGCTTGATCCCCTCATGAGTTAATAACAACTGTAAAACACATACAATTTTATATTGTTATGAAAATTATAGTTTACACTTTTTTTTTCAGTTAAAAAATACCTTTTACACTATTAATAATATCCTCTCTAAGTGCCTCCAATTTTTCTTTGAAAGGATAAAGTAAGCTGGAAAATTGGCACAAATATACTAGAAGCAGAACCTGTGACAGGAATAAAGACATATGTGAATTTTGGTGGAAGTGTTTTTCAGGAAAAAACTGAAGCAGGATAGAGAAGAGAAAAAAAATAACAAAGATATTTTGATCCACAGGGAAAACAACCTGGAGAATGCATTACTCCCAGAAGATTGTACTCTTTCAGGACAGAGGGTGAGATGTTGGAAACCATATGTTGCTAACCAGGGCTAAAGGCTACTCCTTGGGGAAGGAGTGGTAATATAAGATTTTTAGGGCGCTGACTCCCATTAATCAAGAGCATTTCTATGTAGATAGGTCACAGCTCCTAGCCATTATCAGTCAAAGGAGATACAAAGGAGATCTAGGTAGTGCAAACACATCTATCACTACTCATAAAAATGTCTCTATATATAGACTCTATGTCTATGCTTTATGTCTAGGTTTTTTATATGACAAAGACTGGATATAGCAAATATCAATATTTATCAAATTATATTTATATTTCACGAACCACACAAATTTAGCAAATATTACAGCAAATGATAAAGCCACAACCTTTGTCTACTCGTACAAAAAATACTTCAGAATTTATATTTTTGGTAAAACTACGACCATTCTCCTCGGATAACCAGAAGCATACCATTAAGGCCAGAAATTATATGTGGCTGACTTGAATAACAACATGGGTAGGAAAAAACTCACAACTCACAAAAAAGGAAGTATAGATAGCCAATTAAAATAAAATATCAATATTTAACCTCGCCTGCATAAAGATGAATTTTATACTTTGTATGATGTGTTCTACCCTGGTAGGGTTTGGAGAGTTATATGAAAAAAAAAAGAAAAAAAAAATTCTATACCCTAAAAAGTTGTTTATGTATTTAAGTAGTAGCAAGTAACAGAAAAAAAAAGAAAGATAACCTATGCATTCACAAATACAGCACTACAGGAGTAGATTTCTTTTTGAGAAAATAGTCAAAATAATAAATCCAAGTCAAGAGTTTCGTCATGTCTTTTTCTCAATTTTTGTCCCTGTTCCTAATGCAACGACATGATACCTATAATATTGTATTTTCTAAGCTTATAGAAATATTTTTTAAATGTTGACCCTTAGTGTTGGGTTCAACCCACAGACCCTGACTCAGTGATGGATAAACAAATGCACTCAGACATAGATATTCAGTGAAAGACTGGGCTTAGGAGTCCAGACCACTCAGACACAGAGGAGGGTGCTGTAAAGGGTCAGCAGCCATGGCCCTCACCAGCTGGCACTGTAGGCATTTTATTCAGTATAGATGTAATGACAGAGGCTTTGAGTCAACACACTTGTGGATAATTAACATGGTTGGCTTCCCTAGAGAGAGTAGTCCTATGAATGATTTAAGGCCATGTTCTGAGGCCTAAAACAAACACCATTTTTGGGTAATAACTTGTTGACCCCCCCACCCAGTAGAGAGCAGCCATGCAGCTGTGGATGTTCAAAGGTTGGTCTTAGGACCACATGGTTAAACAAGCCCTTTAGATAAACTCCCTTATATTCCTTTCTGCTTAATTGCCTCTGGAAAAGAACCTCCGCCTTCATCTCATTCCTTTCTGATGGTTTTGCAAAAATCTCCCAGCCTTCCAAGAAGATTTGCATCCTTTCTTCTATAATTTTTCTCTTATAATTTATCCCACCACTCTGACTGAATCCTTCCACCTCAGAAACCTCTGCAATGGACTGTACAGGACATAATATTAAAAACACAAATAAACTTAGTCATTATTTATTTTACCAACTAGAATTATTGTCAGTTTTCTTGGTCAAATAAATTACAGCACTATGCTCTAATAGGAGCAGCACATGAAAACATAATTCAAACCAACAAAATGTCAGCCCTAAATATTTTCTCTGTTTTAAATATCTAATAATAATCCTCTCATTATACTGTCAATTTATTGTTCCTACAGAAAAATGCCAAAAGAAAGTACAGAGAAAGGAATATTTCTTCAGAGACTGCCTTGTGGCTTATCTTAACTGTATCAAAAGATCACATTCCAATTTTAATGATTCCAAGCCAAAGGCTAGAATGTATGAATTTTCCAAGTTTTCAAAGATTCAGGTATCAAACAAGACACATTAGATTAGATTAGATTAGCAGGACAAAAGCTATATGTCTACAAGTTTTGTCCTGATTGTTTATGAGCTGTTAAGAATTGTTTTTAACTCAAAGTTGTGATATATCTTGACCTTTATAAATAAAAATGCTTGAACTTTCTGTAGTTCAGAGAAACATCTGGCTCAGAAAAATACCTTACAAAAGGAAATTTATTAATCAGATCTTGTATATAAGATTTCTATTACATTACCCTGTACTCATATAGAGATAATTATGTCTATTTCAAAATTCAGGTAGGTCTGACTGTCCTATTTGGAAATTATTCTCAACCCCAAGTTGAGTCAATCATTCCCATCTCAAACTTATGCTAAGCTAAAACTTCCTATCCCACAAAATTAAAGTATTTGAAACATCTTTGGCTCTTTAAAGAGCACTGTGACTTCATATCTCAAAAGAAGTAAAAATATTTTTTGGATTCTCTTTAATAATTAATGCATAAATTTTATTTCTCTATGTAAAATGTAATCAAAAATAACTTTTAAAAATCGCTTTTATTGAGTCCATTAATTTATTCCTTATACAAAAAATACTGACAATAGAAACAGCAATGCAAATCATGTTTATAATCTACCACTTTTGTGTCTTTTTTTCTATTGCTTTATGTCACAGAAATAGCTGTTTTGTAATAAGTAAAGCCAGACCTATTGGACACAGTCACAATATTATCTTTTTTAAATATCTTTGAACAGCCTCACAGTAGGGTCATGGTCTCTAGCAAAGCCTATTTTCCTCTAAAGAAATACCTGTGGGCATTTGAGAAAAAGCCAGGCATTTTCAATCCCTTTTGAACACAAAGAGAACATTTTAAAAGGCTGCTAATAATTAAATGGAGATCTAAAGAACCAATTTGCAATAGGTTTTTTAAAGAGGCAAGCTCATTGTGATGAATTGAACTCATAATTGTTCATGAAATATTTGCATATGAGAATTATCTGTATTCCTCAAAATGGTGGGATGAAATTGGAATTCTCCTCTTTTCAATGTATTTGAATGCATCTACATGTGCATAGTGAATTGGAGAAACATGGTTATTTTTAAAAAATACTACTTTCTGAAACATATGAATAAAGAGGCAAATGGTATTTAAAATGGAATTAGGCATCTCTCTAATTCAAGGTTTCTATTTTAATTTCTAAGTTTCAAAATGCAGATCACTCAGCATCTACAACCATGGTTAAATACATCACATATTCAGACCACTTCACTCTAGTTAACACAGTGATGTGTGATTCACGTCCTGGATGTCATAAATCCTTGCCCAAATGTGTGATTTTGTATTAAATATGAGAGTTTTAGTCCTATTGATTTCATTATAATTTTATAAATGTGGCTCTGAAAAAATGTCTATATATGTCTCTTACTTAAGTATACTTCATTATAGCCTCCCATTAGATAATACCATTACTTTTAATCAAAATTTATTATTATTTTCATACATACTTTGAATTAAAAATTGAAGGTAATAAGAGTAGGGTAAAAAAATCTAAAAATTAAAAATCTTCCATAGTTTTTCTACTTTCAACACTCATTTAATATTCTATCAAACATTCGATTACATTTTCTTCTACCATGACTTTCTTGTCCGGAAGTATTCATAGATTTACTAACTACAACTCTAGTGCATGTATATATTTTCTACTTTACTTTTAATACATTTTTAGAATTATAGAAACAAGAATATAGCAAAGAGAGTTTCTTTTCACACACACGGTTTTCTCTATTATAGCATCTTACCTTAAAATAGTGTATTTGTCACAATTAGTTAAGAAATATCGCATGTTGCTTTACCTAAAGTCCTTGATTAATCACATTTCCTAAGCTTTTTCTTAATTATCTGTTCCAGAATTTCATCTTGGATACCACATTACATGGCTCTTGTTGTATCACCGTAAGCTCCTCTTGGATGTGACAGCTTTGGAAAGTAAGTTATTGAAAAATACTGGTTTATTGTCATAACTATAGTGAGATTTGTGGAGGAAGAGCACAGTCATGAAGTCCTGTTATCATCACAATATGTAAAAAGTATATGCTATCAACAAGTTGTATGCAGATCTTGATAATCTGGCTGAAGTAGTGCTTGTCAAGTGTCAAGTTTCTTCACTCTAGAGTTACTGATTTTGTCTCCATTCCCATAATATATATTTTGGAAGGCAGTTGTTATTAATAGCCCACAGTTGTTTGGAGAATTATTATGTTACTTCTTTCCTATTTGGTAAATTACACAATCATTTTTGTGTAACAGTACGAACTCATGTATATTTATTGAGTACTTTGTGTTATAAACTAATACTATTTTATTTATTTTGTTTCTAAAATTATTCCAGCTTTGAGTATTGGGAGCTCTTTTAGTTGTGATTATCTTCCTTTGAAGTACCTTTATCACTCTGAAAGGGTTTTTTGTCTGTTTGTTGTTTTTGAGCACTTTGTTTCTTTCTGGTGCTACCTAATACTCCAGACTCAAGTTTCACTTTTTCTGCCTCAGCCTCTGAACCCGCCATTTATCTAAAGACTGTTAGTTTCTTCAATAGGTAATAATACTAGAAACCAAGATCTAATGCTCTTTGCTCCTGGGATGTCAGTTCTTTTAGGCCCTCACAGTTGACGGGGGGGAAAAAAAAAGAGCATACATTTGTATGCTAACCTGTAGATGTACACACATATCTACCAATTAATTTATTTAACCATCATATCCATACTAAACTAAACATGAATTCAACTATTTCTATCTCTTATGTATTACCACATTGATCACTTTAACTTTTGGCCTGAAATTTTCACTTCAATTTCAAGAAATTAGGATCAAACATCCATGGTTTACTTAATGGTTACCTTCCAGAATACATTTATAGGATTAATAGTTATTAAATTATAAATTCAATTATAACCCTGTGATAGGCAAGTGTATCAGCTAGAGCATATGTGTTATCCCTCATTTTAAACTTTTTCCCCATCAATTTAGAGTTTGCATTATTTATTTAAAACTAATCTAAGACTATTTTTAAATAAGTGTAAACTCTAATACTATTTTATAAGTAGTGTATATACCTTATAATACAGTATTCATAATTCCTCTTTCTTGTATTTATCACATTCTAGTTATCTGATCGATTAATGATAAAAAATAAAAAATCTTAGTTTAATTTTTCTTTTTTAAAAAAATTTACTTCAAGAGTTCTGGGATACATGTACAGAATGTGCAGGTATGTTACATATGTATACCTGTTCCATGGTGCTTTGCTGCACTTATCAACCCATCACATAGGTATTAAGCTACACATGCATTAGCTATTTGTCCTGATTATCTCCCTTTCCTCACCCACACCTAATGGATCTGAAGTGTGCTGATTCCCTCCTTGCGTCCATGTGTTCTTATTGTTCAGCTTCTCCTTGTGGGTGAAAACATGTGGTGTTTGGTTCTCTTTTTCTATGTTAATTTGCTGAGGATGCTGCCTTCCAGCTTCAACCATGTCCCTGCAAAGGACATAATCTCATTCTTTTTTTATGGCTGCATTGTATTCCATGGTATATTTGTACATTTTCTTCATCTAGTCTCTCACTGATGGGGCATTTGGGTTGGTTCCATGTCTTTGCTATTGTGAATAGTGCTGCAATAAACATATGTGTGAATGTATCTTTATAGGAGAATGATTTATATTTTGGGGGTTATATACCCGTTAATTGGATTGCTGGGCCAAATAATATTTCTAGTTTAAATCTTTGTGGAATCACCACACTGTCTTCCACAATAGTTGAACAAATTTACATTTCCACCAATAATGTAAAGCAGTTTGATTTCTCCACAGCCTTGCCAGCATGGGTTGTTTATTAACTTTTTAATAATTTCCATTTTGACTGCCATGAGATGGTATCTCACTGTGGTTTTGATTTGCCTTTATTTAATGATCAGTGATGTTGAAGTTTTATTCCATAGATTGTTGGCAGCATGAAGATCTTTTTTTGAGAAGTGTCTGTTCATGTTCTTTGCCCACTTTTTGATAGGGTTTTTTTTTCTCTCATAAATTTGTTTAAATTCCTTGTAAATTCCAAATATTAGACATTTGTCAGACGGATAGATTGCAAATTTTTTCTCCCATCCTGCAGGCTGCCTGTTCACTCTATGATCAATAGTTTCTTTTGCTGTGTAGAAGTTCTTTAGTTTAATTAGATCACATTTGTCAATTGCAGTTTTTGTTGCATTTGCTTTTGGTGATTTTGTCATAAAATATTTACATATGCCTGTGTCCTAAATGGTATTGCCTAGATTTTCTTCTGAAATTCTGTTTTGTCAGAAACTAGGATTTCAAAACCTGCTTTTATCTGTTTTCTATTTTCTTGGTAAATTTTCCTCCATCCCTTTACCTTGAGCCTATATGTGTCTTTGCATGTGAGATGGGTCTTGAATACAGCACAACGATGTCTTAAATCTTTATCCAATTTTCCAGTGTGTTTCTTTTAACTGCAACATTTAGCCCATTTACATCTGAGGTTAATATGCTGATATGTGAATATGATTCTGTCATTATGATTCTAGCTGGTTATTTTGCACATTAGTCAATGCAGTTTCTTCATAACCTTATTGGTCTTTGTATTTTGGTGTGTTTTTTCAGTGGCTGGTACAGGTTTTCTCTTTCCATATTTATTGCTTCCTTCAGGAGCTCTTTCAAGGCAGACCTGGTAGTGATGAATTTCCTCAGCATTTGCTTGTATGAAAAGGATTTTATTTCTCCTTCACTTATGAAGCATAATTTGGCCGGATATGATATTCTAGGTTGAAAATTGGCCCCCACACTTTTCTTACTTGTAACATTTCTGCTGAGAGATCAACTCTTAGTCTGATGAGAATCCCTTTATAAGTGACCTGGCCTTTTCCTCTGGCTGCCCTTCATATATTTTCCTTTATTTCAACCTTGGAAAATCTGATGATTACGTGTCTTGGAGTTGATCTTCTTGTGGATTATCTAGGTGGGGTTCCCTGTATTTCCTGGATTTACATGTTGGTCTGTCGTTCTATGTTGAGTAAGTTCTCCTGGTCGATATCCTGAAGTTTGTTTTCCAATGTAGTTCCATTCTCTCTGTCTTCTTCAGGTACTCCAATTAGTTGTATGTTCAGTCTTTCCTCATAGTCCCATAATTCTTGGAGGTTTTGTTCATTATTTTTTATTCTTTTTTCTCTAATCTTTTCTGTCTGCTTTATCTCAGCAAGGTAGTCTTCAAACACTGATATTCTTTCTTCTGCTTGATCCATTTGGCTATTCATTCTTGTGGATGCTTCGTGAAGCTCTCATGCTGTGTTTTTCAGCTCTATCAGGTCATTTATGTTCCTCACTAAACTGGTTATTCTAGTTAACGACTCCTCTCCTGTAACCTGTTATTGTTATAAGAGTTATTAAGAAATTATTTTAGGCAGATAGAGAGGAAAAGGGGTCCTTGGAAAGTTTTTATCTCTTTTAAAGCAGCTCCAGAAATGTTTCTTAGTGTTGGCTGTCATACTAAAGACACAGATGTGAGGCTTGCTGGGGAGAATATGGAGAACCCCCCATTACCCATGGGCATTGGGAATGTTGGCCATGTTTGAACTAGTTTCTCTTCATGAGAGATCTCCCCATCAAGTGAGGCTGGGAAAAGTTCTGAAGTAACTGAGAATTTTGGCAAGGGCATAGCCTGGCATGATTCAAAGGCCTCTGGACTAGATATAGACTCCGACGACCCATTCTGGGTGTTGGTAGAGCATCCTCAACTGTCTTGTTGCAAACCTCTTCTTTCTTCTCTATCTGCAGCCTCTTTACTCTTTCTCTGCATGAAATGTGTAAGGATTTTTACACTGTAGGAAGAGAGTTTTCCACTTTTCCCCCATGGTGAGGTTACTTGCTACCAATTCTTTGGTGAGCACATAGCATTTCTAAGCCAATAGTTTCACCTTGTGGAAGTATATCAGGCTTTAGGCCTCTTCTGGGAATGAGAAATTTTTGCCTTTAGCAATTAAGGGTGAGATGTCTTCTGTAGCTAAGTTTTAGTGTCGATATTGTTCCACTGGCATAAAAATGGCCATTTGATTCCTACGTTTCTTTAAGGCACCTATTCTGTCTCCTATTAAGACAGTACTTAATTAGTAAAGGGATTTCAAGTCTGGAACTTAACTGAAACCATTCTTCTATGGGTAAATGCTTTAGCATGGGCTATAATAGCAGGATATAGAGTTCAGCATAGCACCTCCTCCTCCCTTAAAGGGGTCTTGCCCAATTACATAGTTTTTCTTGAAATCAATTTTTTGGAAGGCGCATAGGTCACACAAGTCTAGAAGTTCAAAGAAAAATAAAAGGCAGTTACCCTTTTTTCTGATTAAAAAAATAATATTTTCTAAATAAATTGTGATGGCATCTGTCATTACGACTAGAAAATTTCATGTAGATTGAAATACCAATGAAAATAATGGATATTTTATATGTACATAATTTAAAATGTAAATGACTATATAGTATTTATTTGGTTGCTAAAATTATGTTTGAATAAAAACATTTTGCTTAAATAATGTGATACATTTTATCAACAGGCCCCTATTTACTGACAAATATATTTTGCCTCTGTTTCATGAAAGCCTAATGTGTGCTGTCATAACTTGACTGTGAGTAACATTATGTGGCATTTGATGCAGGAAAAGCAAAGTGAATTAGCCAAATAATTTGAAAAGCAAGTGAGAGGAAAATGTAGCACTTCAGCCAAAGAAGGTTTATTAATGCATTTTTGAAGTAGAAGACTGTGTAAGCTAAGAGTCTGTATTTGAACCCCACATTTTAGTGTTTTAAAGATTCCTTCCTACTTTAGCTGCTACAATGTTAACCACAAGCTGGACAATGTTTATGGCATGTGCTGTGCACACTTGTCTTCTATCCCTCAAACAAGGACCTCTTTCCTCAAATTAGATTTTTACTCTTCAGAACCATCCCTATGAATGGAAATAGAATATCTATGGAAAAACTTAAAATATACATAATTTCTATGCTGATTTCTCATGTTATGAAATTGTTCTTTATAGATATACATAATGTTCATGGCATGATAAAATTTTTAAAAAATTACACGTATAATCATAGCCATGTTGGTTATTCTGGTATGACAAATCAAGCTTATAGGCTAACTTTACTTTTTGTAAAAAACACCTTATTATAGACATTAACTAAATCTCAGTTTGAAACATAGTCATTTATGCTTTGTTATATCCCATATTCATCCACTAAACCTCTGTAGAAATGGTGAAAAGACATGATAACACAAGCACACTCTAGGGGTCTTAAAGATTTGTATAAACCAGATTATAGAGAACAATAACCTAAAAGGGTAAATGTGCCTCGATAAAGTATTGAGCTGGGAGCTTCAGGGCTGAGATTCTCATTATCTGTCAGGTACTTGATTTTGCTACTTATTTTTCCAAGTATTTTTTTAAAGTTATTTTTTCTGAAGTGGGCTTCAGGAAAGTTTTATAATTTTACAGATTTCTCTTTTCTGTTGTTTTTACATAGAGTTCAAGATTATGTAACTTGCTTTCTTAGATTTTCCAGCTCTGTTTAACTCGCTACTTTAGTCTAAATCTTCTTTTCCTTTAACTCTTGTCTTTCTTCTGCTCAATTATGATACAGTTCTCATAATTTCTCCTTAATATAGAAATCTGTTCTAGAAGAAAGACCTGAAGGGCCATGTTTAAAAGTTCCTAGTGACTAGACAATTTTACCTGTCTTTTTTCCCTCAAAGTAACCAATGTCATAGAGGAGAAAACCTCCCTTTGTTTTAGCTGCTCTCTACAACTACCTGATGTCTAGCCCCAAATTTTCACCAAGCAGTGGATAGGAGATTCGAAGTGACTTGGGGACTGATCAAGGAAAAAGCTATGACTATAGGAGGCAGTAATGCATGATGAGTTTTACTGGGAAGTGCTTGAACAAAATTGCAAGAGGTTGTAAGTACCTCACAGTGAGAGGTTGTCCAGAGGATTAAAGTATGAAAATCACTCCAGAAAAAGAGAAGGTTAGGGGAACTCCCAGACAAGAAGGGACTCTGAGAGGGGGCCTTTACCTGTCTAGGTGATGTCAATCAGCCGCAAGATGGGGAATCTCTAGGTCTGAGAGCCTTGAAAGGCCACAGAGCCTAAGGCCTTAGAAGGACAAGGCCTTAACGTATTAGTGGCTGGCAGATTCAGACTGAGGTGTCATGCAAAACATACAGTCCCTAAGGGCTAAACAACGCTTTTCTGGACTATTTTAAGGTAAATGTATTGTGAATTCGGTGCTGGACAACTTTGGAACTAATAGATGTTAGCCAGCAGTGAAGAAATACAAAACCTAGCGACAAATGCAGAGGCCATGTTTGGCTTATTAATTTAACAAAGAGGAATAATAATTCTTGCCACATACTGCCACAAGAGTGTTGCAGGAGTTAATGAGATAATACTTGAAAAGTCTTTTGGAGTTCTTCTCAAGAAAGGTAATTTATTAATATAAAACTGACTATTAATATGCCAAGAAGCCTTTTCCCAAAGTAGCTTACACAAAATCACTGCTTGTGTATTCACTGCAACAGAAATGAGCCACTCATGGAGATTATAGACATTCACATTATTCCTTTAGGTTTTATTGCAAGGGCATTCGTTTACATAATAAGAAGTCTTAGCAATATTCTTTAAAAATCAATTTAAAGCCTAGTTTGAGTAGAATTATAAAATGAACATTTGGATTTGAATATAATTATTTAAATAATTAGTTTTTTAAAGATTATTTGTATTTAAATGCCCTGTTATAAACTGTGGAAGATATTCTTAATATTTTAAAATGTAAAACATTGAGTTAAATACTGTGTTTTTACATACATCTAAATTGAAACCTTATCTACATCTGTGACTATCTTCCCTTTGGAGGAATCTATTTTCCTTAACATTTTACAGTAAGTGAATTCAGTCTTTGATATGGTTTGGCTCTGTGCCCCCACTGTGCCCCCACTCACATCTCAATTTGTAGCTCCGGTAATTCCCACATGTTGTGGGAGGGACCCAGTGGGAGATAATCAAATCATGGTGTGGATCTTTCCCACACTGTTCTCCTGATAGTGAATGGATCTCACAAGATCTGATGGTTTTAAAAATGAGAGTGTTCCTGCACAAGCTCTTTTTTTGCCTGCTGGCATCCACATAAGATGCGACTTGTTCCTCCTTGCCTTCTGCCATGATTGCCAGGCCTCCCCAGCCATGTGGAACAGTAGGTGTAAAAACCAGTAAACCTCCTTCTTTTATAAATTGCCCAGTCTCAGGTATCTCTTTATCAATAGTGTGAAAATGGACTAATTCAGTCTTCATATAAATAAGTCACATATTACGAAGTGTGTATATGTGTGTGTGTCTGTGTTTCTGACTTTCTCTAATTCTTGCTTTTAAGAGTTAAACATCATAGTATTCTATTATTTTAAATCAGAATAAAATTATCTGTCTCATATTCAGTGAGATTCATTGCACAAATTGAAAGATTTCTGTTAAGTATACTGGGAAAACAGATGTAGCACACGGATAATAAATGCCCTTTTGTAGAATTTATTCACATTTCTATAATTATTGTTGACATAAAATGAGTGCAAAGATAATTTATCTCATGTTCTTGTTAGCTATATATAATACATATGCATTTATAATTGACTTTTAATAAGTAGAAAGTTAATATTAAAAATGAAAATTTATGCTGATTAGAAAATTTATTCTAAATTTTACACAATTCCTCCTAAAATAATGGGCATATGAAAAGAAGAGCAAACATCAAGCTGAAAAAAAAAATGAGTGAAAATTGTGTCCTTCGATCCAGTTTATTATAAAGGCCTAGTTTATTCGTGATTTACCATAGACGTTAGCTTTCCACTTTCTGTTTTTTGCCAAATCTGTGAGCATCCTACATATTACCATGCTTTTTTCCTGAGACAGATTAACAGGAAAATGGACATTCATTGTACTTGGATTCTCTACACTGAATCTATGTTTGCCTGAGATTTTGGTCTACCTATCTTTAATCCCTGGTGATCAAGCCTGAATGATAATTAGTATCAAAAATATCTGTTGCTATAAATACAGATACAATATTAGGAAATTAATAAAAGGAATTGAATTAAATATTTAAGGACTTTTTTTTAAATTCTTACTAAACAATCAAACACATGCCTCAGTAATTAAAATAACTATATAGTAACTAAATGAAAGCATCTAAAATCAATCTGAATAGTCAATTTAATGATTGATGGTTAATGTAATGATGAAGATGTAATTTTTTTCTTATGTATGTTTTTAATCAACGCAGTGATTGATAATGAACAATGCTCACTTTTGGTTGCCTGCCCCAGTGGAATCTGGGAAAACAAATAATAAAGAGCTGAAGCAAAAGATCCAAGAAGATCTAAGGTGGTATCTTGTAAGTGTCTTATACAATCCTGGTTCATCCATTCCAGATCTGTTTGTGTCCTTACGATCATGCTTTCCTCTAACTCTACAGAGTCTTTAAGTTTTGTATGAATAATATCCCTTTACTTCTTACCTGAGCAGTAGACATACAAATCCAAATACGCATGCAATTTCCTTCAAGTTGGTGACCAGTCACAATGTTAAGAGGATTCGTGAAATGCACTACGGCCTTCACTGCTGCAACTGTTCTCAAGCCCTTGATTGATAGTCATAACCATCTTCCACAGCCTATTTAAGGCTTCCTTTACTTTCAGCCAGTATTTCTGTTGCTCTGAGCTACTTGACTGGTGATATGACATCACTTGTGAGAGGTTACATGGTAAATATATTCTAAACCTAATTTCTTCTTCATGTAACAACAAAGTGGTTTCATCATGATCATGTTTACTTTTTTATAGGATGGGGATGAAGTTTTGCTCTTGTTAGCCAGGCTGGAGTCCAGTGGTGTGATCTTGGCTCACCATAATCTCTGCCTCCTGGGTTTAAGTTCAAGTGATTGTCCTGCTTCAGACTCTCAAGTAGCTGGGATTACAGGTGCCCCCCACCATGCCCCGCCAGTATTTTTTTTTTTTTTGTATTTTTACTAGAGACAGGGTTTCACCATGTTGGCCAGGCTGGTCTTGAACTCCTGGTCTCAGGTAAACCAACTGCCTCAGCTTCCCAAAGTGTTGGGATTATAGGTGTGATTCACTGCACTGGGACATTCTTATTCTTTTTATTCTACACATCATTAAGATCTACTTTCAAGAAGACATTCCAGAAGACTATTAAGATTAAGTCAAATTTTTCCTCCAGTACATAGAAACTTTAGTAACAGTGTGGCCATATCAATAATTTCTCTATAATCCAGGCTTTTATCTCACCTGTATTGTTCCCATACCTTTCCAGTCTAATCCCAGTGTGTGCCCAGTTTCTGCAGGACATAATACCAGATTCTGTTTTCTCTTTAGCCATTGGTAGATGGACCTCACTGATCCACATTGGTTCTGCAATAGGTGATCCTGAATAAGGACCTGAAGGCAATGAGGGGTAGAAGAGACAGATCTTGAGGAGAATAAACATTTTGTGAGGAATTCACTTCTGGTGAGAGGTTATTGCATATGTTTAATCATGAGAGCATTTTTTATGTCTAATACTCGGAAGGAGGAGCTGTTTGTTTTTTATCAGAGTGTTCAAGGAAATATGGAAGTTCAACATTCTCAGGTTGTACCATCTATCACCTTGCCAGATCTCAAGTTCAAAATATTTACATATCAGAGCTTAGTATAATATAGAAGACTTGTCAAGGCTGCCCATTAATTTTAATTGTAAGCTTTGCTACCTTTACAATTAGATCTGTGGCTTACATTTTAGTAGAAGCCCTCAACCTGTAAAAGAAGAGAGTCTACTTAAAAGCTGTCACTGAAGCTTTTCGCTTTCACAGTTTTACAGCACACCTTCAATTTCCAGTTGGCTGCCCTGATCCTATAATTTTCTTTCTGCAGGGCCTTCCAATGTCATTAACAGAAGCCAGTCTACTTTTCAGTCTTTATCATTATCATTGCCCTCATACAATTCAAGTGCCATGGCCCACATATATCCAAACACTTCTCCATCTACTTGTACTTTGCTCCCATTAATCAAAGGTGAAATCCTTAGTACCTGTAATGTGAATACATGACATGCTTTATCACCAGTTTACTTCTGGCATCAGCTGTTTTTATCTTAGACTTTTCAAATTGAACTTGAAGCAAATGCTCATAGGCTACTTTACTAGAAAGCACAATCCAAAGAAACCAGAGGCAGAGAATGTTAGACAGAAAATAAAACCATGTGTTACCAGAGTGTATGACACTACCTTGTATCAAGCCAGGCCTGTGTGTGTGTGTGTGTGTGTGTGTGTGAAGAGAATTACATGTTTCTTTGCCTATCAACAATACAGACCTGGAGTGGAAGGGGAATAATTTATTAGCTGGTTTCTACCCCTCATTGGTCAAAACTTTGCTTTATGTCTCCAGTGTATGCTAGGGTAAAAGTAATATGCATATCCCATATATTTGTCTGTCCTAAAGTTAACAGGACTAAGCTGAGTGGGAGATGTGGGACACTTGGTATGAACATGAGACAAATGGATATTGGGTTGTGCTTGCTACTTAAACTACAGCTTGATCAAGTCAACAGAGATTGTTGCTGTGGTTGATTTGTGCAATATAAGTTGGCAAGAGCTCTTGACATGTAAATCTCAAATTTATGAAATGGTGTAATAAACAAACTAATAACAACAACAAAAAAACAGTTTTCTGTTTCCACACTCTCATACCCCCTTGATTTTTTCCTCCCAAAGGAAAAAAGTTTAAAATCTTTTTAGATTTTTCTTACCATATTTAGTAAAGTATTTTAAAGCATATATTTATTGGTATGTAGTTTAACATTGTAAAATAATATGTTGCTACTCTTCTTCTTTTTGTCTTAAAATATTAGGAATTAACTATTGGCCGTCTTATTTTTAAGCTGAGTATGCTATGAAGAAACATCCAAGGCTAGACAATTTATAAAGAAAAGAGGTTTAATTGACTCACAATTCCACATGGCTGAGGAGGCCTTAGGAAACTTACAATCTTGACAGAGGGCACCTCTTCACAGGGCAGTGGGAGAGAGAATGAGTGCAAGCAAGAGAAATGCCAGACACTTATAATGAGACTCATGAGACTCACTCATTATCAGAAGAACAGCTTGGAGAAACTGCCCCCATGATTCAATTACCTTCATCTGGTCCTGCCCTTGACATGTGGGGATTATGACGATTATAAGTCAGGGTGAGATTTGGGTGGGGACACAGACAAACCGTATCATCCACCAAATCTCATGGAAATCTGATTCAGGATTTTGTAGATGTGGCCTAATGAAAGTGTCTGGGTCATGGGAGCTGGCCCGTCATTAATGGCTTGGTGCCAACCTCATGGCAATCAGTGAGTTACTGCTCTTTTAGTTCTGTAAAAGCTGATCACTAAAATGGGTCTGGCATCTCCCCTCACCCATCTTGCTGCTTCTCTTAACATGTGATCTCTGCAAATGCTGGCTCCCCTTCCCCATCTCCTATGAGTGGAAGCAGCTTGAAGCCCTCATTAGAAGCAGATGCTGGCATTATGCTTTCTATACAGGCTGCATAACTGTGAAGCAAATAGATCACTTTAAAAAAAAAATAAATTATTCACTCTCAGGTGTTTCTTCACAGCAAGTAAATAGACTACAACAAGTCACATTCTTGGGCCCTGCAGTTTTCTTTTCTTTGTTTAACTTCATTGTTTATGGTGGAGTACATCTTCTTAGAAAGGAAAATGATCACAGATTTCTTAGTACCTTGCTTATCTGAAAATATATTCATATTACTCTCATATCTGACCATTTTGCAGTTGAATTCTGCCTACTCATTCAGCACATTTGCATTTTTATTCTTTTTTTTAAAGTTGTCTCTTTCTGTCTCATATTTGACCATGTCTTCCACCTATTTTTATGTGTGTGTGTGTATATATATATATATGTGTGTGTGTGTTTTATTCTCTAATATATTTTAAGTAGTAATTTAAGAAGAGTATATAGAGATTGATCCAAGATGGCTGACTACTAACAGCTCAGGATTGTAGCTCCCAGTGAAAGCCCAGAGAACGAGATGATGCCACACTTTTAGACAAATTTTCGTCACTCACCGATCAGCTGATTCCCAGTGGAGGAGCCCCACGGGTCGCCAGCACGACTCTTGTGGCCGCCGCAGTGGTTTTGCCGGCGTCTCGATGCAGCAACTCTTCATGCAGAGCCAACGGGACTGCTTCCCCTACTGACCGGAGTTTGGAGCTCCGGGAACTCAGAGCCGCTTGTTGTGGACTCAAGAGGGAAGCCAGACCAGAGATTCCTGGGCAGAAGAGCACCATCAGTCTTATCGCTGCTATTTAGGCTGCCACAGTGGGTTGCTCGGATCCCAGCACTGGGAATCAATAAGTCGGATATCGACTCAGAAACCTAATTAGAAAGGTGGTTTATCTACAATGAAGGGAAAAAAACAGCCTAAGAAGACCGAGTATACTCAAAATCAGAACCCATCAGCAACAGAACAAGCCCTGATGGAAAAGGACTCATCAGCAACCGAACAAGACCTGATGGAAAAGGACTCATCAGTAACGGAACAAGCCCTGATGGAAAAGGACTGTGTTCCATTATCTGAAGTAGGCTTTAAAAGGTGGATGATAAGAAACTTCTGGGAGTTAAAGGAACTTGTTCTAACCCAATGTAAAGAAACTAAGAACTTGGAAAAAAGGTTAGATGAAATGGTGAAAAGAATAGACAATATAGAGAGGAATACAAATGAACTTATGGAGTTGAAAAATACAACACCAGAACTTAGTGAAACATGTACAAGCTTAAACAGCCAAATGGATCAAGCAGAAGAAAGGGTATCAGAGGTCAAAGATCAACTCAATGAAACAAAACAACAAGACAAGAATAGAGAAAAAAGGATAAAAAGGAATGAGCAAAGTCTCCAAGCAATATGGGACTATGTGAAAAGACCTAATATACACTTGATTGGTGTACCTGAATGTGACGGAGAGAGTGAATTCAAGCTGGAAAATACTCTCCAGGACATTATCCAGGAAAATTTTCCTAATTTAGCAAAGCAGGACACTATTCAACCCCAGGCAATAAAGAGAACACCACAAAGATATTCCTCAAGAAGACCAACCCCAAGGCACATAATTGTTAGATTCACCAAGATCGAAACAAAGGAGAAAATATTAAGGGCAGCCAGAGAGAAAGATCAAGTTACCCATAAAGGTAAGCCTATTAGGCTTACAGCAGATCTCTCAACGGAAACCCTACAAGCTAGATGAGAGTGGGGGCCAATATTCAATATACTTAATCAACAGAACTTTCAGCCCAGAATTTCATATCCTGCCAATTTAAGCTTTACATTTGAATGAAAAATAAAATCTTTTAGGAACAAGCAAGTACTCAGAGATTTTATTACCACTAGGCCTGCTTTACAAGAACTTCTAAAAGAAGCATTACACACAGAAAGGAACAACCAGTATGACCCTTTCTAAAAATACACCAAAAAGTAAAGAGCATTAACATAAAGAAGAATTTTTATTAACAAAAGGACAAAATAGCCAGTTAATATCAAACGGCAGCAACCCTAAATTTAAATCGACCAAATCTCCCAATCAAAAGATACAGACAAAATCTAATGGTATAATCAAAGATATACATAGACTCAAAATAAAGGGTTGGAAAAAAAAATGTACCAACCAAATGGAGAGCAAAAATAAATAAACAAAAAGCAGGAGTTGCAATTTTCACATTTGACAAAATAGATTTCAAAGCTACAAGGATACAAGGGTAAAAGGATTAATGTAATAATAAGAGATCTTAACACCCAGATACATAAGACACATAATGAGATTTAGATTCAACGAGACAACAAATTGATAACGATATCCAGGACTTGAACTCAGAGCCAGAACAAATAAACACAATAGAGGTCTCCATTTTAAACACATAAAATATGCATTAACCACTTTAAACACTCAAAATATTGATCGGCCATTATTGAAACCCATTTTAGGAATTAAGTAATATTCCTTTTTTTCCCTCTTTTTCTTTTTTTCCCCTTCTTTTTCTCTTTTTCCCTCAAAAAAAAAAAAAGAAAAAAAAAGAGTATATATTAATATGGGCATCAATCAGTTTAATCTTGTTTATATCCTTATACTCTTAATTTTTTAATAAATTATGAAGAAAGAAAAGCTACGCAGAGAAAAATGCAAACTTGGTAATATCATCAGTTAAGGTACTATTTTATTTTCCAATGGGAAGTTCACTTTTATGATATCTGATTTCTCAAAATATTTTATATAAACTACATGCCAGAAGATGAGCTCCAAGATCAGCAAAATGTAAAATCACTATGATTCATTGAGTTTTTATTGTCAGTTGAATCAGCAATTTCTGAAATATTCAAATATGTACCAAAATCATCTAACCATTTCTTCAATAGTTGTATCGGAATGCAAGACTAAATTTGGCCATCAAAATGCATCTAGATATTAATGGTTTTAAAAGTTGCAAGTTTAAATTGAACACCTTAAATTTACATTTTTTCTCAAACTCATTTCTAAATTTACTATATTTAATTAGCTTAGGCAAATGATGCTCGACTTTCTTGATCTAAAAACAGTAACTATTTATAGGACTCATTGCTGAGTCAGAAAACATAAAATAATAAAACACAGTATTTTAAAATATTATTATGACATTATTTTTGACTATGGGTTAAAATATGAGCTACTAATTCTGCTGTAAAAATACAGTAGCTTTTTCTTATTAAGGGAAATACACTGAAAGACCCCCAGTGGACTGCTGAAACAATGGCTAGTACCCTATGCATACCATACACACATTTTTTAATTGTTTGCTATTTCATGAATAACATGATTGCTCTAACTATAATTCTTAGCAAACTCATCATATAATATCACAAAATAATAGAGTTGTTTATGAAGCAACTAACAGTCAGGGAGCATTTAGAGTGTGTAGACACTAAGCAGGGACAGAACCAGATGGCATGAGATTTTATCTTGCTACTCAGAAAGGTACGATTTAAAATTTGGAAGTTGTTCATTTCTGGAATTTTCCATTTAATATTTTCAGAACTTGGTTGACTTTTGGCAAATAAAACTTCAGAAAGAAAATCCATGGATAAAAGGGAACTGCTATAGACGTAAAGGTTGATTTCATTAATGGGAATTTTCTTTGAATGTCATAAGATTGAGATTTTTTGTTGCTTTTTAATATATGCAGTGGTTATTAGTAAATTGAATTTAAGAATAACATCACCTCTCTGAAAATGAAATTATTTTATAAGAATGTATTTGCTAAATTTTGAAAACTAAGACTGTGATAGCATTCCAGAAATTAATAATTATACATTCATATATAATCAGGCTAGATCTTGTCAAATAATTTAACCTTTTAAACCTTAAAAATATGATTCCCCTAAACATTTAAGCAACTACTCAGAAAAATTTATTTAAAGTAGCATTAATTTAAAATATTTTTCAGGAGAAGAGTATCTCAATAATATCAAGGTTGGAAAGAAACTATACTATATTTTGTAGCACAATAGAGGATTAAACATTTTTCTCTGTGCCTTCAGTGTTAAGAAAATATGGTTGTCTTATAGAAATTACTAATTTGGTTCACCTTAATTTTATTCATAACTTTCTAGGAACAATATATTGATGAGATAGTGAGAGATTTACAAAGTGTTACTTTTTCTTCCTTAAACTTAGTTTTCCAAGACCAAATTATAAGATACTATATTTTTAAAAAGTGACATGGTTTGGTTGCATCCCCACCCAAATCTCATCTTGAATTGTAACTCCCACAATTCCCACGTGTTGTAGGAGGAACCTGGTGGGAGGTAATTGAATCATAGAAGCTGGTGTTTTCCCTGCTGTCCTTGTGATAGTGAATAAGTCTCATGAGATCTGCTGGTTTTAAAATGGGGGGTTTCCATGCACAAGCTCTCTTCTCTTGTCTGCTGCCATGTGAGATGTGCCTTTCACCTTCCTCCTTGAGTGTGAGGCCTCCCCAGTCACGTGAATCTGTAAGTCCATTAAAATTCTTTTTCTTCTCAGTCTCAGGTATGTCTGTATCTGCAGTATGAAAATGGACTAATATAGTAAATTAGTACCACTAAAGTGAGTACTGCTGAAAAGATACCATAAAATGTGGAAGCAACTTTGGAACTTGGTAACAAGCTATGGTTGGAACAGTTTTGAGGGCTCAGAAGAAGACAGAAAAATGTGGGAGAATTTGGAACTCCCTAGAGTCTTGTTCAATGACTTTGTCCAAAATGCTAATAGTGATATTGACAATAAAGTCCAGTCTGAGGTGATCTCAGATGGAGATGAGGAACTTGTTTGGAACTGGAGTGAAGGTGACTCTTGTTATGTTTTAGCAAAGAGACTGGTGGCGTTTTGCCCCTGCCCTAGAAATTTGTGAGACTTTGAACTTGAGAGAGGTGCTTTAGGGTATCTAGTGGAATAAATTTTTAAACAGTGAAGCATTCAAGAGGTGACTTGAGTGCCATCAAAGTCATTCAGTTTTAAAAGAGAAACTAGAGCATAAAAGTTTAGAAAATTTGTAGCCTGACAATGTGATAGAAAAGAAAGTCCCACTTTTTGAGGAGAAATTCAAGCCAGCTGCATATATTGGCATAAGTAACAAGGACCGAATGTTAGTCTCTAAGACAATGGAGAAAATGTCTCCAGGGCATGTCACAGATCTTCATGGCAACCCCTCTCATCACAGGTCTGGAGCCTAGGAAGAAAACATGGTTTCCTGGGCCAGGCCAGGAGTCCCTGTGCTGTGTGCAGCCTAGGGATTTGTTGCCTTGCATCCCAGCTGCTTCAGCCATAACTGAACGGGGACAATGTAGAGCTTAGGCTGTGGCTTCAGAAGAAGCAAGCCACAAGCCTTGGCAGGTTCCACATGATGTTGAGCCTGCCAGTGCACAGAAGTCAAGAACTGGGGTTTGGGAACTTCTGCCTAGATTTTAGAGAATATATAGAAATGCGTGTATGTCTGGGCCAAAGTTTGCTGCAGGGGCAGAGCTCTCATGGAGAACCACTGCTAGGGCAGTGTGAAAGGGAAATGTGGGGGTGGATCCCCCAAACAGAGTCTCTACTGGGGCACCTCCTAGAGGAGCTATGAGAAGAGGGCCACTTCCTCCATCCCCCAAAATGGTACATCCATCTACAGCTTGCAACATTTGCCTAGAAAAGCCACAAGTGTTCAGTGCCAGCCTGTGAAAGCAACTGGAAGGGAAGCTATACCCTGCAAAGCCACAGAGGCAGAGCTGCCCAAGACCGTGGGAACCCACCTCTTGCATCTGCATGACCTGGATGTGAGTTAACAGACATCATTTTTGAGCTTTACAATTTGACCAGCCTGCTGGATTTTGGACTTGCATGGGGCCTGTAGCCCCTTTGTTCTGGTCCATTTCTCCCATATATTAGAGCTGAATTTACCTTCTGCCTGTACCCCTATTGTATTCAGGAGTAGATAACTTGCCTTTGATTATACTGGTTCGTAGGCAAAAGGGACTTGCTTTGTCTTAGATGAGACTTTGGACTGTGGAACTTTGGGTTAATACTGAAATGAGTTAAGACTTTGGGTGACTGGAAAGCATGATTGGTTTTGAAATTTGAAGACATGAGATTTTGGAGGGGCTGAGGGAATGTATTAACTTCTCTTTCTGGGTCCACAAGGGGCATGGTTTCAAAGGCAAGAACTTCCCAGTAACATGTCTGACCTGACTTCTTTCATGTCTGCATATGGGAGCCTAGAGTTCTTTGTCTAACTTTCATGATTGGGAAGGCAGATTGCCCAGTTGAGCTCCCTTTGTTTAGAAAACCCATGAAAACCTATGGGAGGACTGTGGGCCGGGCAGCCAACCCAATGTGGAAGCCAAAAATCAATTACTCCAGTGGAAGTTTGAAGGAACTCCTCTCATGGGACAAGAACTTGAATGGGGTAATCCCCAGATTAAAAGATCCCCTGCCCCTCACCTGTTTGGATTTCCCTTCTGAGATCCCCTCCCATGGCAGCGTGGGAACTCAGTTACTCTCTATTTCTCTCTCTCTCACTCTGCCTAATAGATTGCTTTTCTGCAAAACTCTTTGGGCCTAATACTTACTTGAATAAGCCCACCACACCTCCAGAGCCTCTTCCCCCATCCCTGGGCAGAGGGGCAAAGAACCTAAACCACTCGGTTACAGGGCCAGGAGGAATGATATGGTTTGGCTGTGTCCCCACCCAAATCTCATCTTGAATTGTAACTCCCACAGTTTCCACGTGTCGTGGGAAAAACCTGGTAGGAGGTAATTGAATCGTGGGGCAGGTCTTTTTCCACGCTGTTCTCGTGATAGTGAATACAAGATCTGATGGTTTTCAAAATAGGAGTTTCCCTGAACAAGCTCTCCTCTCTTGTCTGCTGCCATGTGAAACATGCCTTTCACCTCCTGCCATAATTGTGAGGCTTCCCCAACCATGTGGAATTATAACTCCATTAAAACTCTTTTTCTTCCAAATCTCAAATATATCTTTATCAGCAGCATAATAATGAACTAATACATAAAGTCAAGGTGAATCTTTTGGACTGTGTATTTTGCAATATATTTTAAAACAGTATCAATTTCTGGCTTCAAATCATTGTGTATATGTATTATTAGAAGTATTACATATGAGAAAGATTTAAATATTTCATTGTTAAGACTATACTTATGAACATAAAACATTTTTGTGTGAAAAGTTTCCTTTAGAGAAGACTTAAAAGCATAATAAAGTGCTTCTTGTCTAAAACAGAACAAATATATTCAGTAATGGAAAGAAGGAGAAGTAATCTCTTTAACTTACCTTAACATTATCTCTTTATTCCCTGCAGGAAAATGAAATGGTTCTTTTAATATAATTGTTCTAAATAAACTGAAGAAAAAATAGCTGAAATATCTTGATATCTTTGAGAATCACAATTTTTTTTTTTTATTTTCAAGTGGGTGACCAAATAATTTATTTTCAGTGTATCTGTAATAGCTGAAATTTTTAACTTCCTTCACATTTCTGACTTTATTCAAATCTCTGAAGGTTTTTTTTTTTAGTGATAAAGTGCATTCAAAGTTGAACATCTTCAACATTGATTCAAGTTTATAGGCCATTATTTTTGAGACTTCAATAGAGTGAATAATCACACACAAATCCTGTAATGATTTATTACATTAAAATAGTGCTGACAACAATAATAATGGATACAAAGGTCTATGGCCTTTTCAAGAATATATGAAATCCTTTTGGATGAATCATTAATACAAAGTAAGTACAAAGACAGATGGTGTACAATCTTTGACATTATAACATGTTAGTATTTCAGACTGGTTTGTTATAGAAAAAGGTCACTCAATATTAGAGACAGCTTGTAAGTGAAAATGTACTTTGAAAGACTCTGAGGAAATGAATGTGGTAGGACCTCTGTGTGTATTAACTGGATTATGATAGTCAAACATATTGCAAAGTCCTTAAAGTTTATAAAAGAGTAAAGATGTTTTTCCTTTGATGAAACTACTAGGGTGTTTTAAGGTATTTTCACTTATGATTGATTTAATACATACGCTTGTATAATTTTAAAAATCATATTTTCCGTCTGTCTTTTCTTGTCTAACTTCACCTTCTTTTTCAATAATTACATTATTTATTTGCTTTATACTATATACGGTGTTGACTCCCAAATATATGATTCTCAGCGCTACAGTTTCTCCACATACCTACAAAATTACATGTACAAATTTCTTTGATATTTCAACTTGAAAATAGAAAACATCTTAATGTTAACATGTGCATAAAACTCAATGATTAATTCCTGCTCTCCAAGTAATCTGTGCCTATCAGATTTTCCTAATTCCAGGAAAAAAAATCAAGTACATATTTCTGATTCTCCCCATTCTTTAAACTTATACCTCATCATTCATTATGTTTTCCAATATCTATCTTTGAAATACATAGAACAATTCCACATATATTCCATCTAAACTACAATATTCAAGTGATTATTCACATTGTTTGCTTGCTAGATTACTATAATGAACACTCAATGGCCTCTCTGCTTTTAATCTTGGCATTTACAGTTCATTTTTTACATAACCAGATATTGTGAACTTTTAAAGCAAAATAGTGTATAAAATTTTATTGGTTTCAATGGTTTCCCAAAGCAATAAGATTAAAACACCAACGTTTTAATTGTATTACAAAACCTACATGATATGGCCCTACCTATATCTTTCTAAAGTACCTTGCCTATTTTCTCACTAGTTCTTCAGCTTTTTTCAGTGGCACTGGAGTTTTTAAATGCTCTAAATAGTTGCTGGCATAGAGTCTTTATAATAGATTCCTCTTTTGAAATATGCTTTTGCTGATCTTTGTAGAGCTGACAGCTTGACTTTTTATGTCTGAGTCTTTGTTTCCTCATCAGAGTGCTCTTTCCATAACCAACATCTATTGTGAAATTATTACATCATTCTGTCTGACTTATCAGCAAAAATATTCACTTTCTGATGTATGTATTTTCATTTAATTTGTTGATTTTTAAATTAACTTATGGCTCTAGATGAAAAAAATCACTAGAATTACAGAAGTGAAATAACAAACAGTAAAAAGAAAATATGAGACTGGGAAATTATGCAACAAAAAAAAGAGAAAAATTGAAGTTATACTGTATTGAAGACCCAAAAGATTAGTGTAGAAGCCAATACTTTAGATATTTGTATTCAGCTATAAATTCCCTTGGATGTTTTAATGTCAATTTCTGATCTTTCTCCACAGCATCTAATCTGTTCCACTCTTTCATCTCAATTGACAGCTAATCCATCCTGTTAGTTGCTCCTGTCAAGTTTCCCTTGAGTTATCTTTGACATCTCCCTTTCTTTTGTAATCTGTATCTGATCTGTCTGCATGTTTTGTTATATTTTAGGATATATCCAGAATTTTATCACTTATCACCACATCCATGCTCTACCTTGGATTAAATTGTCATTTCATTTTATTACTTGAAATAGCATTCACAGGTTTCTAATTTATTTATTTCTTAGTCATATTACGTATTCCTTTTGCTCAAAAACCATTCATAGATTTTTTATGTCATTCGGAGAAGAATTAATGGCTATTAAAATGGATGACAGAGATAATTAGGAAACAGCTTCCAACTCAAATCTGATGTGATCTTCCACTGGATCTCTGATCCTGATCACATGGGCCTCCCTGATCTTTTAAATCAAGCCAAGTCTGTGCAAGCCTCCAGGAAGTGCTACTTCCTGGCTTGCCTATCTTACATGCTCTCTCATGTAGTATTTACCTGACTTACTCATGAAATTCAAGTCTTTTGTCAAGTGTATCCCCAACGAAAGAGGCATAACCACCGTATTTAAAATTATTCTCTTTCCCTACTCACTGGCTCTCTATTTTGATAGTGCTTTTCACCTTTTAATGTACTGCACAAGTCATTCAATTTGTTTACACTCTCTCACATACTCTCTCTACACCAAAATAATATAAATTGTAAAAAGGTAGGAATAATTGTTTGTTTTATTCAACTCTTTATGCCCAGTGCTTATAAGAGAGGATGGCAACTACTAGATGCTAAATAAAAGACTGTGCATTCACATGCACAACTGAACAATGAATGAATGAATGTAATACACATTCATTTATTTCTAAGTCCTATTATGTGAAACTTTAAAGGAGAAAAAACTTAAACTTTATAAAAAATGCTAAAAATATGAATCAATAATATTCAGTCTACTTTTGTGGATAAGGATGATCAACATTATAAACATCAATCTCATCAATAAGTTTATTGAATTAATGCCGTTTAAATCAAAATAGCAATAGCATTTTTTAAACTTGGTAACTTATTAACTTTATGTAAAATAGCAAAACAAGCAACAATAGTCAAGATTCACTCAAAGAAGGACACACTGGTAGCATTTCCTGTATCAGATAGCAATTGTAATTATAAATAAACCATGTGGTAGGCAGCATCTAAGATGGAATTCAATGATTGCTACTTCCTGTTTTTCACATCCTGGTCTTTATGCCTTATGTACCCCCTTCATAATTGTTTACTGGGTTTATTAACTTGTGTGTCATAAATAGCATAGGGAAGATACAGTGTGATGTTACGTTAGAGATTAGGTAATTAAAAGACTGTTTTTTTTCTGGGAATGCTCCCTTTCACTATCCCTTAGATTACTCTTTCTCTCTGGGAATCCAGCTGCATTAGGTAGCACTGGGGAGAAAGCTTAAGTGATAAAGGACTACCAAGCTAGCACCTGGATCCTGCCCAAAGTCAAATCACACTGCAGCCCCAGGCAATGCTTGCAATGCATCCTCATGACAGACCACGAGCCAGAGGCACACAATGGTCACGCTTGGATTGTTGATCAAAGAATGTTGATAATAGAGTTTAAATTTGAGGATAATCTGTAATGCAGCAACAGCTGACTAAATTTCATGATAGTCAGGAACATCATATGGCAGCACCATCTATAAATGTTAAAAGGAAGAAAACATCCAGAAAGATATCTATGCATCTAAAGAATTGTGATATAAAATAGATATCGGATTACAGATTTTAAAAAGAAAATAATTCTGATTGCTGACTTGTGTCAAATTGAATTTAAAATATGTGATCTTTTTATTTTAAAAATGCATAAGTAAATAGAAAAATAACCAATCTAGAGTGCATCGAAGGCTTATTCCCAACTTGTGAAAGGTCAAATCATTATGGCAAAATTCTTATTGTTACTGGAATATCAAATTATTTAGCGTATTGGTACTGACAGAAGAATTTCATTGAATTATTAGATGCACTTAGCCAATATTTAAATACAACAAAACCAATTGCATTTCTGTTGCTTCATCATTTAAGCTCATTTGTCTTAAGTACATAGGAAAAACGGGAGAAGAGTCAGAAAGTAATTTTACTCATTGACCAGAATATTTCCATTATTTTGATGGAATAAAAACTTTATAAATAACCTGATGTTAATGCCAACAGTAGTCTTAAAAGCCTACCATAACAAATAGAATATGATCACCTAAACATTACCTACCATCTTTATAAGTGTACCTATGTTACATAACAAATAGAATATGATCACCTAAATATTACCTGCCATCTTTATTAGTGTACCTATGTTTTTACGTGGTTAATTAATCATCAATATTCACTGGAAGATGCAGTGGTCATTGGCACCAATGATTACATATATTACACAGAAACTTGAGCAACAGATGTTAAGTATCTTATCAAAAATCACACAATAATTTAATGTGTAAAAGAAAAAATACCTGTTCCATTTCTAATGAAAAAGGCAAATTGCCCTGTTCTTATATATAAATTCTTTAAAAATCAAAAGTTACATATAACCTATCATTGTTTTTGGCCACTACTTTTTGTCTTAATGTCAACAAAATATGAACTTGGAATACATTTTTATTTTTTTCTATACCTTGTCTATTCTTTAGGCTTCATGTGTCTATAAAATAAGATATATGTGTCAAAATAATATCCAACAGTTAAAGTTTCTTCATTTTAAGTCACTAAATTTATGGGCTATCGAAAGGAAAGATTAAACTATAGCTTTGTCAGAGCATAAAGAAAAAGTCAGAGTTTCTGACCTCGTCCACTTAGTATGAATTAGTATCCATAAAGAATGATGAACAGCTATTAACTGAAAAATATGAATATATAATAAAACTTGTAATAGCAGTTTGAGGTTCTCATCATCCACTGATAATGTATAATTTTAGAAATTTTTTTGGCAAATTGTCAGGCTTAACTATAAAATAGAGATATTGATTTACATGTAATTATCTTAGCAATATATTTTGCAATTAAATACGAGTGGATTTAGCTTCTCTGATAACTTCCAGTAAACACTGGCAGCATGGGACTACACATACATAATATTTGTTATATACATGTATATATTCTCTACTTTGCCCTCAGAAAATGTTTCTTCAGTAAATGATTGATGGAAAGTCTAGGAATTAATGACTCTTATAACAGGTTGCTTAAAAGAAATTATTTTAATTTCACATATGATGCAAGCTGCAAGACAATAAAATATCAACTATTCATATAATAAGGTGAGGTAAGTTAACTCTTCAAGATAAGCAAAAGAAACTTCCAGTTAATTAGCCTGAGACTCTTCTAACATCACCAGCATTCGGAATACAAAATGATCAAGACTGGGAGATTGCAATAGAATGTGGTCTATGAAAGAAAAATCAAACAAATTAGATTTTATCACAACAAACTAGACATTATCAAAATTAGAAACTTTTGCTTTGCAGAAGACCATGTTAATTAGATGAAATACCACAGAATGGGAGAAAATATTTGCAAATCATGTAACTAACAAAAGACTTGTATCTAGAATATATAAAGAGCACCCTACGGTCAGCAATAAGAAAATGACAATTGCATTAGAAAATGTGCAAACAAGTTGAACAGACACTTTCACTAAAAAAGTTAGGCGTTTAGAAAATAAGCACATTAAAAGATGTTTAACACTAACAGTCATTAGGCAAAGACAAACTAAAACTTAATGATATGAGATATAACTACTTAGAATAGTAGAAATTAAAAAATACTGTTATACCCTGTGCTGGTGAGAATACAAAGATATTGAATTCCTCATATGTTGTTGGTAAGAAAGTAAAATGAAACAGCCAATCTGGAAAAAACTTTTGTAGTTTCTTATAAAATGAAAACAAACAACTGCCATACTACCTATCAATAACATTGTTGAATACTTATCCTAGAGTAATTAAAAATTGCATTTCCAGAGAAACCTGTATATCGTTATTCATAAGCAGTTTGGGTCTCACACAAGTTCCAAACTGCATACGACCCAAATGCTCCTTAATGGGTGAATGTACAAAATGTGGTAGACACGTGCAATTGGATATGACTTGGCAATAAAAAGGAGGGAGCTATTGACTTATACAACTTTGATATATGTTAAGATCATTAGGCTGAATTTTAAAAGGCAATCTGTAAATGCCTTTATGATTTTATTTATGTAACTTTTTTGAATTTGCACAATTGTGTGAAGAGGGAGGATTAGTGTTTTCATGGGCTAGGGTTTGGAGGAATTTTTAATACAAGGAAATTTCCTTAAGGTGATGATACAGTTTTTGTTTTCTGCTGTGAATGTGCTTACATAAATCTATCTGTGTGATAAAATTACTTAGAATTATATGATATAAATTTGTGTGTAAAAAGTGAAAGCCTCTGAATAAAAGCTATACTTATGTTAGTAGACACAAGCACATGTATGCTCATTGCAGTACCACTTACAATAGCAAAGACCTTTTACCAACCCAAATGCCCATCAATGATAGACTGGACAAAGAAAATGTGGCACATATACACCATGGAATAGTATGCAGCCATTTAACAAAATAGCTCAAATTTTATGACCAAACACTCTTTTACAAGTATAGAAAAATGTTATGAAGACTAACACACTAATATTTTTATACTTTCACATTTATTTGTTAATTGGTAAAATTTATATAATTGTGGAACTTAAAATAATTATGTTTGGGAATTTTGGGCCTTTATACACATTACTTTTCTCATGTTACACATTATTCAACAGTAAATATGCAAGAATTAAAGTAATTCTTGAAATTCTAAAATAAATGTTGATCAGTGTCTATTTCTAAGGTTAACTACTGAGTCCTTTATTTAAATGAATTAACTTAAAGATTATGTTCCAATTTAAGATACTCGAACAGCAATAAGGCCATAACTTATATCTACTGCATTAAAGATAATAAGTCATTTAGAAGCCTTATTTGTATTATCAGTAGTGTATGATTTGTAAATAAATTAATAGTAAATTTCCCATATCATTTAGTAGACGCTTCAAAAAGTCTTGCTAACTCTATTATTTATCATTTGGGTTTTGTCAGTATTAAATTTTTATTCATATCATATTTTGAGAAAATATTTGTGGTATATGAGATAATTAGTACACTAATTGGAATACTAATCAGTAATGTAAGGCACTAGTATAAAACTTAAGTGATTAAAACCTACTTAAAGAAGAACAAAATAAAAATTATATGTATTAAAAAATTATTTTTCTAATTATATAAGCCACTACTAAATAAATATTAAGCAGCTAACAGTTTCTCCAGAGCATCAATACTTTTAAGACTATTTAATTATATTATTGTATTTTGTTCTTAAATTTATGATTTATTATTTTCAAAGCAATGTTTGATAAATAACTATTTGTTATTAATTCTGAGCCAGCTTACAAAACAGCAACTTGCTAAAATCTATGTGTTTGAAGGCTCTAGTAGTGAACATTCTACAGTTGACATTAATACCTAGTGTTTATTAGCTACTTAATAATATAAGTATTTATCAAAATTTCTGATCTTCCATATTAATTTTCCATGATAGCACTTAGCAAATTATTTTTGACTTGTTTTCCTCTATATTATTTTAAAATGTACATTCCATTTTAAAATGAATATGTTGTGAAGGCCTGATTTAAGAGAATGTAGAAAACGTGGATGGTATTCTTGACCAAAAGAACATCATGAATGAGGTGGGCTGTTCTAGACTGCATGGAGCCCTATCAGAGATGAAGGTAGCACCATAGACCTTCACCTGGCCGTTTCTTCCATTCCTCCAAAGCAAAGTGGCTTTGCTTTGATCTCTATCATATATTGGCTGCCACACGCAATTCCACTTGGGAAAAACAAAAAATTACTGAATTTTCCCATTGGCTTAGGAGTCTATCTGCATTCCATGAAGGACTCCTAGACTTCATGCAGAATTTAGAAGGGTCAAGTTTTTTATTCTGTTGACCAAATGCTTCATATTTTTAAAATCCTTTTCATTGGCTATTTACTTTCTGTGGTCTTTGTTACTTTCATGTTTAGTAAATATGAGGTTTTTTTTTCTTCTAATAATAAATTTCTTTCTTTAAATAGAGAAAATAATCATAATAAAAAGCAAGGTGTTATAAGAGTTACAAGACAAAACTTTTAAGAGCATTTTTGTTTCACTTTGTTTTCCTAATTGTTGGCTATACTTACAAAGAATTGGAAAAACAAGATTAGGAATGTAAGTAATTTAGGAGAAAATAGTCTCTCCGAAACACATGCAGATTTAGGCCCCCAAATTCCTAAGATAGCATAGTGTTTAGTCTACAATTGGTATTCTTTAAATTTCTTATTTTATCGTTTTGTTTGTTTAGTTGTTTGTACGTTAGCGGTTTCCTTCTGACAGGACTTTGTTTATTTGGTGTAGAGAACACATGTCTATAGTGTCGAGGTTTTACTGGTCTCAATTTGGGAATGTAGCCTGTTTTTCACAGAGAGTAAGTTTTCCTTCGATTTGTGTCTAAGCAACCCATCAGAAACATCAATACGTCACAGTATTTTGGGGTACAACTTGCCGCTAGGATGTGTGGGTAGAGCAAACTAAAACAAAGAGATGAAATATTTTCCTTGGTGCAGCATAACCGGAAGTCTGTGGTTTATTTAGATGCATTTTTATTATGCTAACAGGAATATGCAAGGATTGGATATGGTCTATTCTTACCTTGCAGAGATGACATCATACACAAGAGAGGGAGCACAAAGGCCAGAAAGCCTTCTCCGTACCCTGGATGCAGTGTTTTGAGATAGTCTGTTATATGTTGAAGAACAGAAATATCTCGATTGCCATTATTATTTAAGATATTTAAATTACCTGTCTTTGAGACATAGTTAAAACACTAGGATACTGTAAAAATGTCCACACAAGAAGAAACGGCTGATTAACAACAGAAAGGTACATAATTAGTGAAAGGTAAGATATTCTAGGTGACATTAAAATTATATTAATATAAAAGCAGATGCTCAGTTATGTATATACCTGGAGAATTTAGAAGTCAGATATTAGAACCCCGAATTCCAAGTTTATGTTTATCTACTTTCATTGTTAGAGCCAATAGTTACATTTGCCTGGAAATACATTTAAAAGTGATTTTTTAAAAAAATATCAGGATTCAATAATTTTTTATCTGACATTTGCAGCTTACATTTCCCCAAATTATCTCATTTGTAATAACTTTCTAATATACTGATTTATTTTGCTTCCTGTTCAATCTGGCTCCAGCAAATTTTGTATCATTTCATTTCTCCCAGTGCCATCAAAAGAGTGTGAAGGAATAAAATATGATGCAAAGTGTATTTCTAAGGGATGATTTCTTATCTCCTCAGTTTTGTAACTAGAAGGCTAAAAGCTTTTTCTTTCTACTTTTAAAACAAGACTGTTGGAGTCAGATACCTTTCTATAGAGTCCATACCTTCTCACTAGTGAGCTATACATCTGCCATTGACTGCCTTGCTTACCCTCAGCCCTTTCTCTCAGGTGGTAATTTATGTATCATCCTGCTTTACCTATACGATATTGACAAAAATGAATCTCTGATTACCAAATGAAATTCTTTACCCCTATTGGCACACTGCTTATCATTTTATTTTTAAGAATTAATGTCTGTAATATAAAGATATCGAACATCACAGGACAAGTTCCTGGTCTCCTTGGTGCTTAGAATTCTTAACTGTTTGGTTTGCACTTGTACACAGTAACACTTAAGGCTACTTATGCTGAAGACCATAAAACCTGACAAGTTAAATGTATTATCAGGCTGCAAAGGGTAATTTGAATCTAATGGATTGGATTCTGTCTTAGATATATATAATTCACAAGAATAAAATCTTGTTATTGGTTTTAAGAAAATTATATATTTTTTAAACTGGAGAAGCCAGAGAACTCCAAGGTTTACTAGTAACTTGAGTAGTTTAGAAAATAATTTAAAAGTTTATCAAAATGATCGATATTATAGATGAGTAGCCCTTTTTTATTAATGTAAGTAGCACATTATTTTTGCCCAGAAAGCATTTTTTTAAATATTTTGAAATTTCACACCATTTTACTTTATTTGAGAAAAGTTTCCTGTATTATCCAAGATTCTCAAAAAGAAAAAATTAAAACAGAAAAAAATAGAAGATAGTTAGATAGATACAAAAATAAGGAGGAAATTTATTAGTGGAATTGGCTGATGTGATTACAGAGGGTGAGAACTCCCATGGTGTGTCATCTGTCTCAAGCTGGAGAACCAGTAGAGCTGGGGTACAGCATCTAGTTCTAAAGTCCGAAGGCCTAAGAAGCAGGAGATCTACTGTCTGACATCACTAAAGGGAAGAAAAGGTGGAGGTTTCAGCCCAAGAGAAAAATAAAGAATTTGCCCCTCCTCTCTTTTTTTTCAAGAGGACCCTCAAAGATTGGGTGGTGCCAGCCCATGTTGGTGAGGGGGAATCTTCTTTACTCAGTCTACTGATTCAAGTGCCAGTGTCTTCTGGAAAATCCTATATAATGTTTTACCATCGATGTGGGTAACACTTAACTAAGACAAGTTGACACATAAAATTAACTATTGCATTCCCTGAAATTTCATTTACCTCAGCTTTGACGATTTAAGAGTATTAAAATTAAAATATCAAGAGACTTACTCCTCAGACATATAACTGTTTATAGTTGCATATGTCACTTAAAATTTCAGGAGTTGACTTATGTGGTCTACCTAAGAAGATGAATTAATAATTATGCCAATGGTTTTTATGTATTTTGGTTTTCCTATGTGCTACATTATTTATACACAATGAATCTAATCTGTATTTCAACAAAGCTGTATCTAAATTCAAAATGTATGTACTTTTGCTGCTGTATGTTCCTGTTCCAGGGTGTTTTCTATTTATAAAACAACAGAAGTATGAACTTGATAGGAAAGTTCTGGTAAAATTTGTCAAGTACTTAGTTTTCAGTGTTGTCTAACATAAATTCTAAAAAAATCACTTAGACCATAATAAAAAAATTTTTAATTTAAATGTAGTTAAGTATAAAATATAGTTTGAAATTGTAATCATGTTTAAAACATTTAGTTGGTTATATTTTGGTGTTTAATTGAAGAATATGAAGTATACATTTTGTTTATATTTTCATTTTTTATAGCACTCTAAATAGAAAATTTTACATACATTCTAATGTACATATTTTCTTTTAGATTTGATAGTTTTTGATAATTATAATATGAACACTTCTGATAATTTATAATATGGAAAACCAAACCAGGAAATCTGCTGTTTTGCAAATTGAGAAAGTAGAAGCCACCTTTCTATTACATTTTTTCTTTCTTTCATTTAGTAGTAAAATAAAATTTTACTTTGTTATTTGTTTTGAGGATAATGTGCCAAATGGCACCACATGTGTAAGAAGTCAATGAAATAAATATATACCTAGAAGTATGCCTAAGTAAAAGCTATATATCTATGGCAACTATAGCCTTATGAAATTTCTTAAATAGTAACACTTAAATGTTAACATTACTTCTTAGCTGGGCATGGTGGCTTATGGTTGTAATCCCAGCACTTTGGGAGTCTCAGGTTGGTGGATTATTTGAGGTCAGGTTATTCAAGACCAGCCTAGCCAACACGGTGAAAGCTCATCTGTAATAACAATGCAAAAATTAGCCAGGTGGCAGTGTTATGCACTTGTAATCCCAGCTACTCAGGAGGCTGAGACAGGAGAATCACATGACCCTGGGAGGTGGAGGTTGTGGTGAGCCAAGATCTCACAGCTGCATTCTAGTCGGGGCAACAGAGTTAGACCCTGTCTCAAAAAGCAAGTCAAACAAACAGAAAACTACTTCTTGATCCATGGGCTGCAGAATAGACTTGAGAGCAGGCATGAACACAATATTAATCTCCGTGTATATCTCTGTCAGAGCTCTTGGGTGACTAGGTGCATTGTCAATCAGCAGTAATATTTTGAAAAAAATAATCTTTTTATTTTTTTCTGAGCAGTAGTTCTCAACAGTGGTCTTAAACTATTCAGTATACCATGCAGTAAACAGATATGCTGCTATCCAGGCTAAGTTTCATTTACAAAGCACTGGCAGAGCAGATTTAGCATCAATCTTAAGAGCTCTAGAATTTTTGAAATGGCAAATGAGCATTGGCTTCATCTTAGTTGTCAGCTACATTAGTCCCTTCCAAGAAAGTAGGCTCATCCTTTGATGCTTTGACGCCAAGCATGGACTTCTCTCCTCTTGTTATAAAAGTCCAAGATGACATTTTCTTCCAATAGAAGGCTGTTTTGTTTATAGTAAAAGTCTATTATTTAGTGTAGCCACCTTCATAAATATCTTGGTTACATCTTCTGGATAACTTACTGCAGCTTCTCTATCAGCACTTACTGCTTTACCTTGCACTTTTATGTTTTGGAGACAGCTTCTTTCCTTAAACTTCATGAATAAACCTCTGCTAGCTTCAAACTCTTCTTGGGCAGCTTCCTCATGTCTCAGAGGCTTTTAGAATTAAAGAGTTTTAGGGCCTCGCACTGGATTAGGCTTTGGCTTAAGGCAATGTTGTGATTGGTTTGATTTATGCAGATTACCAAAACTTTCTCCCTATCAGCAGGCTCTTTGCTTTTTTATCATTCACGTGTTCACTGAAGTACCACATTTAATTTATTTCAATAACTTCTCCCTTGCATTCACATCTCAGCTAATTGTTTGGCACAAGAGGCCTTGCTTTCAGCCTATCTTGGCATTCAACATGACTTCCTCAGCAAGCTTGTTCATTTTTAGCTTTTGGTTTAAAGTGAGACATGTTTGACTCTCTCTTTTACTTAAACACTTAGACGCTACTGTAAGGTTACTAACTGGCCTAATTTCAATATTGTCTCTCCAGGAATAGGGAAGCCTGAGTACTAGGAGAAAGAATGGCCATTCAGTGAGCAGTCAGAATATATACATCTATCAATTAATTTCACTGGTTTATATGGGCATGGTCCATGGTGCCCTAAAATGGTTACATAATATCAGTGATCACAGATCATAACATGTAATAATAACAAAAGTTTGAAATACTGTGAGTATTTCCACAATGCGGCCCAGAGTCATGAAGTCAATACATGCAATTGGAGCAATGTTATCAATAGACTTGACAGGATTCCTGCATATGTTCACTTAGTACAAATTGTATATATGTGAAGCAAAATTGTCTATATTAACGAAACTGCCTTCATCAGAACTTGCAAAAATAAAATATACAGACCTACACTTTGTTTTATTTTTTATTTCTGCTTAATGGTTAATTCCAATACTGTAATCATAAAGCAATATTCTTGCTAACCTGCTTCTAACAGTAATTGCTTTTTATTGAAAAATGAGTGTTTTCTGTGATTGTTTTTGTAATTACTGTTATTTTTTGGTAGCATCTATTTGTTTTAGCTCTTTAGTTATATTTTTAAGTTTTTAAATTTTTTTTTAATTAGTGAAGCAAACTTAGTACAAGTCTCTTATACAGGCATTAATAATTCAAAACAAACAAACAAGCAAAAAACAAAAAAGAAACAAAATTCTGGCCAGTTACAGTGGCTCATTCCTGTAATCCCAGCAATTTGACAGGCCAAGGTAGGAAGATTGCTTAAGGCCAGAAGTTTCAGACCTGTTTGGTCACTGCAGTGAAACCCCGCCTCTATAAAAAATTAAAAAGTTAGCTGGGCATGGTGGTACATGCCTGTACTCCCATCTATTCAGAGGGCTGAAGCAGGTTAATTCCTGAAGCTGAGGATTGCAAGGCTGTAGTAAGCTATCATCACACCACTGCACTCCAGTCTAGCAACAGAGCGGGACCCTGTCTTGGAAAGGAAAAATAAAAAACATCAAAATCAACTTTCTATTTACATAAAAATATCCTTCATAATCTATTGTCTTTTATCATTTGCCAAGGAATAGGGTCATCAGGAGATCCCACTGCTTCTAAAAAGCCTACTTATTATTTGGAGAACTTTCACTCCTAAAAAGTTGTTATACGACATTTCTTCCTCACGTTCACAGAAACCTTGAATTCTACTATATTCCCAGAAGAAAGTTCTGCTGAATGAAAATTCTTCATATGGGTAGTTGTTTGCTACTACCAACTTTCACCCACTAATACAATAAATACTTTTCCATATTACAGTATCTACATTCCACCCATGACTTCATTTCCTCACGAATAGTTATTTAGTTTCAGATATTGTCTTTGTTTCAATTGGCTTGAAACCTTGACATTATGTTGACTTATGACCAGTTATCAATTTAATTCCTCCAGGATCCCAGTCAGTGGTCTTGGCAGCCTAGATTCTTGTTTCTAGTCTTCTGGTAATCTACATACATCAATCACAAACTAACTTCTTCATATAAACCATGTATTTAATTCAAAGCCCAAATCTATATAGGAAGCAGAAACTCTGATGCAAATTAAAATGTTTCAAAGCATAGAAAAGAAACGAATACTTAACTGATTATGTTATAAATAATGTATGACTTATTTCCCCAAATTACTTTAGAGCACAAAAACTTTGCAAACCAATCATATTAATAAATATTAACACATAATTTTAAATACATTACAAACCTGAAGCTAGAAGAGTTTTAGAGTATTTGTTATGCCATGTTATTAATTATAAGAGGAATACATGCATTTGCAGAAAGTAACCTACCAATTCAACCAAAATAATAAGCTAAATGAAGTTCATATTGTGAAAATCTTAAATTTATAAAATGTAACTAGATATATTGATGATAAAAATTGTATATAAAATTACAAACACATGCTATAAAATATCTATTTTATATAATACTAAGTTACTTTAAATGAAATGTCAAGATAAAATCAACCCATAAGCAGATCTACTATCATTGAATAGTATACTTGAAATTTAAGACAGTGGAAATAGACAAGCAATTACACATATTTGAAAGAACATTTCAAGATTCTGTTTGTATAAATCCTAACTACTTACAAAATACAATGGACACAACTGTAAGCAATTAATTTTAGAAATTTTGCTTAGTAAGGCTATCTGACCTAAGTTACACTGACCTATGTTTGAGACATTTACAGAAAAGTTTATCCTATAATTACTTACTATAAAATGTGTAGTAGACATTTGAAGAATACAACAAATTAGACAGAAAAGAACAGGATGATATAATATTACAAACTGCATGGCATTTCCCAAACACATCTACATAACCTAGAGAATTTCAAACAAAATATTTATGTGATTTGATTTGCAGTAACCTAATAAAACTATCAGAATTAACAATCATCTGAAATAGTACCGACAAGATAACTAAAAGCAGTTCAAAAGTAAAAACACTGAGAAAGTTCAAACATAATCAAACATAGAATGCACTATAAATCTATAAAACAAATTTACATAGTGCAGTTTAGAAACATGTAATCAATGAAAGTATCAAAATCAAGTTCAGAATTACAACTATGCCTGTCCCAATACATAATTGGCAGTCATTTTGTTACTGAATTCATTGCTAACAACTATTAATACATAAGTATTTTCAGGAGATATCTAGATGGCTGTTGAACTATCCATTGACTCTCGAGGGTGTCCAATACTAATAATTACTTATACAGGAAATTTCTTTAAAAAGTGATTAAAGTCAAGTTACACATATAATTTTGGAAGCAGCAGACAAAAATAGAATTTCGTCAGGCAAGTGTTGACTAGTCAGGCAGAACAAAATGTTTTCATCAAGACCAGTTTATGCCAATCAGTTATTTTCACTAAGTGACCTTTTAGTTGTACTAAAAACAAAGATAATAATCAGAAAACTTGCAAAAGTTACAGTGAATTTTAGGAACTCTCCATTAGACTGTAAAATATAATTTTATTTTTTTAATATTATGTTCAAGTGATTTGTATTCTGACAATTTATAGTTACTGCAACAGAAACTACTCTTTCTTCATAGGGAGACACATACAAAAATGAATGGCTGAACTGCCAGGGGAGTGGTATTTGGAAGATAAGATAGGCAGTAACTAGACACAAACACCACTAATTAAAGAAAGAGCTGGAATATACTGCTGCTGCTGCTTATTATGAAAAATAGTTCTGCACCTGTGTCAGACACTCTTGGGCTGAATTAGTACATAATACTAATTTACATAATACTATGTATTTTCACTTAACCTTCTGAATCGATTTTCATGTCTTAGAATTTCTCTTACATTTTTTATTGTTTTTATCCTTTATTCTAATTTTACTTTATTTTATTTACTTATTCTTTTTTTTTTCTTTGAGACAGAGTTGTGCTGTGTTGCCCAGGCTCGAGTGGAGTGGTGCGATGATGACTCACTGCAGCCTCATTCCCTGGGCTCAAACTGTCCTTCCACCTCGACGTCCTGAGTAGCTGTGACTATGTGCACGCATCGCCAAACTCAAATACATTTTTCATTTTAATTTTTATTTTTTGAAATGGAGTCTTGCTCTGTCACACAGGCTGGAATTCAGTGGCCCAATCTCAGCTCACTGCGAACTCCACCTCCCAGGTTCAAGCAATTCTCTTGCCTCAGCCTCCTGAGTAGCTGGGATTACAGGCACCTGCTACCATGCCCGACTAATTTTTATATTTTTGGTAGAGCTGGGATTTCACCATCTTGGCCATGGTGGTCTTGAACTCTTGACCTCGTGATCCACCTGCCTCTGCCTCCCAAAGTGCTGGGATTACAGGCGTAAGCCACCGCGCCTGGCCGAAATTTTTGATTTTTAGTAAAAACAAAATCTCACTCTGTTGCCCAGACTGGTCTCAAACTTCTTAGTGCTAGCAATCCTCCTGCCTCTGCCTCCTAAAATTCTGCCATTACAGACATAAGCCACTGTGCTCAGACTCTCCTAATTTTAGAAAAAAAACCTCATTTAACATACCTTTGAGTCCTTTTGAAACTTTGGTTTTCTTTTCAATGATAATTTTTTTTTTCCAGTGACTTGTTACAGTTGTCTGCTTATTTTTTGAAAGTATCCTGTTTATCATCATCTTTTCCCATATTACTGGATTTCTTGTATTACTGTATTTCTGTTAACTAAAGAGATTATTTTAAAGTGTTTCCATCTGTTATTTAAACTATAGTCTTCCCAAGTCTGTAATAAGGTTTGTTTCCTTCTTCTTTTTGTTTTTCATGGCTGCTTATCTGGCTAGCTTGCTTCACTTTCTATGCTGCTAGTTGTCTGCTTGATTATCCATTCCCATTTAAAAAATAGAATACTTGATTCTTTATTTTAAATCATTGAGATATGATTATCCTCCATTAGTCCATGTATGTCTGTTTCCTTATGGGTATTTTTAAAACAACAACAACAACAACAACAAACTAATTGGGCCTTTACTCAAATGATGCTGCAGTTTACTGAAGAGCTTCATTTTCAGAGTGGTCACTAGAGAACTGTTGCCACCTACCCACCCCCATACACATGGTACTTCACGGATGAAGGTTTTCCCTGGATGACCAGCAAGCACTGGAAAAATGTTTGCTCTCCCCTGAATGTCATACAATTTCTTCAGAGAATGGCCATATTTTTTAAAATTTCCCTGGAATTAAATTCCTCCCTTGGTGTTACATCTTTATGTTTAAATCCTGCACAATTACCCTATCTGCCAAATCTCTGCACTATTTCTCTCCGGCATTTCACTGGGAAACTAACATCCCATAATTTTTTAGTGTTATCTACTCTGCAGATGATTCTATATTGCTTATATGTAAACAATATTTATCAATAATCCATATTCCTGAACACTGCTACACTCATTTATTCAATGAGGAAGGTTATTTTTTGCCCCACTGTCAGAGATGTTACTCTCACATAATTTTTGCTTTAATAGTTCTGTGTTGTCATTTCAGTAGAAGTGTTGGGGTAGATGGACATTCATTTTATCTTTTTACTTAATATTTGAGTTGTCTTAGATGTCATTGTGTCAAATATATTTTAATTTTCCCGTAAACGGTATGATCAATTTGTATAACTGTGGAAGTCAAACCCTATTAATGTATTAATATTCTACTAAATAATGTGTGCTTGTTAAGAAACTGTGATATATGGTACTGCATTGGGATTTTGTGAAGATTAAATAAGTTAATCTTTGCTCAATATACATTAGTTCTAAACATTAGTAACTAATGCTGTTTTATTAATATTTGATCTGAATTCAATACCCAATTATATCTAATTATCTTTATATTCTGACTCTTTGGGGTTAAAGATTAATCACTTTTCTGGAAATCTAATCTAAGAATATACCCTCAAGTCTTTGATAATACATGATGATATCTCATATGTAAGCTACTTAGGAGTGAAAATAAACAGATGACAACTGAAGCAGTAAGAACAAAACATTTATAGGTGAGTAAGAAGAAAGACACATCCTCCTAAAACAGTCTATTTAAGCTAGTGTTTATATATGTTATGACCTAAACATGCATAGAGTCTTTCTGCAAAGTCACTGACAGTTTACATTAGATGTTATACCTACTTATACTTAGCCTGTAACCAATGTTTTTGTTATTCTTTGTTTTTATAATATATTTAATTAATATTAAAATGGTTATTTTCACTGTTAAATATATATTTATATGTATTTTTGTTGATCAAATCTGTTGATGTATTGTGACTTCTGGTTAAGTGAATTACTATGTTTTATTTGTAATGTATGATCACGCTTTTGAAATATAGATGGTACAACTTTTAACTTTTAATACTTTTTTCAGGCTTTTAGATTTTTCTATCTTATGCCAATGTTATCACTGAAAAAAAAGTTACTTTCTTCACTACTTTCTATTGCAAATGATGATGACTATGTTTGGATTGGATCCAGTAATTCTAATATATACTAACCACTTAGAAAAGTCATTTTATTTTGAAAAAAAGGATGAGTTCATATCCTTTGCAAGGACATTCTCAGCAATGTAACACATGAAAAGAAAACCACACACTGCACGTTCTCACTTATAAGTGGGAGTTAAGCAATGAGAACATATGGACACAGGGAGGGAAACATCACACACCAGGGCCTGTCAGGGAGTGGGGAGCTATGGGAGGGATAGCATTAGGATAAATTCCTAAAGTAGATGGCAGGTTGATAGATGCAGGAAACCACCATGGCACGTGTATACTTATGTCACAAACCTGCACGTTCTGCACAAGTACCCAAGAACTTAAAGTATAATTTGAAGAAAAGTAATCTTATTTTGAGCATTTTTTAAAACACAATTCATTTCAAGACCATGATGATCAATTTGAAGGCACTTTACAATAATTTATTTTATTTATTTCTCCTTCTCATGCAGGAATTGATTTATTACATATTTTTTGGAAATATATTTAGTTCTTTTAAAATATAATTTATCATCAGCTTCAGGTGTTGGACAAAAGTGCATATAAAGTCAATAGCTAGTTATGTAAATGAAAGATTCTAATAAATTAAATAAATAGTGTTATACATCTTGCATGTTTGCTTATTGTAACATTTATATTCAGTATAATTTCAGAGCGGCACAAAGGGAAGTTAGAAGATCAGTGTTTTCCTTTATAAAGCACAGTGCCAGGAATTTTTATTTTTCTGAAGTAGGTTCAGTAAACTTACATACAACATACTATTATCTTTAAGTAAAACATGCCTGTTTTCACAGTGCAAAGTTCTATTTGGTTGCATACATTTCATTACAATTTATTTTTATAGCAACTATGTCAACTTTGATACTTTCAAAATAACTGTCTTAAATACAGATCTGAACTTTTACTTCAGTCAATGCTCTAGTTATAGCCTGATTCCATATACTAAACAGTAACTGAAGCCTGGTGCTATTCAAATTTCTCCCTAAACTAAAGAATGCCAAAGAATTTTTCTTGTCAGTCAATTTTTTTTCAGCTTTCTTAGCTTCTTTATCTGTTGTATTAGGTTGAAGAATGTATAGTTTATGGAGGGAATGGAAAAAAGTCAACTATTTCTGTTGATGTCATCACTCACACACTTGAACTGACATATACTGAAAGGATGACAGGCTGGAGAGTATAATCAGTGTGACAACATCACTTTTATTGGCACATAACATCTATCTTCATGCTGTAACAAATACTTTGGTTTACCCAGCCTTCCAGTTGGCACCTCTGAAAGGTCATAAGGACATGTTTACCTAGTGTTATAAAAACACATTTCACACCCCTGGTATAGTTCTTCTGGTAAAAAGGATTTGACATTTGTATTTTCTGTTTCTTACAGGATTCAACATTTTCTATGATATGAAATCTTGGAAGCATCTTAGAGGATACCTAAGTAATGTACAATATTTACCTTTATTTTTACTTTATCCTTGGCATTTTAGAATCAAAATAATAGAGCAAGGTTATCTCTTCTCTGTCTGTCTCTCTCTTTCTCTCTCCCTCTCTGAGACAGTCTTGCTCTGTCCCCCCGACTAGAATACATTGGCTCCATCTGAGCTCACTGCAATCTCTGCCTCCAGGGTGCAAGCAATTCTTCTGCCTCAGCCTCTCGAGTAGCTGGGATTACAGGCATGCACCATCATGCCTGGCTAATTTTTTGTACGCTGAGTAGAGACAGGGTTTTGCCATGTTGGCCAGGCTGGTCTTGAACTCCTGACCTCAGGTGATTCACCTGCCTCTGCCTCTGCAAGTTCTGGAATTACAGGCATGAGCCACCATGCCAGGCCTTCTTTACCTCTTTCTTTTTAAAACCAGCCACTTAGTGATCACCCTGTAGTTGAAGATTCAGAATACACCTAAGTTCCTAGAATGTTGCTATAGTACATAGTATATATCAACTGTGTCATATATGTGTATATACTATGTCAACATTCTAAGAGCTGAATCAACACATTAAGAGAACTGAATATTCATTTTCCATACATTAGGTTAGCTTCAGTTGAATTGATAGGTGAATATTTTATTACCTCATATATGTTTTCTATATAAAAAGTAAGCATTTAGGTTAAGATGCCATTCAAGGATCACATGTAATTCACTTATCCTTGTTGAGAAGTTAACACTGTGTAGAAGTGAAAAAAATAATAGATTAAAGAAAAATAAAATACAGAATTCAGGAGAGGGTGAGATATAAAACAAAGATAATATTTAAAATTCTGGAAGAGAGATGGAAAAATGGAGTGAGAAGACGGAAATGAAAATGGAAGCAGAAATGTAACAAAAACGAGGGGGAATCTTTGTACATCTGGTTAAAAAAAAATCACATAAGCAGACCGGGCACAATGGCTGATGCCTGTAATCTGTATATATACATAGATTATGCATATATATCTATTACAACCCCTCCTCTCTAATTTTCTTCTCTCTCTAGGAACTCTATTTATATATCTGACCTTTAGAGTGCTTTTTTATGTTTCTTTTCTGTTACATTGTCTGTTGTTTTCTTCCTCCTTTTGCACCCAGAAACATTTCAGGATTTTTATATACAGGTTGCTGTATATCATTTCTGTTTTTATCAGTCATATATCTAATATTTGAGTCTTTTTTTTTACATTTTAGCTGCTCTGAATGTCATCTTTTTTATTTGAAAGTATCTTCTCCATATTCTTTAATAATCTTAATTGAAATAGTGATGTTGATTTATTTTTACCTTCCTGAATGTCCATATGTCCTCTTATTTTTTGTTTGTTTGTTTTTTCTTTTTCTGGACACTGTCTTGCTCTGTTGCCCAGGCTGGAGTACAGTGTCATGATCTCAGCTCACCACAACTTTTCCCTTCCAGGTTCAGGCAATTCTCCTGCCTCAGCCTCTGAAGTAGTTGGGATTGCAGGCGCCCACCACCATGCTCTGTTAATTTTTGTATTCTTAGTACAGACGGGTTTTCACCATGTTGGCCAGGCTAGTCTCGAACTCTTGACCTTGTGATCCACCCGCCTCACCCTTCCAAAGTGCTAGGATTACAGATGTGAGCCACTGTGCCCAAACGGCTTATGTTTTTTTAACCAGATGTAAAATGTTTCCCCCTGTTGCTGTCATATTTTTCTGCTTCCATTTTCATTTCTGTGTCTTCTCACTCGTCTTCTCCATCTCTCTTCTAGAATTTTAAATCTCCTCTGTTTTATGTCTCACACTCTCCTGAATTCTGTATCTTATTTGTCTTTTATCTATTATTTTTTTCATTTCTATACAGTGTTAGTTTTTCAACAAGGATAAGTGAATCTCATGTGAGTCTTGAATGGCATCTTAATCTAAATGCTTACTTTTTATATAGAAAACATACACAGGGTAATACAATCTTCACCTAGCTCTTCAGTTTATGGAAATGAACCTTCAGTGATTGTAGCATTAATTCTGTATGGTTTATATAAGCATATCTGTAGTGACGTTTCATTTTTACAGTAAAAATTATATCTGTTAAGAGATTATGAGGATGGTAGACTTGGGGCTGACCTCTCTCCAGCTGGAGGGGAGGTTATCACAAGGCTGTCATGTCTCCGGTCAGGTAAGGGTTTATTTTAGAATTGGAATGTTTCTGGTCAGAGGTGTTATTTGTGGTTTATGGTCATCCTGACCTTAGCTTTAAGGATGATGCCCTTTGCATTTAGACGGTTCTTGATCAAGGGGAACTTTAAAAAGGTAGTGCATGCCCAAGATGATGATGCTCCTGCACTATCAATCCTCCTCCTCATCATCATCATAATTTGTTCCTTGAATGGAAAATTCTTTCTCATGTCATATTGCCTTTGCGATTTCTGTGTGTGTGTGTGTATGTGTGTGTGTTTCTGCCTAGAATATTATTCTCCTTTCACTCATTTTTACATAGTTAACTGCTATTTATTTATTACCTTAATTCCTTGTCAACATCTATAAAGCCTGTGTGAGAAAATGGATTGGGTTTGTTTTCAGCTATCATTGCATTCCCACTATCAAATGAATTTTCTGGCACAAAAATAAATACAAATAAATATTGCCAATGTTAATGAATGATGCTGAGAGCGTAAGAGTAGATACATTAAAATTACTTTGTTTTGGCACTTGGGCTTTGAATTCCTTATTTATATGTGAAAATAAACATGCTCTAACTACAAAGAAATAATGTTGGTAAACTCCTATTATAATTTTCATGTTTCCTTCCTATTTCAATAATGCTCTCTTTAAATTCTAAGAACAGGCTGTATTCTGTTGAGGTGTATGTAACCCTTGCCCCTAGCTATTTTTAAGAAATTAAGCATCATTAAAGTTAATTAACTGCCATAATTGCACTGCTGGCTGTTATATTTCGATAACTTGATGTGGAGTATGATTTAGGCAAATGTGAAAGATATTGTAGTCATGGTGGTTAAGAAAAAGTTTCAGAAGTGTCAGTGTTTGAACAATGTTTGAGAAAGGGCATAATTTTTTCAGAAAGTAAGTCAAGATGGAAGAAAGACATTCCAGAAAGCATGCATAGAGTGACTATTCTGGTTTCACTCTTCTTTTTGAATCATTCACACCAGTGAGTTTCCAAGAGAATTTTTCTCATTTCAGTGATTGTTAGAAATGGATCTATTGTCAGACTTTATGTCCATTAAATCAACAAATGAGATGTACTTTAATCAATTGCCTACATCACTGAATTAAGCAGAGCATCTCCTGTGTGTATCTGCTAGCCTGCTAGATTCATCTCTAACTAAAATTTTACTTACTTTGTCCTTCTAAATAAATCACTCAGAAAATATATGTGCATTTTATTTTGTTTCTTCTTCTTCTAGCCAAGTTTCTAGATGGTGATTTCTCTTTTTCATGTTTTGCTGTAGTATATGCTTTTGTGGATGATAATAACATGAGTAGACACACATCTGTGGTCATGTAAGACCAGGACAAGCACTTCAGAGGAGATGGGTAGAAGGTGTCAGAAATGTCTAACTTATTTGATTCTTTCAAATATTTATTCTTTGATATCCAGACTCCTCATATTTATAACAGGAGGAGCCTAAAGCAGTAGAAAATACGTAAGGTGCTGCCATTAAGCAACATATGGGAAAACTATCTGGACTGCATTTTCAGCAGTCTCAGCATTCTGGCTACACTAGGAAACATTTGCTATTATAGTAGTGACATCACTAGGTAACAACAACAATGAGAGTTAACATTTATTGTGTGCATACTATATCTTAAGCCATGTTTTAAAAGCATATATATATATATGTATATATATATATGTGTGTGTATATATATATATATATATGTGTGTGTATATATATATATATATGTGTGTGTGTATATATATATATATATATATATATATGTGTGTGTATATATATATATATACTGGTTAAATTCAAATAGTATTTCCTAATCTATTATGGACAGACCATACAGAACTGAACTGGTCTAATTCCTGCTTTAAATTACTTAAGTGAAATTTGAAACTCTCATTGTTAATTTTCCCTCCATACAAATACTTTTAATCACCAGCAGAAATGCCCTCTGTGTGTTCACCTTCACCATCTAGATCCTGAGTAATTACCAGCAAAAACTTAATTAAGTACATCAGCAACACAAACTGATTTGCTACTGGGAGATCCTTAGAGCCTTCTGCTCACGTGTGATGCCTCAACCAGCTCGTTAAGTCCGCTAATGTTTGCAGCCTTGTTTCTGGATCCTCTTTCTCGATCTCCTTTCCTTCTGATTTCACAGAACAGAAAATAACTCAAATTATTGTATGGACAATAGTTATTTTTATTATCAGTTTGGACAATAATTGAACTCAGAAACTAACAGAAATTAGGTTATTGAAACAGATTTGGTATTCATTTTTATTCATTTTGCAGGTTTCCTCAGGTTTTGCTTGTTAACCTGGTCTATACTATGTACTATATATCCCAGAGATGGTAAGTGCTTTGTTCTGAACCTTGTTTAAGGTATTAGTATCTGGACAATTTCTCTATTCAGCTGAGAATAGTTACATACTGTGATGTATACATTTATAACATTAACATATGATTTGCATAATTACTGTAGTTGCTCTTTTTTATAAAATAAATTCAACTTTAGAATTCCATTTTCATAGTTACTTAGGTTTTCTACAGTTCAGTTTCGTTGTCAGTATCATAAGAATAACCTAATTCTCACTTAATGGAATTTCTTGAGGCCCAAAGGAGAAATTCAAGAAAATACCTAGTACAATGCCTGTGCCATAATTTTAATACATATTAGCTATCACAATTGATAAGGATTACACATAATTAATGAGATATTTAGGTATTGTTTCTTCTGAAACCACTACATATGGAACCCTTCCCTAGATATAAAATCTGAACCAATTCATATTCTGAAATTAAGTTGATGATCTCTGCTACTTAGACATTGAATAGAATGAGCATAAATATTTTTCAATATCTTTCTTTTACAAGCAAAAGAAAAAATAAAAGCAAAACTCTTAAGTGAGTTCTTCAAAGTGACACTTCAAATGATTTTCTTTGTTTTCAATCTCTTCTCTCATTAGATATGCTCTGAAAGTATTTCACTCATTAACTACTTGATGCTTTTATAAGAACTTTTTAAATATTATTTTCAGGACAGAGATATATCATTCAATTGAAAATACAAAATGTCTCATACATTTATTTAACTTGCCATTCTGTAATTTACTAACTGTCCATTTAAAAACATTTTATTGTTATATATTAAGCCTTATTCTGGAAGTCCAAATCCTTTATTTTATTATTGCACTAAATAAAGCCAGCAATGCAAGAAGAGTAGAGAAAATTGATCTACATGACTAGACTGCTTCTCTGTCTCTAGATACTTGGCACACTTTGATGAATGCTGACTTCAAGAGTTTTAGGACATCAACGGACTTTTAGTAAAAAAAAAAAAAAGTCTAGAATGCAAATTTTATTTTCAAAATTAAGCTGAGTTTCTTATGAAAAATTAAGATTTTAAAATTTTTTGTTTGATATTTGAAACCCTTAAAGGAAGTAAAATTACACATTTTTTTATCGTAAAACAATGAGATAAATAGAAGTTTTATTATGCAGCTAGTAGTTATGAAACTGAAGGAATGGTATAATGGTTAGTTAATTTTGCTAATATAGTACTTTAAAATCCAACCATAGGAAGAAGGAAATGGTATTTCAAATGCTTTAAAAAATGAAGGTATCATTTATCATATTAACATTATTTTAATAATATATTTACATTATAATTACTTCTTAACACAGAAATATATGAAAGTATCCAAATCCTGCTTTATCTGGAGTTTAAAAAGTTAAAATCTAAGCTTTTTAAAAAATAAAATGCATATGTCTTTGAAAGACAAAATAATAATCTAATAGACTCCCATTTTCAAAGGAACAATAATTTTCTCTTAGGTGTAACTCTGATCATAGATTGAGCAATATCAAGGTAATTTATAGTACAAAATACTATACCACTGGGTGTTAAAGAATTAGATCAACAAAATTAACTAATCATCATTCCAGCTGTTTAATTTTATAGCTACTAACTGCACAATAAAATCTCTGTGACTATTACCTCTTCTTTTTATGACATATATACATTTTGTGTAATTTTAATTTAAAGAAATTCAAAATATCAGATAGGAAATTAAGCATATATCTTATAAAATAGGGCAAAATATCACGAGATCATTTAAGAAATTGTCTGATTTGTGTGACTTAGTTCTTCTTTGCCTGTGAAGCATAGTCTGACTTTGAACAATTGGTGATAGTTAAAAGTCTTCAGCATTCCACTCTTTTGATTGTTATGGATTGCACAGTGGTCCATATCCCAGAAAATTAGCCATTGAATTAATTTGGGGCATCACATGCCCTGAACAATGTATTTTCAGGCTTGTGTATATCAATAATTTAAAATAAAAGGGTGAAGACTATCAACAATTAAGCTTTTAAAACGTGCCTTTTAATTAGAAAAGGGTGTTAAAACAGGGCAACATTTTAAAGAAGTAAAATGATACCCATTTGTAACATATTGGCAATTAAAGTACTTCTTTTTTATTTTTCCTTAGATACCCCGAGCTGTACTTATAAGGCAATTCTAATTCTTTAAAGCTAGTTTTGAATCACAGGCTTAAGCTGACAGTTACCAGGTTCTTTTCTCATTCTGGGTCTCTAAGTTCCTACATGCTGCTTTTGAATACTGAACAGGCATTTCCATCTTTAGATATTATGTTTCTTTAAACATCATTTTTTAAATTTATAACAATTCATTGTCTAAATTGTACCAAGTAAAACATAATAAGATATTACCCAAACTTTATATTCAGAAGCCTGATGCTGTTGACAAGGTCTAAAGAATTTTAATTCTTCAATCTTACATTCAATCCACTTAAATGAATAATAACTTCTTCTTGATGCAGACAATGTAACCTAAACAATCTTGACAAAGTGATGAGTATGACCATTCCCTTGAGGTACGTTTGCATCTATTTAAGTATAATTTAGTAAGTGCCTACTCTTTGGCAAGACATTGTGAATGGAGAAATGACCCTTAGGTTCTTAACGTTTCAGTCACTGGAGGACTGCATGCATGATGGTGGTCCCATAAGTTCCCACAGTATGTTTATACTGTGTTTTTCCTACGTTTAACTAACCTTGTGCTCACTTTTGCCAGTTTTCAATAAGATATTTTTCACAACATGCATAGGCAATACAGTGAAATAAAATGTAGTGTTTTAAATAAATCTTTCAAAAACGCTTAAGCATCTATATACCAAAAAATAAAAATGAATTTACACTATATACAGTCATGTGCGTTATGACGACATTTTGGTCAACAATGGACCACCTATAGGATGGTGATCTCATAAGACTGTAAAGGAGCAAAAACATTTCTATAGCATGGTTACTCTGTAGCTACCGTAACATCACAGCACAATGCATTATTCAGGTGTCTGTGTTGGTGCTGGTGTAAATAAATCTACTGCACTACTAGTTGTATAAGATACAACTATATACAGGGCATAATACTAAATAATAAGCTGTATTGCTGCTTTATGTGTTTGCTTTACTAGACATTTTATCTTTCTTTTAGAGTGTACTCTTCCTACTTATTAAAAAAAATTAACTGTGAAATAGCCTCAGACTGGTACTTCAAGAGGCATATCAGAAGACACTTACAGATCGAGATGACAGCAGCGTGCCTATTATTGTTTCTGAAGACTTTTAGTGAAACAAGATATGGAGGTAGAAGGCAGTGATATTGATGATTCTGACCTTGGAGAGTCCTAAGCTAATGTGTGTATGTGTGTTGTAATTTTGAACAAAATAACTTCAAAAAGTAACAATTTGTAAATTGGTTCAACCATTGTGGAAGACAGTGTGGCCATTTCTCAAGGATCTAGAATCAGAAATACCATCTGACCCAGCAATCCATTACTGGGTATATACCCCAAGAATTATAAATCATTCTATTAAAAAGACACATGCACATGTTTGTTTATTGTGGCACTGTTTACAATAGCAAATACTTGGAATCAAAGCAAATGCCCATCAACGACAGACTGGATAAAGAATATGTGGCATATAAATACCATGGAATACTATTCAGCCATTAAAAAGGATGAGTTACTGTCATTTGCAGGGACATGATTGAAGCTGGAAATCATCATTCTTAGCAAACCAACACAAGAACAGAAAACCAAACACCACATGTTGTCACTAATAAGTGGATGTTGAACAATTAGAACATGTGGACACAAGGAGGGGAACATCACACACTGGGGCCTGTCAGGGGGAAGGGACTAGGGGAGGAATAGCATTAGGAGAAATACCTAATGTAGATGACAGGGTGATGGATGCAGCAAACCACCAGGGCACATGTATAATTATGTAACAAACTGCGCTTTCTGCACATGTACCCCAGAACTTAAAGTATATTTTAAAAAGTAAAAATTAAAAATAGAAAAAAGCTTATAAAGATAAAAAGAAAGAAAATACTTTTGCACCACTGTACATTTGTGTTGTAAGCTAAATGTTATTAAGTATTAAAAGTTTAAAAAATTAGATGTACATAAAGTAAAAAATCATTATGGTAAATAAGATTAATTTATTATTGAAGAAATAAATTTTATAAAATAAATTCAGTGTAGCCCAAGTGCATAGTGTTTATAAAGTCTACAGTAGTGCACTCTAATGTCTAGGCCTTTACATTCACTCAAACTCACTCATTGACTCACGCAGGACAACTCCTGCAATCTCCATTCTTGCAAGCTTCATTCACAGTTAGTGCCTTGAGCAGGTACACAATTTTTCTTTTTTTTTTTTTTTTACCATTTAGACTACATTTTTATTGTGTCATGTTTAAGTTTATATGTTTTTAGATATACAAATACCATTGCATTACATTCGCCTCCTGTATTCAGTACAGTAACATGCTGTACAATTTGTAGCCTAGGAGAAATGGGCTAGCTGTGTTGTAGGCTATACCATCTAGGTTTGCAAAAGGATACGGTATGATATTTGCAAAGTTACAAAATCACTTAATTATGCATTTCTCAGAATATACCCCCATTGTTAAGTGACATATAACTATATATTATTCTTAAGTGAAAAACATTTTCTGCATGGAAAAACTTTATCTGCACTGCATTTATAAAACACACACACAGACACAAATTTTCCATTTCAAAAAAGTAAATAAAATTTGTAATGAAAAGCACTTTACTACTAATAAATATATCATATTTTACCTACTCACAAATAAATGAGACTTTTGTAAAGAATGTCTTCTTTATGTAAGAAAATACTTCATGTATTTAGCAGAAGAATGATTGATCTCATTGCAGTATATAGCTCCAAAGAGTAGAAGGAGTAAATAGTCTGAAGGAAGCATGATAGTCTTTCTCATTCTCATATTATATTCCTCCATGACTCTTATCTTTCTTTATATCCTGGTAGCTTTCATAATTTATCAGAGGCATTCTTGAGGCTATTCATATGAAGGGTTGATTACTATGGAATTCATAAATGTCAAAGGTTTATACTTCTATTATTTCCTTATTTGGCTAATATTTAATGGGATCAATTATGCCCCTAGCATTTAGTTACCTTTGCATGCACCTTTGTCATGTGTTAGATTTACTTTCATACCTCTGGGCCTTCACACGTGACATTCCTCTTGTCTGCAGTGACCTTTTCTGTATTCTTTACTTGAATTTTTAATTTGCCTTCAGGTCTTAAGCAAGGTTTGACCTCAAGGAAGCATTCTCAAACTCTCTGGTATAGTATGATATAAAATGTTCCTCATCAGAAGTCACAGAGGATTCTTAGCTATATCTATAAGTGTATTTATTACTATATGTTGTTATAATTGTTAATGGTCTTATCTACCCTATGATCAGACTCTCCACAACAATCAAGAGTTAAAGGTATCAAAGTTAGTTGTTTAAATGAATTCACTCTATATTTCAGATAGTTCTTAGAAATAATCATAAATTTAGAATTTTCCATGTCTGCCATTTACATGCAGTTTTGAAGGATCACAATTATTAGTTTTGACAATGTTCTATTAAACTAATCTTAATTGAAGAACTATATGTGCCACATACTGTGTTAGAAACCGAGAGTTGAGCATATAAGGTGAATATATAAATAGACTCTGACACACTTCCGCTTCTGAACTTGATGAGCAGGGGACATTACACTACTACACCAAACCTGTCACTGAGAAACACGATTGCAATAATAATTATATAAGGTTTAGAAGATATGCATTTTTAACTATAATCATTCAGAGCATTCAAAGGATAATGATGACCAAAAGACGTACCATGTTAGCACAAACTAAAACCATAATAGCTAATGAATATAACATACAAAAAAAGATTAGAATAGATTTACTACCAGAGATAAAACAATATTTTATAATGATAAGTGTTAACTTTCAAGAAGAAAAAATACTACATTTTTATATACTCTGTACATAAAAAGTGACAACTGTAATAGAAGTGACAAATCTATAATTATATTGCAGATTTTAAGAACCTCTCTCTTAGTAAATGATAAAAAAAATAAACTCAATCAGTAGAAGAATACGAGAGCTGGGCGGGGCGCGGTGGCTCAAGCCTGTAATCCCAGCACTTTGGGAGGCCGAGGCTGGTGGATCACGAGGTCAAGAGATCAAGACCATCCTGGTCACCATGGTGAAACCCTGTCTCTACTAAAAATACAAAAAATTAGCTGGGCATGGAGGCGCACGCCTGTAATCCCAGCTACTCGGGAGGCTGAGGCAGGAGTATTGCCTGAACCCAGGAGGCGGAGGTTGCGGTTAGCAGAGATCACGCCATTGCACCCCAGCCTGGGTAACAAGAGTGAAACTCCATCTCACCAAAAAAAAAAAAAAAAAAAAAAAGAATATGAAAGCTGAAAATATATTTGAAAAACCAAACCTTATCTTCATGTATAAAACATAAGAGCCACAGTGGATATTTTAATTTCACGTGAAACAGTCAACAAAATAGAAAATATCTGATCAAAATTTAAGACCAATAGGCCACCAGTCAAATCTTAACAACATTTTAAATAATATTATTGCATGTGTGTTTTCTCTGCACAGTAGAATTAAACTAGAAATAAAACAAATAATAAAACTTTAACCACACATATTTAGACATTTAGGAATACACTTATATACAAATATTATAACCTATGAATTAAAGAACAAATCTAAATCTGAATACATTTTGGACAGAAATATAATGAATGTATGATAGAAACTTGTAGATGCAGCAACAGCAATTTTATTTAAAAAATTCTTGTAAAAATACACTTATTAGGAACAGAGACTAACAATAACTTAAGAAGTAAAACACCCCTCACTCCTACACACACAAAAGTAACAAAAGAGGAAATATTAAAGGTGTGAGTCAAAAAATGATGAAACCAAACAGAACTAAGTGTTGTTTTTTAAAAGATTAATAAACCACTCATACCTCTAGGATGTTTGTTAAAATTTATAATAAAAGCTATGAGTTATACTTAGCAAAAATTTTAAAAAAAGAAATTCTTTTACCAGTTAGAAAATAAAATGGTTATCAAAAGAAAACAATTTTATGCTAGTAATTTTTAAGTTATATAAAATAGATCAATTTTTTGAAAAACAGGATTTTTCAAAACGAATTCAAGAATATACAGAAATATAAATAGTCCTATATTCAGAAAATATATTGATTCAATACTCTATAATATTGTCTTAAAAAATTCACTTGTGAATTGCTATAATATCTTAAGGAAGAACTAATATCAATTTTGTAGAAACTGTTTTAGAGAAAAGAGAACATTTTTAAGAAATTGTATGAAGCTAGCATATTATTAATACTAAACCTTACAAAGACAGTAGAAAGTAAACTTATATATCTTTTGTGAATATAGTCTTCATGAATATAAATGAATACAAATTCACTCTGCCATGAATATAAAATCAAATATATTAAGCAAAATTAACAATTTCAGTTTAGTAACATGTAAAAATATAATATATAATGGAAAGGTTTATTTTATGGCAAGGTAGATTTTAGCAATTTTTAACAGAAGTACAATAAATATTAGCAATATAGAACGCAAAATCATCTAATAGTTTTTATTAGGTGTGAAATAATATTAAAAATTTGATAAAATTCAACATCTGTGTATGACAATTGTCTTAGCACACTAAAAAAAATTGTAATTCTTAAATCTGATGAAGAATTTCTACAAATAGTATATCACAAAACTTACATTAACTAGTGCTATACTGAAAACTTGTTTTCTAAGATTGGACATGATAAACATATACTATATCACTTTTTAATCTAACATAGTCCTAGTAGTTCCAATAAGCAGGAAAGGAAATAATTTTTTTTTTTTTCCCATGCCCATTTCTTTTTTTTTTTTTTTTTTTTTATTGGATTATAGGTTTTGGGGTACATGAGCAGAGCATGCAAGACAGTTGCGTAGGTACACACATGGCAGTGTGCTTTGCTTTTCTTCTCCCCTTCACCCACATTTGGCATTTCTCCCCAGGCTATCCCTCCCCACCTCCCCCTCCCACTGGCCCTCCCCTTTTCCCCCCAATAGACCCCAGTGTTTAGTACTCCCCTTTCTGTGTCCATGTGTTCTCATTTTTCATCACCCACCTATGAGTGAGAATATGCGGTGTTTCGTTTTCTGTTCTTGTGTCAGTTTGCTGAGGATGATGTTTTCCAGATTCATCCATGTCCCTACAAACGACACGAACTCATCATTTCTGATTGCTGCATAATATTCCATGGTGTATATGTGCCACATTTTTCCAATCCAGTCTATCATCAATGGGCATTTGGGTTGATTCCAGGTCTTTGCTATTGTAAACAGTGCTGCAATGAACATTCGTGTACATGTGTCCTTATAGTAGAACGATTTATAGTCTTTTGGATATATACCCAGTAATGGGATTGCTGGGTCAAATGGAATTTCTATTTCTAAGGCCTTGAGGAATCGCCACACCGTCTTCCACAATGGTTGAACTAATTTACACTCCCACCAACAGTGTAAAAGTGTTCCTTTTTCTCCACATCCTCTCCAGCATCTGTTGTCTCCAGATTTTTTAATGATCGCCATTCTAACTGGCGTGAGATGGTATCTCAATGTGGTTTTGATTTGCATCTCTCTGATGACCAGTGACGATGAGCATTTTTTCATATGATTGTTGGCCTCATATATGTCTTCTTTCGTAAAGTATCTGTTCATATCCTTTGCCCACTTTTGAATGGGCTTGTTTGTTTTTTTCCTGTAAATCTGCTTGAGTTGTTTGTAAATTCTGGATATCAGCCCTTTGTCAGATGGGTAGACTGCGAAAATTTTTTCCCATTCTGTTGGTTGCCGATCCACTCTAGTGACTGTTTCTTTTGCCGTGCAGAAGCTGTGGAGTTTCATTAGGTCCCATTTGTCTATTTTGGCTTTTGTTGCCAATGCTCTTGGTGTTTTGTTCATGAAGTCCTTGCCTACTCCTATGTCCTGGATAGTTTTGCCTAGATTTCCTTCTAGGGTTTTTATAATGCCAGGTCTTATGTTTAAGTCTTTAATCCATCTGGAGTTAATTTTAGTGTAAGGTGTCAGGAAGGGGTCCAGTTTCTGCTTTCTGCACATGGCTAGCCAGTTTTCCCAACACCATTTGTTAAACATGGAATCCTTGCCCCATTGCTTGTTTTTGTCAGGTTTATCAAAGATTGTATAGTTGTATGTATGTTGTGTTGCCTCCGGTGCCTCTGTTTTGTTCCATTGGTCTATATCTCTGTTTTGATACAAGTACCATGCTGTTTTGATTACTGTAGCCTTGTAGTATAGTTTGAAATCCGGTAGTGTGATGCCCCCCGCTGTGTTCTTTGTGCTTAGAATTGACTTGGCTATGCGGGCTCTCTTTTGGTTCCATATGAAGTTCATGGTGGTTTTTTCCAGTTCTGTGAAGAAAGTCAATGGTAGCTTGATGGGGATAGCGTTGATTCTGTAAATTACTTTGGGCAGTATAGCCATTTTCACGATATTAATTCTTCCTAACCATGAACATGGAATGTTTCTCCATCTGTTTGTGTCCTCTCTGATTTCGTTGAGCAGTGGTTTGTAGTTCTCCTTGAAGAGGTCCCTTACGTTCCTTGTGAGTTGTATTCCAAGGTATTTTATTCTTTTTGTAGCAATTGCGAATGGCAGTTCGCTCTTGATTTGGCTTTCTTTAAGTCTGTTATTGGTGTAGACGAATGCTTGTGATTTTTGCACATTGATTTTATATCCTGAGACTTTGCTGAAGTTGTTTATCAGTTTCAGGAGTTTTTGGGCTGAGGCAATGGGGTCTTCTAGGTATACTATCATGTCGTCTGCAAATAGAGACAATTTGGCTTCCACCTTTCCTATTTGAATACCCTTTATTTCTTTTTCTTGCCTGATTGCTCTGGCTAGAACTTCCAGTACTATATTGAATAGGAGTGGTGAGAGAGGGCATCCTTGTCTAGTACCAGATTTCAAAGGGAATGCTTCCAGTTTTTGCCCATTCAGTATGATATTGGCTGTTGGTTTGTCATAAATAGCTTTTATTACTTTGAGATACGTTCCATCGATACCGAGTTTATTGAGGGTTTTTAGCATAAAGGGCTGTTGAATTTTGTCAAATGCCTTCTCTGCGTCAATTGAGATAATCATGTGGTTTTTGTTTTTGGTTCTGTTTATGTGGTGAATTACGTTGATAGACTTGCGTATGTTGAACCAGCCTTGCATCGCTGGGATGAATCCTACTTGATCATGATGAATAAGTTTTTTGATTTGCTGTTGCAATCGGCTTGCCAATATTTTATTGAAGATTTTTGCATCTATGTTCATCATGGATATTGGCCTGAAGTTTTCTTTTCTCGTTGGGTCTCTGCCGGGTTTTGGTATCAGGATGATGTTGGTCTCATAAAATAATTTGGGAAGGATTCCCTCTTTTTGGATTGTTTGAAATAGTTTTAGAAGGAATGGTACCAGCTCCTCCTTGTGTGTCTGGTAGAATTCGGCTGTGAACCCATCTGGACCTGGGCTTTTTTTGTGAGGTAGGCTCTTAATTGCTGCCTCAACTTCAGACCTTGTTATTGGTCTATTCATAGTTTCAGCTTCCTCCTGGTTTAGGCTTGGGAGGACACAGGAGTCCAGGAATTTATCCATTTCTTCCAGGTTTACTAGTTTATGTGCATAGAGTTGTTTGTAATATTCTCTGATGATGGTTTGAATTTCTGTGGAATCTGTTGTGATTTCCCCTTTATCATTTTTTATTGCATCTATTTGGTTGTTCTCTCTTTTATTTTTAATCAATCTGGCTAGTGGTCTGTCTATTTTGTTGATCTTTTCAAAAAATCAGCTCTTGGATTTATTGATTTTTTGAAGGGTTTTTCATGTCTCAATCTCCTTCAGTTCAGCTCTGATCTTAGTTATTTCTTGTCTTCTGCTGGGTTTTGAATTTTTTTGATCTTGCTCCTCTAGCTCTTTCAATTTTGACGATAGGGTGTCAATTTTGGATCTCTCCATTCTCCTCATATGGGCACTTATTGCTATATACTTTCCTCTAGAGACTGCTTTAAATGTGTCCCAGAGGTTCTGGCACGTTGTGTCTTCATTCTCATTGGTTTTGAAGAACTTCTTTATTTCTGCCTTCATTTCGTTGTTTACCCAGTCAACATTCAAGAGCCAGTTGTTCAGTTTCCATAAAGCTGTGCGGTTCTGGGTCGGTTTCTGAATTCTGAGTTCTAACTTGATTGCACTATGGTCTGAGAGGCTGTTTGTTATGATTTCAGTTGTTTTGCATTTGTTGAGAAGTGCTTTACTTCCAATTATGTGGTCAATTTTAGAGTAGGTGTGATGTGGTGCTGAGAAGAATGTGTATTCTGTGGATTTGGGGTGGAGAGTTCTGTAAATGTCCACCAGGTTTGCTTGCTCCAGGTCTGAGTTCAAGCCCTGGGTATCCTTGTTGATTTTCTGTCTGGTTGATCTGTCTAGTATTGACAGTGGAGTGTTAAAGTCTCCCACTATTATTGTGTGGGAGTCTAAGTCCTTCTGTAAGTCATTAAGAACTTGCCTTATGTATCTGGGTGCTCCTGTGTTGGGTCCATATATGTTTAGGATCGTTAGCTCTTCTTGTTGTATCGATCCTTTTACCATTATGTAATGGCCTTCTTTGTCTCTTTTGATCTTTGTTGCTTTAAAGTCTATTTTATCAGAGATGAGAATTGCAACTCCTGCTTTTTTTTGCTTTCCATTAGCTTGGTAAATCTTCCTCCATCCCTTTATTTTGAGCCTTTGTGTATCCTTGCATGTGAGATGGGTTTCCTGGATACAGCACACTGATGGGTTTTGGATTTTTATCCAATTTGCCAGTCTGTGTCTTTTGATTGGTGCATTTAGTCCATTTACATTTAGTGTTAATATTGTTATGTGTGAATTTGATACTGCCAATTTGATTCTAAGTGGCTGTTTTGCCTGTTAGTTGTTGTAGATTCTTCATTATGTTGAAGCTCTTTAGCATTCAGTGTGATTTTGGAATGGCTGGTAGTGATTGATCCTTTCTATGTGTAGTGCCTCTTTCAGGAGCTCTTGTAAAGCAGGCCTGGTGGTGACAAAATCTCTGAGTACTTGCTTGTTCGCAAAGGATTTTATTCTTCCTTCACTTCTGAAGCTCCGTTTGACTGGATATGAAATTCTGGGTTGAAATTTCTTTTCTTTAAGAATGTTGAATATTGGCCCCCACTCTCTTCTGGCTTGTAGTGTTTCTGCCGAGAGATCTGCTGTGAGTCTGATGGGCTTCCCTTTGTGGGTGACCCGACCTTTCTCTCTGGCTGCCCTTAGTATTCTCTCCTTTATTTCAACCCTGTTGAATCTGACGATTATGTGCCTTGGGGTTGCTCTTCTTGCGGAATATCTTTGTGGTGTTCTCTGTATTTCCTGCAATTGAGTGTTGGCTTGTCTTGCTAGGTGGGGGAAATTTTCCTGGATGATGTCCTGAAGAGTATTTTCCAGCTGGGTTTCATTCTCTTCGTCCCCTTCTGGTACACCTATCAAACGTAGGTTAGGTCTTTTCACATAATCCCACATTTCTTGGAGACTTTGTTCATTCCTTTTTGCGCTTTTTTCTCTGATCTTGGTTTCTCATTTTATTTCATTGAGTTGGTCTTCGACTTCAGATATTCTTTCTTCTGCTTGGTCAATTCGGCTATTGAAACTTGTGTTTGCTTCGTGAAGTTCTCGTATTGTGTTTTTCAGCTCCTTTAATTCATTCATATTCCTCTCTAAGGTATCCATTCTTGTTATCATTTCCTCGAATCTTTTTTCAAATCTTTTTTCAAGGTTCTTAGTTTCTTTGCATTGATTTAATACATGATCTTTTAGCTCACAAAAGTTTCTCATTATCCATCTTCTGAAGTCTAATTCCGTCATTTCGTCACAGTCATTCTCCGTCCAGCTTTGTTCCCTTGCTGGTGAGGAGTCTTGGTCCTTTCTAGGAGGCGATGTGTTCTGGTTTCGGGTGTTTTCCTCCTTTTTGCGCTGGTTTCTTCCCATCTTTGTGGATTTGTCCGCTGGTCGTCTGCGTAGTTGCTGACTTTTCGTTTGGGTCTCTGAGTGGACACCCAGAATGTTGATGATGAAGTATTTCTGTTGCTTGGTTTTCCTTCTACCAGTCTAGCCCCTTCGCTGTACGACTGTTGATGTCCGCTCCAGACCCTGCTTGTCTGGGGTGCACCTCTAGTAGCCGTGGCACAGCGAGGGATGCTACCAGTTTCTTTTTCTGCTCTCTTTGTTCCAGGATGATGCCTGCCTAATGACAGTCTTTTGGATATAGAGGGGTCAGGGAGCTGCTTGAGGAGACAGTTTGTACTTTATAGGGGTTTAATTGCTGAGCTGTGCACTCTGTTGTTCATTCAGGGCTGTTAGGCTGCTATGTTTGATTCTGCTCCAACACAGCTCATTAAACAACCCTTTTTTTTTTCTCAAATGCTCTGTGTTGAGGGGTTTGGGCTTTATTTTTGGATGTCCGATCAGGTGTCCTGCCCAGCTCAAAGGCAGACTAGCCACTGTTTGGCTGCTGAGGCTCCGCCCTGCTGTTGTGTGATTCGCGCTGTTCCTGAGGGCTCTGCTGTGGTCTCCGCCACGCCCTGCGGCGGAGTCTCTTCGTTGTAGCGTGTTGCCTCAGCAACGGCAGGCTGCGTCAGCAGTGGGCGTGTATCTCAGTAGGGACGGGTTGCCTCGGCAACGGCTGGCTGCCTCAGCAGTGGGCGTGTATATCAGTTGGGGCAGGTTGCCTCCGTAGTGGTGGACGCCCCTCCCCCAGAGAGCGTCTCGGACCGTCTGCCCGGGATAGTTTGAAATCGCGGATTTGTTCGTCCCACTGGGTATCCCAAACGATCTGTCCCTGCAATCCCCTGGGCTGGACTACTGTGCAAGTCTCGTTCAGTCTTAAGTCCAGCCCTCTCAAGTCTCAGGTTGCGGGTTCAACAAGGCACCCGGACAAGCACGCCCTGTGGGGATTGCTGGGTAGGGCCGGTCGCCGCCGCCCCGGCTGCCGGCTTCGCCAGGCAGACCTACTGCCTGGCGTCCCATGTCTTTTTATACTTGGGAGTTTCCCCATTCTGTGGGCAACAAAGATCAGTCTGGAAATGCAGCATTGACTCACCGTTTGCGAATTCAACGCGGGCTCCAATCCTGGGTTGTTCTCACAGCGCCATCTTGAGTCCCCTCTCAGGAAATAATTTTTAAAACAAATGAAAAAATAAAACTTATACACAGGTGTCATCATTGTTGTCTTTATCCAATCAGGCTGCTGTACCGAAATACATTCAACTGGGTGTTTTGTAAACAACAGAAATGTATTTCTTACAGTTCTAGAGACTGGGAAGTCCCAGGTCAAAATGCCAGCCAGTTTGCTGACTGGTGAGGACTTGCTCTGTGCTTCCTTAATGGTAACTGGTAGCTGTGTCCTCGAGTGTCAGAATGATAATCAAGTTTCCTTGGGCTCTTTTATGAGAACACTAATTTTTTTTCATGAAGATGGAGGTTTCATGATCTGATTATCTCCCAAAAGCCTTACCTCTTAATACCATTGCATTGGGGATTAGATTTCAACATATGAATTTGGGGGTAAGAGGTAGAAACATTCTGACTATGGCAATTGTATATGAAGTTTAATTCAAAAGGTAAATTAATAGAATTAAGAAATGAATTTAGTAAGGGTGCTAGGCAAAAGGCCAGTTACAAAAGTCAAATGGTTTTTATTACAGTAATAGCAACTACTAGAAAATGTAATTATGTATAATTTAAAATACCATCCAAAATATCTCACACATCAAGTCAAAAACATTGAGAATAGCCAATACTGTTGATCATGTGAATCAACAGGAAGACTCATTCATTGCTGCTGGGATTGAAAATGGTACAGCTACTTTGGAAGACAGGTTGGCGGTTTTCTAAAAAATGAAACACTCTTATGAAATGATACAGCAATTACACTCTTTAATAGTCACTCTAATGAGTTAAAAAGACCAACCCAAATGCCCATTGATGATAGAATTGTCAAGGAAAATGTGACACATATACCCCATGGAATACTATGCAGCCATAAAAAAATGATGAGTTCATGTCCTTTGTAGGGACATGGATAAATCTGGAAACCATCATTCTCAGCAAACTTACACGAGAATAGAAAATCAAACACTTCATGTTCTTACTCATAGGTGAGTGTTGAAAAAGGAAAACACATGGACACAGGAAGGGGAGCATCACACACTGGGGCCTGCTGGGGGAGCTAGGGGAGGCACAGTGAGGAGTGGGGAGGTTGGGGAGGGATAACATGGGGAGAAATGCCAGATATAGGTGACAGGGGGATGGAGGCAGCAAACCACCTTGCCATGTATGGACCTATTCAACAATCCTGTATGATCTGCACATGTACCCCGGAACCTAAAGTACAATGAAAAAAAAATTGCTAAAAAAAAAAGTTATGCCCCAATAAAAACTTACACATGGAGTTTTGTCAACTCACTCCTGAAAGCTCTTTTTATTGTGACGTTAATTCATTCATGAGGGTGGATCCCTCATGGCCTAATCACGTCTTAAATGTCCCACCTGCCTAATACTGTTACAAGGGCAGTTAAATGTCAACATGAGTTCTGGAGAAAACAAGCATTCAAACTAGAGGGGTTATCATCTACTAAAAGTGATCATGTTCTCATTTCATGACCTAACCATTTCACTCATAGGTATATTCTCAACAGAACTAAATAAACCTCTAGAATATGTTTAGAATGTTCACATAAATTTATTCATAATGCCATTAAAATATACTTCCACTTCACCAACTGAAAGCATTTATGTTTTCATAATATATGCTACATTAGTACTTAGTAATTTTAAAAATTTTTTAAAAATTAACAAGACTCCTTTCAGATGAAATCAAGTTCAGTCTTTATATTTAATTTACCAGCTATATTGATCAGTGAATACTTACATATAAATTACCCATGTCTTTCATGTGGTTCCTTACATATATATATATATATATATATATATATATATATATATATATACATCTTGATAAAAGAGTACTAAAAAAATAAAAATATAAGTTAAATATGAGTCTCATAATTATTTGCAAAATATTTGATTAGAGTTATGGTGATATGAATTCTTAAAGACACATTTTCTTTTTTTAAATTTATTTTTATTTTATTTATTTATTTATTTTTAATTGCATTTTAGGTTTTGGGGTACATCTCAGAATATGCAAGATAGCTGTATAAGTACACACGTGGCAGTGTGATTTGCTGCCTTCCTCCCCTTCACCCATATCCCCATGCTATCCCTCCCCACCTCCCCCTCCACTGTCCCTTCCCTATTCCCCCCAACAGACCCTAGTGTGTAGTGTTCACCTCCCTGTGTCCATGTGTTCTCTTTGTTCATCACCCGCCTATGAGTGAGAACATGTGGTATTTCCTTTTCTGTTCTTGTGTCACTTTGCTGAGAATGATGTTCTCCAGATTCATCCATATCCCACAAAGGACACAAACTCATTGTTTCTGATTGCTGCATAATATTCCATGGTGTATATGTGCCACATTTTCCCAGTCCAGTCTATCATCTATGGGCATTTGGGTTGGTTCCAGCTCTTTGCTATTGCAAACAGTGCTGCAATGGACATTCGTGTGCATGTATCCTTATAGTAGAACAATTTATAGTCCTTTGGATATATACCCAGTAATGGGACTGCTGGGTCAAATGGAATTTCTATTTCTAAGGCCTTGAGGAATCGCCACACTGTCTTCCACAATGGTTGAACTAGTTTACACTCCAACCAGCAGTATAAAAGTGTTTCTATTTCTCCACATCCTCTCCAGCATCTGCTGTCTCCAGATTTTTTAGTGATCGCCATTCTAACTGGTGTGAGAAGGTATCTCAATGTAGTTTTAATTTGCATTTCTCTAATGGCCAGTGATGATGAGCATTTTTTCAAATGTTTGTTGGCCTCATGTATGTCTTCTTTTGTAAAGTGTCTGTTCATATCCTTTGCCCATTTTTGAATGGGCTTCTTTGTTTTATTTCTGTAGATCTGTTGGAGTTCTTTGTAAATTCTGGATATCAGCCCTTTGTCAGATGGGTAAACTACAAAATTTTTTCCTGTTCTGTTGGTTGCTGATTCACTCTAATGACTGTTTCTTTTGCCATGAGTAGCTGTGGAGTTTGATTAGGTCCCATTTGTCTATTTTGGCTTTTGTTGCCAATGCTTTTGGTGTTTTGGTCATGAAGTCCTTACCTACTCCTATGTCCTGAATGGTTTTGCCTAGATTTTCTTCTAGGGTTTTTATCGTGCCAGGTCTTATGTTTAAGTCTTTAATCCATCTGGAGTTCATTTAAGTGTAAAGTGTCAGAAAGGGATCCAGTTTCTGCTTTCTGCACATAGCTAGCCAGTTTTTTCAACTCCATTTATTAAACAGGGAATCCTTTCCTCATTGCATGTTTTTGTCAGGTTTATCAAAGATTGTATGGTTGTAGATATGTTGTGTTGCCTCAATGCCTCTGTTCTGTTCCATTGGTCTATATCTCTGTTTTGGTACCAGTACCATGCTGTTTTGATTACTGTAGCCTTGTAGTATAGTTTGAAGTCCAGTAGTGTGACACCTCCTGCTGTGTTCTTATTGCTTAGAATTGACTTGGCTATGTGGGCTCTCTTTTGGTTCCATATGAAGTTCATGGTGGATTTTTCCAGATCTGTGATGAAGGTCATTGGTAGCTTGATGGGGATAGCGTTGAATCTGTAAATTACTTTGGGCAGTATGGCCATTTTCACGATATTGATTCTTCCTAACCATAAACATGGAATGTTTCTCCATCTGTTTGTGTCCTCTTTTATTTTGTTGAGCAGTGCTTTGTACTTCTCCCTGAAGAGGTCCTTTACGTTCCTTGTTAGGTGTATTCCTAGGTATTTTTTTCTTTTTGTAGCTATTGTGAATGGCAGTTCGTTCTTGATTTGGCTCTCTTTAAGTCTGCTATTGGTGTATGGGAATGTTTGTAATTTTTGCACATTGATTTTGTATCCTGAGACTTTGCTGAAGTTGCTTATCAGTTTCAGGAATTTTTGGGCTGAGATTATAGGGTCTTCTAGATATACTATCATGTCTTCTGCAAATAGAGACAATTTGGCTTCCTCCTTCCCTATTTGAGTACACTTTATTTCATTTCACTAGACAAGAGCATCCTTGTCTAGTGCCAGATTTCAAAGGGAATGCTTCCAGTTTTTGCCCATTCAGTATAATATTGGCTGTTGGTTTGTCCTAAATAGCTTTTATTATTTTGAGACACGTTCTATCAATACCGAGTTTATTGAGGGTTTTTAGCATAAAGGGCTGTTGAATTTTGTCAGAGGCCTTCTCTGCATCAATTGAGATAATCATGTGGGTGTTTTTTTCGTTCTGTTTATGTGATGAATTACATTTATAGACTTGCTTATGTTGAACCAGCCTTGCATCCCCGGGATGAATCCTACCTGATCATGGTGGATAAGCTTTTTGATGTGCTGTTGCAATTGGCTTGCCAGTATTTTATTGAATATTTTTGCATCTATGTTCATCATGGATATTGACCTGAAGTTTTCTTTTCTTGTTGAGTCTTTGTTGGGTTTTGGTATCAGGATGATGTTGGTCTCGTAAAATGATTTGGGAACAATTCCCTCTTTTTGGATTATTTGGAATATTTTGAAGAGAAATGGTAACAATTCCTCTTTGTGTGTCTGGTAGAATTTGGCTGTGAGCCCATCTGGACCTGGGCTTCTTTTGTGTGGTAGGCTCTTAATTGCTGCCTCAATTTCAGATCTTGTTATTGGTCTATTCATAGTTTAGACCTCTTCCTGGTTTAGGATTGGGAAGACACTAGTGTCCAGGAATTTATCCATTTCTTCCAGGTATACTAGTTGATGTGCATAGAGTTGTTTGTAATATTCTCCGATGATGGTTTGAATTTCTGTGGAGTCTGTGGTGATTACCCGTTTATAGTTTTTTATTGAATCTATTTGGTTGTTCTCTCTTTTCTTTTTTATCAGTCTGGCTAGTGGTCTGTCTATCTTGTTGATCTTTTCAAAAAACCAGCTCTTGGATTTATTGATTTTTTGAAGGGTTTTCCTGTCTCTATCTCCTTCACTTCTGCTCTAATCTTAGTTATTTATTGTCTTCTGCTAGGTTTTGAGTTTTTTTGATCTTGCTTCTCTATCTCTTTCAATTTTGATGATAGGGTGTCAATTTTGGATCTCTCCGTTCTTCTCATCTGGGCATTTATTGCTATATATTTTCCTCTAGAGACTACTTTAAATGTGTCCCAGAGATTCTGGTATGTTGTGTCTTCATTCTCGTTGGTTTCGAAGAACTTCTTTATTTCTGCCTTCATTTCATTGCTTATACAGTCAACATTCAAGAGTTCAGTTTCCATGAAGCTGTGCGGTTTTGAGTTAGTTTTTGGATTCTGAGTTCTAGCTTGATTGCACTGTGGTCTGAGAGACTGTTAAGATTTCCGTACTTTTGCATTTGCTGAGGAGTGATTTATTTCCAATTATGTGGTCAATTTTAGAGTAGGTGTGATGTGGTGCTGAGAAGAATGTATATTCTGTGGATTTGGGGTGTAGAGTTCTGTAGATGTTTATTAGGTTTGCTTGTTCCAGGTGTGAGTTCAATTCCTGAGTATCCTTGTTAATTTTCTGTCTGATTGATCTAATATTGACAGTGGAGTGTTAAAGTTTCCCACTGTTATTGTGTGGGAGTCTAAGTCTCTTTGTAAGTTATTAAGAACTTGCCTTATATATCTGGGTGCTCCTGTATTGGGTCCATATATATTTAGGAACGTTAGCTCTTCTTGTCCTATCAATCTTTTTACCATTATGTAATGACCTCCTTTGTCTCTTTTGATCTTTGTTGTTTTAAAGTCTATTTTATCAGAGAAGAGAATTGCAACTCGTTTTTTTTTTTTTTTTTGCTCTCCATTTGCTTGGTAAATCTTCCTCCATCCCTTTATTTTGAGCCTTTGTGTATCCTTGCATATGAGATGGGTTTCCTGGACACAGCACATCAATGGGTTTTGGCTTTTTATCCAATTTGCCAGTCTGTGTCTTTTGATTGGTGTATTTAGCCCATTTACATTTAGGGTTAATATTGTTATGTGTGAATTTGATACTGCCATTTTGATGCTAGCTGGCTGTTTTGCTCATTAGTTGACGAAGATTCTTCATTTTGTTGATGCTCTTTAGCATTTGGTATGTTTTTGGCGCGGCTGGTACTGGTTGTTCCTTTCTATGTGTAGTGCCTCTTTCAGGAGCTCTTGTAAAGCAGGTCTGGTGATGAAAAAATCTCTGAGTACTTGCTTGTTTGTGAAGGATTTTATTTTTCCTTCACTTTTGAAGCTTAGTTTGGCTGGATATGTGATTCTGGTTTGAAAGCTCTTTTCTTTAAGGATGTTGAATATTGGCCCCCACTCTCTTCTGCGTTTCTGCTGAGAGATCTGCTGTGAGTCTGATGGGCTTCCCTTTGTGGGTGACCAGACCTTTCTCTCTGGCTGCCTGTAGCATTTTCTCCTTCATTTCAACCCTGGTGAATCTGATGATTATATGCCTTGTGGTTGCTCTTTTTGAGGAATATCTTTGTGTTCTCTGTATTTCCTGGATTTGAATATTGGCCTGTCTTGCTATGTTGGAGAAGTTTTCCTGGATAATATCCTGAAGAGTGTTTTCCAGCTCGAATTCATTCTCTTTGTCACATTCAGGTACACCTGTCAAACATAGATTAGATCTCTTCACATAGTCCCACATTTCTTGGAGACTTTGTTCATTCTTTTTTGCAATTTTTTTCTCTAATCTTCCCTTCTTGTTTTATTTCTGATATCCTTGCTTCTGCTTGGTCAATTCAGCTGTTGAAACTCGTGCATGCTTTGCGAAGTTCTTGTGTTGTGTTTTTCAGGTCCATCAATTCACTCATATTCCTCTCTAAGTTGTCCATTCTTGTTAACATTTCATCAAATCTTTTTTCAAGGTTCCTTGTTTCTTTGCATTGACTTAGAACATGTTCTTTAGCTCACGGAAATTTCTCATTACCCACCTTCTAAAGTCTGATTCTGTCATTTCATCACACTCATTCTCCGTCCAGCTTTGTTCCCTTGCTGGTGTGGAGTTGTGATCCCTTGTAGGAGGCGAGGTGTTCTGGTTTTGGGTGTTTTCCTCCTTTTTGCACTGGTCTCTTCCCATCTTTGTGGGTTTATCCACCTGTCGTCTGTGTTGTTACTGACTGTCAGATTGGGTCTCTGAGTGGACGTCCAGATTGTTGATGATGAAGTTATTTCTGTTTCTTATTTTTCCTTCTAACAGTCTGCCCCCTGCTTTAGGTCAGCTGAGTTTCACTCCAGGCCCTGCTTGCCTGGGGGTCACCTGCAGCAGCTGCAGAACAGTAAGGGTTGCTACCAGTTTCTTCTTCTGCTATCTTTGTCCCAGAATGATGCCTGCTAAAAGTCAGTCTGATCTTTCCTTTGTGAGGTGATTCTATGTATATATGGGGGTCAGGGAGCAGCTTGAGGAGACTGTCTGTTCTTTATAGGAGCTCAAGTGCTGAGCTGTGAGCTCCGTTGTTCATTCAGAGCTGCCAGGAAGGTACATTTAAGTCTGCTGCAGCAGAACTCATAAACCGCCCTTTTCCCCCCAGGTGCTCTGTCCTGTGGGGTTAGGGCTTTATTTATGTATCTGTTGTGTTCCTGCCTTTTTTTTCCCTGGGCTGTCCTGCCCAGCAAGGCGGCAGCCTAGTCATTGCCTGTAGAGGTTTTGCTGAGCCTCTGCTGTGGGTTCTGCCCTGCTGCTATTTGTATTTCCCTGTAGTCTTGTTTATATGGGTGTGGTTAGAACTGCCAAGGCAATGTTGGCCCGCCTCTGTAATGATGGACTCTCTCTGTTATGGAGGGTTGCCTCGGCAACCGTATTCTGCCATTGCTGATGCAATGGCACTCCATTAGGGTGGAGTGCCTCAGTAATGGCAGATGCCCCTCCCTCACAGAGCTGGGTCATCCCCGTTTTAGCTGTGCTTGCCATGAAACTCTCAACCTCGAGCATTTCCAATTGCTGTTTGTTTGTTTTTGTGGGCATGGGACCCACAGAGCCTGATCATCTGGCTCCCTGCCTCAGAGCCCCCTTTTTTTTAAGTTGAACAGTTGGCTCTCTCCCAGGTGTTCCAGTCACCTGCTGAAAGGGCACCGGGATCTGTGTGATTTCCTGTGTGGGGACCCACTGCACTGGCTGAAGCAATGTGGCTGTCCAGGAATCTTCTGGCCTGCTTTATGTTTGAGTCTCCTTTAATCAGATGAATGGGCTAATCTGCCTTCCCAGATCTCGAATTGCCAGTTTAACAGGGCAACCAGACCAGTGTATTTTGTACAGAGAGCCACTGCGCTCCGATGCCGGCCAAAACTACTGCGCTGGCCAAAACAGCCACTCTGGTGACCCGTGGGGCTCCTCCACCTGGGAATCTCCTGGTCTGTGGGCAATAAAGATCCATCTGGAAATAAGGCATCCACTCACCCTCTGCACTTTCACTGGTAGCTGCAATCCTGAGCTGCTCCTAACAGCACCATCTTCTGTGTATCCACATTTTCTTATGAATAGTCCTTAAGTATTTGACTAGGTCAAAGAGATAATTTATTGATGGGCAGTAGAAATATTTGTCTCTCTAAAACTACAATAAAAAATGTGCTATCTTTCTCTTTTAGAAATTCTAGAAATTCCCCTCCTAAAGGTGACTTTATAAAGTTTTAATTCATATTTAAAACAATTTTTGAGAAAGTACAACATGCCCTATTAATCTCAGACACTGTCTTTGTCTCTCTTTCTCCTATGCACAAAGTAATAATAAAATAAGCTTATCCTAGGGTTAGATGGTAAGACATCTTTCATCCTAAACCCTGATTTCATGATATGTCTTAAATAATGTGTGAGGCACATTTAATAAAGGGATAGGGGAGCAGCATGAAGTGATGGTGTTGTCTGTTTTTATTTACAGACTCCTATGAAAAGCAGGGCTATATGTGGCATGTTCTTTCATTTTTCAGCATCCCATCTCTAAGCAAACCTGTTTTCAGCATAACAATTTGAATGTATGATGTACATTTTTCTGTTCTCTGCCACAGGTTCTTGACAAATATAGAGAGAAGTTCAGTTAGGAAGCAGAACTGAGTTCTTAGCTTACGTCTCTCCCCACAAGAACTAAAGGAGAACAGGAGCCCAGGGACAAATGTCTCAGATGGTCTTCTGAGATGTTGATCACCACCTGCAGCGGTGTAGCCTGCAGACCCTGACATTCATCCTCAGCTATAGAAGAATGAATACCCTCACACCCTGGAGTACAGGGATTCAAGTTGGCCAGGGATGGTCATCATCTGCTTTCAGAGGGCAATTGCAGCTAACCACCCACCACTGGCTTCTCTCCTCAGATTTATTTAATACAGATTTAAAAACAGAGGTTCTAAGTCAACATGCTTGTGGATAATTAACATGGTTAAAAGAGTGGTTTTACGAATGATACAAAGTTTTGGTTCCAGGGCCCAAAGTAAACACCATTAATGGGTAATTCCCCATTGACCTTTCCCTGAGAGGGATATCCAGTGCAAAATTTACATAAGTAAACAAATTAGAGTAGGGGCAAAGAAATATGGGGTAAACAGGCTTAACTTGGGAGGCTTTTATTATCCGTGATCTATACCCTGTGACTTAATGTTCTAATGTATAGAACTAGTTGCCTTCAGCCCATTCCATAATTTAATAAAAACCTTTTGGCCCTCCAAAATATTTGAGACTATAATCTGATAACATCCCTAATATTTCCCTTAGTAGTTTGCCAGCCAGCCTGAGTGAATCCCAACAATCTTCCTTTAAGCAGACAATTCTGGGAGACATCTGATTTTGAGATTTTCTGGATGAATTGAGTCCTTAAAATTTGCTTGAGAAAAATTCATCTCTTTTTCTACTCTCCTGTATCTTCCATGTCTTTCCCACACTCTAATTCACTTCCTCTCACTGTAACACACATACTACGTGTACCCTAAGCTTGTTTCAAAATATGATTTTTGTGGTAATGTAAAATTAAAAAACTGCTTTGGAGCAAAGCAAAAAGAAGTGGCATTTGATTTTATATGTAAAAAGCAGAGAGAAGATGAAGTTACTGAGTGGTTTATATTTTAGAATAGCATAGAAATAATTATTACATTATAGCTAGAAAGAAAAGTGTATCTAATCCTCTTTCCTTATATATGGGAGTGAAAATACAGCTTATATACCATTTGCAAATGGTGGATATTCAAATGCAAAGCAGGAAAGCATAATACTCTTAGAGAGGAAGCTAGAACTCAGAAATCTTTAAACTTGTCTGGCCAGAGAGAAATACTTCTTTTATGGAACTACTTTGTTTAAATTATTTTTTTCTTTTTTTTAAATTTATTATTGCATTTTATGTTTTGGGGTACATGTGCAGAACATGCAAGACAGTTGCATAGGTACACACATGGCAGTGTGTTTTGCTTCCTTTCTCCCCTTCACCCACATTTGTCATTTCTCCCCAGACTATCCCTCCCCACCTCCCCCTCCCACTGGCCCTCCCCTTTTCCCCCCAATAGACCCCAGTGTTTAGTACTTCCCTTCCTGTGTCCATGTGTTCTCATTTTTCATCACCCACCTATGAGTGAGAATATGCGGTATTTCATTTTCTGTTCTTGTGTCAGTTTGCTGAGAATGATGTTCTCCAGATTTATCCATGTCCCTACAAATGACACAAAGTCATCATTTCTGATTGCTGCATAATATTCCATGGTGTATATGTGCCACATTTTCCCAATCCAGCAAAGACCTGGAATCAATCCAAATGCCCATTGATGTTTAAATCTTTCATAAATGATGTCATTTAATTGGAAGACAAAACCATAATATTACAATAGAATTCTTAATGTTTTAGTGCCATTTACAACAAATGTCACATCTGAAACTGATTATGATTTGTAAGCAGTTCTCCAGCTTTCTTTTTCTATGAGTTCCTTCTACTTATCTCTTCTATTTCCCATAATGTTGATGTGCCATGTATGCGCACAAACCAATGAGTTTAAAAATAAAATCTTTTTGGTGAAAAATTCTCACAATATACTTTTCAGTATATTATATTCACAAGTAGGTTGTTATATAATTCTTTTACTTTTTTTCTGTTGCATAACAGAAAATATTGTTTAAAAATCAATGAAATATCATTTATGTTTTTCTCTAAATTACAATATTTAGAGAGCCTTAGTAACTTTTATTGTACTCCTTACCTAATATGCTTATAGTAATATTTTTATTATAATGTTACTTAACCTACTGCTGATTTACATGTTAACAGGCATATTATTTAATCAATGACATCAAAGTCTGGTATTGAGAGTATAACTGTACTTATTCATAAGTTGGTGAATTGCAGGGCTGCGTTAAGTAAAACAAATAACAATTTATGCCTCTTGTTAGAACATATTCTACTGCTCATTTTCTTTTAAAGTTCTTTATGTGGAATCAATGTCAGCAGAGTATTTTATGCTAATTTTTGTTTTTACTCTTTAAAGTACGTTAATGGCATCTTCTGGTTTACCTATTGAGTTTCCTACAATAGAAATTTGACAGCTAAGTATAATACACAGTTCATTCAATTTGAAAATAAAGTGAATATTTGCATATTTATAGTACAATAATGGATTCATTCTGATAATTGCTCAGGTGTTTTGAGCAAAAAGTATATAAAATATTCAGAAAGTTTGAAAATATACTGGCATAAATATTTGTTTTTGAGGATGTGTAAATCCAAAACCAAAATGGATCTTGTATATGAATGCATGATGAATCTGTTGAGTAAAGATTTTTGGAGATGAGCGATTTCCTTCTGCAAGGTAAATGCAAAGGTTTCAAGAGAGAAGACAGTCGTGTGGAAAGGCAGAAAAAATGATGAACTAAATTACCTGCTGTCCTGGAGAAATTAATTTGCTTCACCAGGAAAGCTATTCTTAGCGTATTTTACTGATTCAGATTCATGATGGGGCTGAATGCATATCTTCCTGTTTAACAGTCAACCCTGCATTAAAGTATTTATGAAGGATAAAAGTAAATTGATCATGTATTCCTCAAGTTCTTTTGAAGGTAGCAAGTAGATTAAACAGAGGATGTGGAAGAGTTTAGACTTCAGATAATCCTGGCTTTCCTTTATATTAAATAATGTTACATGCTTGTTAATAATCTAAGTGTCTAATTTCAATCAAAACCTCTAGTTTAATAACATTTCCAATTTCTGGATATTTAATGGCTGACGTTGAAAATAAGCATGTAATACCTGTGTCTTCTTAACCATGGATAATGAAGATTATAGTTGTTATTGTCATTTTGTTATTTTTACATAATATATTGAGTTATGTAGTGTGATTGCTATTAATTGAAAGAAAACACAAGTAAGCACATTGCAATAATAAATGTTAAGAAAGCTTTATTTCAACCAAAAACTTAGATGTTAATATAATGTTCTATGAATATAATTTTTGGTCAAAAAAATGGGCAACCTATATTTTTTCCTCTATTCGTTACCATTGATTATAGGAACGTTTTATTAACTCACCGCGCAATAAATACAAAGTGTAATTACACTTAAAATCTCTAGTGTAATTAGAAAGGATAAAAGAGGAAGAAAAGAATGCCTTCAACGACTCAACGATTGAATACATTATCAGCCCTCTCACCGTGCTTGCTCTTATTGGAAAGAAAAGATACAGTAAGACATAAGACTAATTCAACTTTCTCTACAAATCAGACTCAGTTTACACACACACACACACACACACACACACACACACACACACACAATACATACATATCCCCTAAACTTTTCAGGATTTGTAACCACACTAGAGATTTTAAGTGTAATTATTTTGTAGGCATATTATATTCATGATCATTTTTATTAGTATCTTAATATTTAGCCATTCTATTAGTGATTATATAGTGTGCACACACACACACACATATATATACATAAATGTATGCCTACTGACATAGTTCTGCATGTGAATATATTTACATTATATCTACCATGCTTAATAGAGAAAGTATTTCAGCTGATGAATTAATTATTTTTAATTTTGTCACAAAATTTCAAGCACATATATTTTTGTTTTTGGGGAGATAAATGCATTTTATTGTCTATCATGTTACACAAAATTCTAGAAATAATATATTTGTACAGAAAAAACAAATGACAATAAATGAGAGCACAAAATAAATCATTTAAATTTGCATTTTTTTCACAGTGGTATTAGGATGGTAATCATTTTAAAGCACATGTGTCTGGTTTCAGGGTAGGATTTGTCCACGGGCCAAAGCCTGCCATAAAATAATGGCTTTCAGTGTCTGTCTGCTGTAGTGGCTCTTGACAAAACTTCTGAGGTCTTCAAGAAAAATAATGTCCTCCTGGTTCTTCATGGCTGGGCTAAGCTCCACTAACTTACCCACAAAAGAGTTGGCCATCCCTCCATTCACAAGGAAATCCATTAGGCGGTCATATAAAGCTGAGTCCAGGGAATCCGTGTTGAGTGTATAACTTGTGTTCTTTCACTCACACATCCCTTTGGACTGAAAGAAATTTTCCTGACAGAAAATAATGTCACTCTCAGCCTCTGCCTCTGGCCCACCCTCATCCTCTGGATATGTGACAGTCCAGCACAAGGGCCTTCTTGCTATCATTCTTTATAACTTCCACCACAAAATTGGGAGTTGATGCCAATTCCAGCTCCTGTTTTCAACTTTCTGCCCTTTCGAGGGTTCCTCCTCACCTTCAAGTGTCAGTAGGATGCCTTTGTTAACGTTGAAAGTGACAGTGATCTTTTCCCAGCAAATTTTTGCCCAATTTAGCTTCTGTTCCATTCAATTCCATCTCCCATCCTCCAGACATAATAGAGAGGGTATTATGCTTCTGGATATTCCTTTCCTCCTTAATTTAATTACTCAGGATATCAACAAAAGCTTTGGCTCCTTCAGTGTGCCTCATGCCACAGCCACAACCACCCCCCGAAGGCACAGGCGCAGGGCCTGTGAGGCCACAGGAGTCCGGGCCACCTCAGGGACCCCATGCACACGATGAGGAGCCCCAAGGGCTGGGTGCATAGCTAGGGGTAGGACTGCAGGAGCTGCTGGAAATGCGAGGCAAAGGGTTATTTTTTATTGCATTTTGATTATGACTATAAAATACAAAATCACTGCATTTTTAAAAAGTGCTATAAAGTAAAAATTGCAAATATGCAAAATACAAAGAACCAGCATGTAGTTTGTATTAAGAATTGCTATGCAGTTAATATTAGCAGTGATAATAGAAATGAGCATAATTCAGTTTATTGTGATATTATGTGATACTCTTTAGGTGAATTATAATCTCCATATCTATAGATGAGCAATTTTTGAAATTTACTGTATAAGAAAGCACAATGTGTGTGATGGCATAGGAGTAGATGTGTATTGAATCTACCATGCTCACCTTTTCTGTCATGGAATTATTTAGCCTACATTACACATGTGTCAAGTACCAGTGAATACATTTGATCACGTTAATGTTAAACACAGAATTTTACACAAGGAATGCCCTCCACCCATTAACTTCATGAGTTCTAAACTGTTGAGTATATAATCACTGTGAAAATAACATAATAGAAGACCTGCTAAGTACATCTCTCTAGAGTAGCATTTAAAACTTGGCACTGCTAGGTAAGCTCATTATGACCAGAAATATCAAGACTAGGTTTGAGAGCTAAAATCCCTTAGAGCAAGGCAACCATTCTATAAGACAGGCAGAGGTGCATTTCTTATCTCTTTTATTATAATAAAAGGTTTTTATATACTAGTATCTATGGTTCTACCACCACAATCACTCACTAAGAAATTCTCCAGTGGTTCATATGGGATCCAAATGAATTAGTGTGGCAGTTTCTCCCTTGATGTTACCATTTGCACTAGTATCATTAAGGCCCCTACTCTTATAGGGTAGCTTACAAGAATCCAGCTCTGTTACTTTGGTAAGATGTCTAGAGAATAGGACTTTTGGATAGATGGAGAATGTGATTCACACTTCCAAATTCCATCTCAGTCTCTTGTGATATGATTCTCCAGATTGGCCATCTCTTCTCTTCATGCAGTTGCTCTTCATTCTTCTTGCTTTCCTTCCCATACCCAGTCTTCTCTATTTTTGTTATATTAGAAACAGGTTATATGCACAAACACTATCTAGTGGTGATTATTTTGAGCTGTGTGTGTGTGTGTATGTGTTGCACATTCTTAAGTTTATATCCATATATGCATCTGTATATGTGTGTGTGTGTGTGTGTGTGTGTGTGTGTGTATGGTATGTTTATATTCTATCAGAAAGACTTCCAAATACAAGGGGTGAGGGAGTAGAAAGCAACCAGATTAATACTTGAATGTGTAGCACACCCTAGAAATTATCACGTCAGTTACTAAAAATATAGTTAACTTTATTTTGCAGCTATATAATAAGGTACAATAAAGTGCAAAATGACAGTATAGTTTCATAGTTCTTCATTATCAATCATCTCAGTCCCTATTCCTAACCAGATTCTTTTTGTATGGACCTTTTACTTTGCATCATTATTTAATTTTGTCACTGTGTTAGCCAGAGAACCACAGAACCAATGGATGTGTGTGTGTGTGTGTGTGTGTGTGTGCACGCGCGCACGCACACACGTGTATAGATACATCGGTTTGGGCTAAAATGTTATATACTAGTGGGCTTATAAACAACAGAAATTTATTTTCTAGAGTTCTGGAGGCTGCAAGATTGACATCAGGGCACCAGCATGCTTTAGTTCTGGTGAGAGCCGTCTTCCAGGTTGCAAACTGCTACCTTCTCATTATATCCTCACATAGTGGAAAAAAGCTTTCTGTGGTCTTTTTTATAAGGGCATTAAACTAGTTCATAAGCGCTGTGCCCTCGTGATCTAATCATATTACAAATGCCATCACATTGGGGTTAGGATTTCAACATAAAAATTTTGGGTGAACACATACATTCAGTACATTGCATATAGACATGTAATTTGTCATTATATGTGTACGTGCGTGTGTATGTATACACACACGCACATACACACACCCATATATATGTGAGGAAGGAAGAGAGAGAAGCAGGAAGATTTTTGTTAATGTTTTGTTAAAGTTTATTTTAAGTTCAGGGTTACATGTCCAGGTTCGTTATATAGATAAATCAATGTCACGGGGGTTTGTTTTTGCCAGCCAGGTATTACGCTTAGTATCCATTAGTTATTTTTCCTGCTCCTCTCTCTCCTTCCACTCTCCACCTCCAGCAGGTACCAGTGTGCGTTTTCCCCTCTACATGTCTATGTGTTCTCATTATCTATCTCCCACTTATAAGAGAGAGCATGTAAATTCTACCAGATGCGCATTGAAATTCTACAAGATACTTCTTGTAAAAAAGTGGCTCACAGAACTGTGGAGAATACTAAGTCCAAAATTGGCAGGGCAGGCCAGTAGGCTGGAGATGCCAGGAAGAGTTAGTGTTGCAGCTCAAGTTGGAAGGCAATCTAGAGACAAAGTTTCCTCTTCCTGTGAGGCTCTCAATCTGTTTTCTCTTGAGGTCTTCAAACGAATGGTTGATGCCCACTCACATTATGGAAGGCAGCCTGTTTATTAAAAGATTACTGATGTAAATGTTGGCCCCATCTAAACACTGCCTTTACAGAAATATTCACATTGCTTGAACAGATATTTGGGTACTGTTGCCCAGTCAAGTTGTCAACTAAAATTAACCATCGCATCACCTGCAATCTGATACATATATATATATATATATATATATATATATATATATATATATATAGTTTTATTCACTTGGCATTTTTATAGTTCACCTGGCTTTTGAATAAGGAAAATCTGCCAATTGAGTGCTACTCAAGACAAGTTTCCCTCATTTCACAGATTAAATTGTGTGTGCCTGCATGTGTGTGTGTGAAGTATTATATATTCCCAAAACTCAACATTTCTGACTAGTTAATAATCCTGTTTATAATTTTTTACATACATCAATAGCATCAATTTTAGTTGATGACTGCTATAGACAAAATGTTTATGTCCAAACCCCAAATTCATATGCTGAAATTGTAACCCTAAGAGGATGAATCTTAGGGCCTTCATTAGGTGATTAGGTCGTGAGGAAGAAGCCAGTCTCTTGATCTTGAACTTAGCAGCCTCCAGAATTGTGACAAATTAATTTCTTCTATTTATAATCTGTTTTATAGCTTCCTGAACAGACTAGGAAAACAAACAGAATAGAAATTAAAAGTTAAAAATACAATGCATATAGCAGTCAATTTTTTGTTAAGCATAGACTTTATAATACATAAAACTTTTAAACATGCTCTTTCATATGCCACCACAGTAATCAATTGTTACTTGCTGCTAAGAGCCTTAATGGAGCTTCATGGCATGAGAGATAAACATACCTGTCACCCAAATACAGTGTGTGACACAAAGTAGGCAGACAATCATTAATGGTTAAATAAATATCAATTGAATGGGATTGCTAGATTGATCTGAAAACATGATTAGCTTTACGTGAGGTATTTACAATGTGGTTCAAATGAAATATAAAGCATGGCTCATGCCCACAAACAATTTTTAAACTGGTTTGGAGATTTCAATGTTAAATACAAAAAATACTAATAAGTGTCATGAATAACATGCTTAAGAGATAATGTGCTATCTGCATTATACTATCCAAAATCAGATGATACAGGACAGTGTGGTTTTTGTATTTTTAAAAGGCATACAGCATAGTTGATCAGAATTCCTTAAGGTTATGTGTAGAGTTACCTAAGAATTGAAATTTGGTATGTCACATTGGGCAAACCTCAGAGAAAACGTAAAGATTATCAGTTTGGAACTGGTTATGAGTGGTCACTAAGGGAAATAAAGATAGAACAAAGGGAAATTGAAAAAAGGTCACTGTGATTGCTTTACAAATTGATCAGGTATTACAGAAAACTCTAAAAAGCATTTGATTACAGCAGTATATTTATAATATATAAATATATTAAACTGTAAAATAAAGCAAAGTAAAACTAATGAGAGAGAAAGAAAGGAGGGAGAGAAACAGAGAGAAAGCTTGAATATATTTTTGAGTAATGCACAAATTTGAATGCACTAAGTTGAACAAGACACCTATCACAAATTATCTTCTAAAATAATACACTCAAATAATCTACAGATAAAGTTAATATTAAATGCCTATACTTGTTTCAGAAATTTGCTGCCTTTGCACAGTATATTATTAAAACTAATTTGCTTCTCTGGCATATATTTATAAAAAAATTTCACTGGTATAGTCACTGGTGACTTATTGGCAATATAAAATAATCAAAATTATCAACAGAAGAAATTAAAGGATGAAAGTTTAAATGATAGAATTGTAATACCTGCCAGCAACTTCTCAAAGTGAATTACCCAAAAATCATAGTATATCTCTGTTGTATTCTAAAGTTCAGCAGCCTAGACTGTTATTTAATTATGCATGAATTAATAAAAAAACTGCATCCCAAACAGGGGAAACAGAATGTACACAGCTCATTAATCCCTTCATTGTGAAATTCAAAAAAACGAGGCATATATACTATTTTAAAATTTTATGGGAAACAAGTCTGATTTTTAAAGGCATAATATATTTAATATTATCTAGCTATAATATAATGAATATCACTTTTAAAAAACTTAAAATATCTTACTAACAAAATGGCCAAAACTTTGTTAGGTTATCTATGATAATACTTTTATATATTATTCATTTTATATAATTAGTTTTTATTTTATTTTGTGTCATCAAAATTCAATTGATAATATCTTTTCTTACTCTTTGCTGAGGAAGTGATAAATGTTCTGTTGAAAGATTCTTTGAGGCTTGTATTCTTCATTTCTAAACTAATTAAAAAAATTTTTTAAACTGTGCATTTTTTTAAAGTACAGATATAAATTTATTGAGTGCACACAAACTCTCAAGCATGTTACTATAATGTCATCCTGTAATAAATAATGCAATCCAGACAGGCGCTTTGGCTCATGCCTATAATCCCAGCCCTTTGGGAGTCTGAGGCGAGAGGACCACCAGAGGTCAGCAGTTTGAGACCAGCTTGGCCAACATGATAAAACTCTGTCTCAATTAGAAATACAAAAAAATTAGTTTAACCATTGTGGAAGACAGTGTGGCAATTCCTCAAGGATCTAGAAATAGGAATTCCATTTGACCCAGCAATCTCATTACTGGTATATTCCCAAAGGACTATAAATAGTTGTATTATAAAGACAGATGCACAAGCATGTTCATTATGATATTGTTTACAATAGCAATGACCTGGAACCAATCGAAATGCCCATCAATGATAGACTGGACAAAGAAAATGTAGCACATATACAGCATGGAATACTACACAGCCATAAAAAACAATGAGTTCGTGTCCTTGTAGTTTCATGGATGAACCTGGAAACCATCATTCTCAGCAAACTGACACAAGAACAGAAAATCAAACACTGAATGTTCTACTCATAGGTGGGTGTTGAACAATGGGAACACATGGACATAGAGGGGAGCATTACACACCAGGGTCTGTTGTGGGGGCTATGGGAGGGATAGTGGAAGGGGTGGTGAGGAGGGATAATGTGAGGAGAAATGTCAGGGATAGTTGATGAGGGGATGGAGGCAGCAAACCACATTGCCATGAATGTACCTGTGCAACAATTTTGCGTAATCTGCACATGGACTCCAGAAAGAAGAAGAAAAATACCAAAAAAAAAAAAAAAAAATTAACCAGGCACAGTGACCTGAGATTGTGCCATCACATGCCAGCCTAGGTGACAAGAGCTAAACTCCATCTTAAATAAATAAATAAATAAAGCAATCCTTTCAATAATCCTTTTACATTGGTACTAAAAATATTCATATTTATAGATGAGGAGTTGGCCTAAGCATAGAGAAATTCAGTATTTTATTTAAGGTCACATACATTGTGTATAGTAGTTACTAGGTGGATGATAATTTATTAATATTGGAACGAGAAAATTACTAGATTTAGCATATATATTTGGTAAATAAGTCATAATTTCTTACTGCAATCACATTTATTAAAATATATCTTACATTCAAAATGTAAAATCAACATTATTCTTACCCAAATGTTACATTTTTTTAGAGTAATACGAAGATAATCATAAAAGACATTTTATTTTAATTTGTCTTATGTCAATGCAAGTATGAATTGTTAAAAGAATAATACTTTTAACCAAATGTTATAACTGAACACTCATTTTATAGTTTAGTATGTAGTCTTGATCATCATAAGCTATTGTTTATATAAATTTAAATTAATTTGTAAGTAAATTCTAGTTATTCTATGTTTAAAGTTGCCATTTTTATGGTTATTTTTATTTATTTATTAATAATAAGAAAGAGACAAGATGTAATATACTCTTTCTCATGTAGAAAACTTTTAAGAAAGATTAGAGAAATAAAATGTGCATCCTGCTGTTTGTATAAAATTATGAATTATATGATAATTGCATTGTTACAAACACGTGCACACTTGCGGAAATAAATATATTACAAAGGTGAATGAAATATAATTTTACTCTTTGGCATGATACATTATATCTCAAGGTCATAATGAGATATAGAGCCACAGGATGGAAGGAATCTTGGTCTCCAAATAGATTTTCTATGAATAAGAAATAGTTAAACATTTGTAATATAGATTTTCTATGAATAAGAAATAGTTAAACATTTGTAATATTTAGTCAATGAGATTTTCTCATTGTTTGAAAACACATATAGTGTAAAATAACTAAAGCATATTTAATAAATTAAGCCTTCTCCACCAAAATAAATATTCTTATGACATGTTAAATATGACATGTTAAATATTCTTATGACATGTTAAAATATCTACTGGGATCTATGTTAAAGCTTTTCACCATATCGAAAAAACTTTTAGACTCTAACAAAGACAACTTTGAGGTAAGTTTTGCTAATTTTCTTCCAATTTGATAGATCGAGTTCACCAAAGTAAACACATCTCATGTGTTTGATTATTTTACATTAGGCTGAAATCACTGAAGCCAAGTTAGATCATCCTGTAAACAAAATATACAATCAATTACTAAAGTCTGAAATGTAGTTTGTTAGAAAGACTTTTTTTTTAGAAAACAAACAATGAAATCTACATTCAAGAGTTCATTGCCTAAATTAAAGAAGCATTCCCAAGATATTTACAATCTTCAAATTTCTTCTCTCTGACTTATTTAACTCCAACCACATCTGTTTTGTTTAATCGGATATAGAATTTCATTGAATTCACAAAAACTGTAGCTAGAAAACAAGTGACCTTTACAAATAGTCTGACATTTTGGTATAGAGAGTGAAATGATTTTTTAAGTATAATTCTATCATATGTTCACTCTTTAATTTCATTTTCTTCCCTTCAAAAGATAAAATTTAAATGATGCAAAATGGTCAGAGTTTTAAAATGTCTTTTCCTTCCCTCAGTCTGCATTCTAAGATAGTTCTGTTTCAGCAAAAATAACTCTTAACATTTTTTATCTATTTATTTTACTTATTTGGTTTGATAATTTTCACATTATAGAATTAGTGTATCAACGCTAAGAAAATCAAGTTTGTTTTATTTGAATTACAAAACAGTATTTACAAAAATGTAATCTATCATATACATCATCATGAATGTGTACAGGTTAAGTACAATTTTATGTATTTCTCCATCCAAAGGTCAGAAAATTATGGAAGTCATCTTGGGTTTTGCTCAGCCATCTTGAATTTTGTATGCTTTTTGTTTTCTAACTGCATGCTTGGCTTTTATGATTTTTTATTTTTGGAAACAGCAACAAACCCAGCAAGCAGAAAAACAGGCTATGAGAGCCTCTGTGTACTTTTCTTTTCTGGACTGAAAATAAAATTCAAATGATATTTTCTAATGAATCCTAGGAGCCATTTAAATAGAGAAAAATAAATTAGCAAATGGCATTAAGTCCTGCCATGCTTTTATGATAGACAAGAGCTATATTACAAAGCAACAGTAACACTTCCATACGATGCATTATTTGTAATTAAAAACAAAATGGACATACATATAGGAGCCTAATGATTAAACTTCAATTCAATGAACAGCTGTATGGTCAAAGCAATATAAAAGAATAAAAAGAAGAAATAAATCAGATGAGCAAAAGAGTATACAACAAAACACATGAAAAGAAACACACAATGTAAGTGGCATTAGAAAAATCAGAAAACTAGAAAGAAAAATCAGCAAAATAAGGACTGAGGACCAAACGGAACAAATAAGGTTGGAAGACGTACAGTCGCCACCTCCAACACCACTCTCCTGAGAACCACCTCTACACTTAACTCCAATACATCCACCATCATCAAAAATAACGAACAGTATGAAAACTACTACCACCACCTCCAACACAACCATCAACACCACCAACACTAAAAATGTCACCATAATGACAGTCTCATAAAAACTTATTCCAAATTATACTTCCTTTGCCTCTAAAATGTGGCCCTGAATTTGTTCATTTTGATCACTAACATTTAAAGAGCTTGCATTATGTGTGAGGGATTGTGGATAATGCTGATGGCACTTAACCTTAACTCTTAGGTTTATCACCTAGCAATAAAAAATACACTAAAGGCAAACAAATAAGCAATCTAACAAGTCTTAGAAGGAATAGAAATTCAACAGCTTCAATTTGAGATAGGAAGCTAGGAAGCCTTTGTGCACGTGTGTGTGTGTGTGTTTGTGTGTGTCTGTTTCAAAAGTCACAGAGATAAAAGATCAGCTATTAATTTCTACAATGTATCAGCACTGTAGAAGGAAATGAGCATACACTATGCTATAAAACAAATAATCTCTTTCGAAAAAGGCAGAGGTCAAATACGTAAATACTTTATTAATTTGAGAAATGTAGCTGCAGGCTGGACGCAGTGGCTCATGCCTGTAGTCTCAGCACTTTAGGAGGCCGAGGCTGGCTGATCACGAAGTCAGGAGATGGAGACCATTCTGGTCAACATGGTGAAATCCCGTCACTACTAAAAATACAAAGAATAGCTGGGCTTGGTGTCTCGAGCCTGTAGTCCCAGCTACTTGGGAGGCTGAGGCAGGAGAATCGCTTGAACTCAGGAGACGGAAGTTGCAGCCAGCCGAGATCCCGCCACTACACTCCAGCCTGGCGACAAAGGGAGATGCTATCTAAAACAAAACAAAACAAAACAGAAATGTAACTATATAAAAATGCTTAGAAATAAAAAGGCCCAAACTAGACATGTGAGTCTCCATAAGAAAATATCCCCAGTGGGGTGTGGTGGCTCATGCCGGTAATCCCAGCACTTTGGGAGGTAGAGATGGGAGGATCACTTGAGGTCAGGAGTTCAAGACTACCCTGACGAACACGACAAAATCCCATCTCTAATAAAAATACAAAAATTAGCAGAATGTGATGGTGGACAACTGGAATTCCAGCTACTTGGGAGGCTGAGGCAGGAGAATCGCTTGAACCTGGGATGCAGAGGTTGAAGATAGCCAAGATCCCACCACTGCATTCCAGCCTGGGCAACAGAGAAAGACGCCACCTGAAAAAAGAAAGGAAAGAGTCAGGAGCTGTGGCTACAAAGAAAAGTAGAAATTAGGTTATACTAACCTTGAGGTCTATTTGAAGCATGATGGATTTTGTTTTAAAAGAAGTCGAATACATTATTTTCAGTAAAAATATCTATTAGATATGCAATGTCAACCCTTCTATCATATTCCTATTTCAGTTCACTAATATCTATGATATTTTTTCTATTTTTTATCTTTGTTGAGTATCTATTATTTCCGATTTTGAGTGTTTCAGAAAAAATTGAAATGTCATTTGTGAGCTGATAGGATAAGATTTTGAAGATAAAAATTTATCTGTCTGCTATGCTACTACAGCCACATATTCACTGGAACATGGATTTAGTTGTAAATTAGAATTAAAGTAAAGTATGTAAACCTTGTAACATAATGACTGATAACCATCACAAGTTTGAAATTACAAAGTAAAATGGCTTTCCATTTGGAAATTTAGACTCTTACAATAATCAGTTAACCATTATAATGAATAAAAGCATTGTTATACATTCAAGTTCCCAGCAATTTCAGTTCCTGAGAACCATTTTTGAAAAGCCACAACAAAATAGTCTTCAAAAATAAAGGGAAGAAAACAAAGCAAGCAATTTGTGAGATCTGTGGGCAAAAAACGCAACCAGCTCAAAGAGACACAGGAGCGTTGTCACTAAGAGAGAAACACGGAATTGGTGAATTATTTAATGTGTTTTTTCTCTCTTTTCTCTTAAGAGAGAAGTGTTTTAACTTTTTTTTTTTGAAGAAAATACTGTTTTCTCTTTATTAATAAATTGATCAGAATTTAGTGTTTTTCATCTTCTCAGCCCTGTGGAAGATCATCTCTGCTTTCCACCCTGACATGCACTGTAGCATGTCACACTCCTGATTTAAATGGGTTGCTGCCAGTTTATTAGCAAATGCAGGGTAGGTGTCTGTAAAAAAAACATATTGATGATGGGGAGCAAGGGAGATAGCCATATACATTTACATTTCTTTTAGGGAGACTGGCCTGTGTTCACATTCAAGAGAGAAGTGTTTTAACTTTCTAACTCGACAGAAATTTTCAAATTAATCAGTGTCATATGAAAGGAAGAAATTTTTAAAGAACAAGTAAATTATTAATCAAGTAAAAGCAAACATTATTTAAGTCAGGAAATGTAGTTATGTGACTTCATTATGTACAATATTTGTACATTAATGATAAAAACACTAAATGTTGTTTCACGCAAAGTTTCTAGTGTAAGGCTGTTGAAAAAATAGAAGAGATAGTATTTGCAGTGGTATTGTAAGGTAATATTATAAGATACCTATGTTTTCTTCTCCTATAAATTCTATCACTTGATAGCATTAAACAATTTAGAATAAGGAGGAGAGAACATTTTGGGTACAATCAATAGATAAAAATAAGTAAATAATATCAGAAAAATTTAAGAGTTAAAATTTGTTTAATCTGACATTTGAAGCATAACTATACATGCCGAGGAAACTACTTTTGAAATAAATCCTGTTTTTTGGTTATTTAAGCAATATTTATTTAAGCATTTTATTTTTAATTCTAAATTTATAAGAAAAGATTTAATATGTATTAATCATATATTTAGAAGTTGAAGAAGTATTATCTCTATTTACAAAATAAAAAGTAGAAAAACTTAGATGATTACCACCCAGGTTATATGAATCTTTACTAGTAGGACAAACAATGAGAAACAAGAAAAGAAAGTTTGCCAAACTTGAGTGTTTGATTTCATTGGTTATCTGGCGTTTTTTTTTCTTTTAAATAATAACTGGAAAAAGTTGAATTAAAATAAGGAGTGCTAGGTATTTTTTTCTTAAGGTATTGTAGAAGTATTGATTGTTAATGTAAATATAGTTAAGCATACATATACACATACACACACACACCTATACACATATGCTTATTATACTTCCATTGATTTTGAGTATATAGTTAGAGAAATTAACTGCACAACTTATTAAAATTTGTTTTTTATTGCTTTGCATCAATTATCTTCATAACATTAAATGTGAATTAGTTTGATTAGTTTGATGAAATGTTCATATTGAGACACCTCAGGCATAAATCAAAATGGATTTAATTTAATTTTCATTTGTGATTTGATTAGAATCATATTGCAACTAAACTTATGCAGATGGGCTAGAATTTACACTGTTTTTATTATTACTTGAATAGCATTTTTAGAAAACCTAGCCACTAAAAAATAATTAGGTGACATTTAAAGAGCACAATTTCCATATATTTATTAATGAAACTCCTTGATTTATTTGAAAAATATGTTCTAAAGCTCTCATTTTTAAAATTTTAGTTTTTAGCATTGTTTCTGCATATCTGAATTTCTATAACAGTGTCTATGTTTACTATGCTGAGACATATTACAAAGTTACAAAAGAAAATAAATTAGAGATATCAGTTATCAGTGCTTGACCATAGTAATGTTCAAAATGGTCATTTATTTGATTTTTATTCTTAAAAATCAAAATAATATATTCTAAATAATAATAAATAATAATAATTCTAAATAAACCTATGATTTAAATTTGCATTAGCTAAGTGATGGAAGCAATCTTGGGAATCATGCTTTACCCTAAATAAAATCATCATAGTGAAGATTTTCGAGATAATTTGAAGTTCCCAGAAGGCAGTAAAGGTATTAATTTTTTTCTCCCTCTTAACTGTCTTCCTAGATCATAGGACAGAAAATAAACATCCATGAATATAATTGTAAGGTCTATCAAGAGAAGAAATATTTGTAATAAATTTAAATATTCTAAACAATGAGAAAAGCCTTTATATATTTTACTTTTACAAATAGTATTTCTAACGGGAGTTTCTTATGCATCTAATTCTAACAGTTATTATAGGTAACTATTTTTTAACAAAGAACCTATTCAGAAGAAAAAAGACATGTTCTTCCTGAGTGCAAACATGGCACAAGTACAGTTTCTATCCACATAATGCTCAAAGTCATGCCTTTCAAGGGACTTTCATCTTAATGATAAAATGCTAATTTATAATATGTATTCTTTCTTTAGGAAGCAGCTCTATGACCTACTCCTTAATAATTTTAATTAGAACAGTCAACTTTTATTTTTCACAAAGAAGAAAATTATATATTCAGTGGCAACATAACTCATGCAATTTTTGTTCCTGTTTGCCCTGTGTATGTGTATGTGTGTGTGTGTGTGTGTGTGTGTTTTGGATGTTTATTTCAATGCTATTTTAATTCAGTTTTTAAGTTCAGGTAAGCAGTAATTCAACAACATCATTGGCTATTACAGATAGTAGTTTCATAAAATTTTATCCAATTTATTCACTTGTCTATGGGTAGAATTATTATTATGTAGTAGACAAGTCTATACATGAGAAACACTTCTCTTATAAAATTGTAAAGTATCTTAATAGCAACTTTAATTTCATAAAATATTTTTACATATAATTTAATTATTCTAGCAGTTAAAATCAGTTTTTTTTTAAGTTTAGAGCAGCAGTTGATAATTCTCAAATATATTTCATAGATTTAATATTTATAAAATAAAGTAGTTGGTTTAATTTCCTTATTATATTCACACATTCCCTTTTATTGATTAGAGGGAAAATATAAACAGAATCATTATATCTGATGACTACTGAAAAGTTAGTCCTACTCTAATATATTGTCTTCACTGAGACATAAATGTTTCCTTGCTAGCCAGTAGAGACATTTAATTGTATCTCATATATTTGTTGGTAATTTGGTTATGATGTACCAAAGTGAGTAGTTTGGGTAAGATAGTCTAGTTCTTCAGAGTCAGTTTTCTAATGACAATATCTATAAAACTATACAGACAATAAAAATTAGCAATGGTTTCAAATGTAAAAGGCAAGAACGCCTGATTCTAAACTGACGTAGCTAGATTTTTGTTGTTGTTGTTGTTGTTTGCTTGTTTGTTTGTTTTACAACATTAGTAATGAAAACAACAGGAGCATCAAATAAGATTAGTATGATTTTCATTCCCAACTTTATATTTAGGGCAGTAAAATGTCACTCACTTGAATGACAGATGATTCGCAAGGATAACAAATCTATTAGAAAGTCCCGTTAGAGGTCTACAACTAGCAACAGTCAGACTTCATTTAATTTCGACATATTAGCCACATTAAATTCTCATAGTCTTATGAACTTAATAGTTCATTAATCTGTTGAGTACAGCTCTATTTCATTGTGAAGTATGGGAATCAAACACGAAAAAGGCACCGACTCTGTCCTCCAGGATTTCAGAGGTTAATAGAGGAGATGGACACCTCTTTAACTGGATTTTAGTATTATGTGATGAATGAAATAATAAGAACATGTATAAAATAGAGCAGAGAAGAGCAAAAGAGATATTCAGAGAGTTAGATAAATGTGTTTGCATATTGCCATGGCAATAACAATTATAGATATAAATACAAAAGTAATCATAAAACATTGGATACTTAGAATCATTTGTTATACCAAAAAGGTAGAGGTACTTTAAAATATACTTTATCATTATGATAGTATAAAGAAAATGAACACTGTAGCTTTTGCTAAGCACTTAATATTCAATGATGAACACAAAATGATCTAAATTGAAGATATTTATTTTTCATATTATTTAGATATTAAGATTACAGGATCACATTAGAAATTCAATGAATATTTTTAATGGGTTTAATATGCTAATAGTGTGAAAACTTGATTTACAAGGGAATTATGGAACTGAAATCAGTTGTAAATGAAGCAAGTGCCTGAAAGTCTTGGTGGTAGGTACTTGTTGAATGATGGTGTCACATTTCTAGTTGTCATGTCAGAGATCTTAGATTGGATATATAGCTCCGTCATTTGACTGAGATGTAATCTGTACAGTGTCACTTTATTCATTCTCTGGGTCTCCCTACTTATGTTTGAAGTCATATATCTCTCCATATAACTGTGAGAAATAAAGATCAGTGTTGGCTGAAAGCATTTAGCTAGATTCTGGTACACAATGAGTTCTTAATAAGTTTACATTGACTTGAATTATGATGAAACTCTACTAGGTCTATATATTTGGATCTGCCATTAAGTACAGAGACAAATATATTTTAAATTTAACACACATTTTAAATAACATTTATTCATTTTCCTGTTATGTATATTCACATGTCAAAAACAAGTTAAAAGTACTTTGTTACTTTATTTATTTAGTGTGCTGAAACTAGAATTAACCAAATTTTACCATGCAAGGTTTTCTGTCATTAACAGGCTATGATTAGTGCATATGATATAAAAACCTTTTGTATCACTTACGTTCCTTTTACAATGTGATTATTAACTTGTTGGAATTAGACAAAATTGAATACTATATTTGCTTTTTGCTGTGGTTTGAAACCTCCTCCGAAACTCAAATTGAATTTTAATTAAACTCGTGACAATATTAAAACACAGGACCATTAAAGGGCGATTAGCCTTTGAACGTTCCACCCTTACATGTATATTAACGTTGTTATTTTAAGAATGTGTTGTCATAAAAGTGCATTTGACATTCTATCTTTCTTCTCTCTCATGCTTTTCTTCTTTTCTGCTTTCCAACATGGAATGACAAAGCACAATGGCCCTTGATAGGCAGTGCCATGTGCTTGGACTTCTCAGTCTCTAGAACTATGAGCCAAATACATTTTTATTGTTTATAAATTACCTACTCTGTGATAGTCTGTTACAGCGGAAGAAAATGGACTAAGACACTGGTCTTCCTAGTTTTTTTGTTTTCCTTATAATTTAATGAAAGTTAAGAGAAACGATGGGTTCAGGAAAAATGGAACACAACTAATTTGTATTCAGACATGTTCTTAAGTTTCTGCTTTCATTGCAGAAAGTTTAACAAAGTTTTGACAGATAGAGGTATATGCCTGTAGTTGAAGTCACAATGGCTCTCTCTGCTAAGCAAATTTATTCATGTCAAATGTCCTATCCTGCCCAGATCAATAGATGCAATAACATTCTAAAATGAATTTAGTCATTTTATTTTAAATGAAAATTTCTGAATCCTATCTACTTTCCAGAGGTTGTTTCAGAATCTTCCTTTTACTTGAGATTTCATTTTTTTCTTTAACATCTTGAATATTTATTTGAGTTAACATACTTTTTCATGCTGTTTTATTATTGTAAGATAAATCAAATATTAGGGTTTATGTGACTAACTTCTCTCAAATCAAGATAAGTGAGAGCTGCAGCAAAACATAGTTATGTTTTGAATTCATTTTTGAATCAATTTTGAGAGGTTGAACAACTGTTCTTTACAAAATTATCTTTGCTAAAACATAACAGGAGTCACCTTTGTTAAGTTCCCATCAAGTTCCTCTTCTCCATCTGACACCACCTCAGCCTGGACCTTATTGTCCATATCTCTATTAGCATTTTTGTGAAAGCCATTCAGCAAGTCTTTAAGAAGTTCCAAACAGTTCTACATTTTCCTGTCTCCTGAGTCCTACAAATCATTCCAACTTCTGCCTGTTACCCAGTTCCAAAGTCTCTTCCACATTTTTGGGTATATTTTCAGAAATGTTCCACTCTACCGATGCCAATTTACCGTGTTAATCCATTTTCACACTGCTGATAAAGACATACCTGAGACTGGGCAATTGAACAAAAGAACGAGGTTTAATTGGACTCGCAGCTCCGCGTGGCTGGGGAAGCCTCACAATCATGGTGGATAGATGGTGGCAAGCAAAGACAGATTGTGCAGTAAAACTTCCCCTTATACTAACCATCAGATCTTGTGAGTCTTATTCACATCATGAGAAGAGCACAGGAAAGACCTGCCCCCATGATTCAATTACCCCCCACCAGGTCCCTTCCACAACGTGTGGGAATTAAAGATGAGATTTGATGGCAGCACAGCCAAACCCTACCAAGTGCATATTTCAAGGAAAGGCATGGCTGAGAGCTACTGGTTATATCCTGGGAAATCCAGTCGAAGTAAGGATTTAGTAAACATCTCCACTTGAGTATGACAAATTACCTTAGACCTCACAAAAACAACCAGGAATACAAGGTATGTTTCTTCCAAGATTTATGCAAAGAAATATGTGATCCAACCAGTGAGAAGAAATTGGTTTCCCCATAAACCTGACAGCTTTGTCTTTATATAGTGTTGTCTGGATACAAGTGAGAGCTTATTAATGAAAGGGTCTTGTCCAGAGAACTGCAGTGCAATTCTCTCCTCAAGAGAATTGTAGCCACACAATTGTGCCATGGAAGCTGTTGGTCATGCTTATGGTGACATGTGAAACTTGGGACATTTGAGAGAGTGAATGAATCTTAGAGCTATTTAGTGATCAGGTAATTTAGTACTCAAACTAAACTCTAGGGAGTTAAAGGGGGGTGATTACTATTAATGATTATGGTGGAACAGTTTCCAAAAATAAGAATCCCAGAAGTATCCCGAGCAAGCTGTAATATATATGTACTCTAAATTTGGAGCATGGTTTCTTCAAGGCAAGATGACAAGTGATGTTTAAACCAGAAAAATCATCTTAATGAATTCAGTGGAAGAAATGTGTAGCAAACCGTCCCAGGAAACTCCAAACATAGCACACACTCATTTTTGTTTTTATAGCCCCAAACCAGTTTCTATAGTCCAGATATTTGTCTCATTGAAATGTCATGTTGAGTTTTGTCTCCACTGTTGGAGGCGGAGCCTAATGGTAGTCTGGGTCATGCAGTTGGAAACTTCATGAACGGAATAATGTTCTACAAGAGAAGGTGGTGAGTGAGTTCTCATTCTATTTTTTCATTTGAGAGCTGGTTGTTAAAAAGATCCTGGAACTTCTCTTCCCCACCTCCCCCCTCTCTCTCTCTTGTTTTTTCTTTCCCTGTGTGATCTCAGTGCTATGGCTCTCTATTACCTTCTGCCATAAGGAGAAGCAACCAAAGGCTCCCACCAGTAGCCAAGCAGATGTCAGTGCCATACTTCTTGTACAGCTTGCAAAACCATAAGCCTAATAAAACTGACAGAAAAGGTCCTCCTGGAATACTGCTTAGTTGCTATTGTAGCTCACATGTGTTGACAAACAAACACTCTGATACTCAAAATAATGGATGGAAATTAGGTTGATATTCAAGTCTTGATGTGGAACTGGGAGAAATTATACTAGCAGTCAACGGGAAGGGACTCTAACATTGCATAATAGATCTATTAGGATAGCTTTCAGTTTAGAAATTGCTAAGGAAAGTTAATGGAGTGACAAGGTAGTACATGAAGCCAACATTATAAAATAGTTGAGAACTAGAATGAAGCATATCACCTCAAACCAGAAAATTGAGGGTTACAACACAATCAAGTAAGCGGCTGGTTCACTTTGTCAGTGGGGAGCTACTGGGAGAAGAATCACGAGCAAAAGAAAGGTGAGACGCAAGATAGTTCTTCAGAAGGAGATGATGTAATTTCCAAATCTTTGAGTTGGTCTTGGCATGTAACATTTCTCCATGGAAGCAAGTGTTTTTCTCCAAGCATGAATTTTAAGTCTACATCATTCAACCCTGATGAATCAATTATATTAAAATATATGATCAAAAATGACTTCATATATGGGAGATGGGTAACTCAGGGCAGAGGCAGCTCTTAGCTTTCAAATTCAATGAACCTAATTGTAGATATTGAGAAATACAACTGATAGTTTTATTGACTTAATATAAACTGTATACGGTTTGGGAGAAAATATGCATGCAGTTTTATGCTGCTTGTTGAGTGAAGACTGTAGTAAACTCTAAATCTACTCTTTTTGGAGGAGTGGGTTAGTTTGGAGTGATACCGTATTTTCCAAGACCTAAAATTTCAATAAGAAAATTATTTGGCAATGATTTATCTAATACATCTCCTACCACTACTGTTGGCTCTGACATGCATCAATTAGCATTAAATTCTTTACCAGAAAGCATTAAAAATAATGTATATATTTTAAAGTGTGTATCAGTGTGGGGGGAGGGGTTGTCCTTGTCTTTTTCAGCTGCTATAACAAACATAGCATAAACTGGGGGGGGCTTATAAATGAGATAGATTTATTTTTCATTGTTCTAGAAGTTAGCAAATCCAAAAATAACCACTGGCAGATTCAGAGTCTGGTCAGAGCACTCTTTCTGTTTCTTGGATGGCCGTTTTTTCACTGGCAAAGGGGTGAGGAATTGCTCTTTGAGCTCTTTCATAAAGAGCACTAGTCCAATTCATGACGGATACACTTTCATGAATTAATCACATTCCAAAAGTTGCATTTCCAAATACCATCACATTGAGGATTAGGTTTTGACATACACATTTTAGGGGAACACATGCATTCAGTCTATACCAGTATTTTTAATAAAGTCAAGGAAAGAAATTAACCTGTTTGTTTTTAATGTAATAAAACACTAAAGTTATTCTAAAAGGCTTTTCATCCTGATTTTTCAAGACTTTATTTCCTAGCTGCTGTATGGAAGACAGACCAAGAAGGGCTATTTTTCTTCACCCATTACTCCCATGGGTAGTGCCTGAAAATAATAATCTGCATGAATCTGCATAAAAACTAGTGAAAAAGGAGTACATTCTGAAGTAGAGATTTGAAGTAAGAAATTAATGACAGTAAAAAGAGAGAGAGAAAATGTTATGATTTTGGTTTTCTAAGGAGAAAATAATATAAACAGATCAGATAAAATTGGATACAGAAATGGAGAGATGTCAGTATCTTTCTTGTACCATCTGCTGTAAAGCATATGTGTTCTATTAAATAGTTATAAGATTTCTTAGTAATAAATGTAATCTCACAATTTATATGCTAAGGTCATATACAGTAATAATGTGACACATAGGTATCAAGACATAATATTTTGTTTTCGATTTATTTGAACTCTAGTATTGGAAGGTATAAAGGACATTAGGTTGGAGAGTATCATATTACAAACATTGTTTGGGTGCTTGCCTGCTAAATGCAGTGGGCATGCTGGCTTGGTTGTCAGGTATTTAAATATATCTAAAATACACCATCTATTTGAAGTCTAGTGTTCACTTTTCGATCTCAGCAAATGTTTGCTGTAATGAATTGTAATACTTTTATGTTTCCCTACTTCCTTAATTCAGTTGTCTAGGGGAGGTCATAAACTGTTTATAAATATAAAGCCTTTTGTGAATATCCAGAATTACCAAAGCATGAGCAAAAGCAAAAATGGAAACACAATTTAATTTGTCAAGCATGCTTTTTTAACAATCCATAAATATTGCAGGAAAATTTTAATCTTAGTCTTAAAATGAATGAATAACTACAACTAATTTTCCAGTTGTTTAAGTCGTTTTAGGCATTTAGATATTTTCTGTGAATGTACATTTAAAATTTAGACTTGGAAAAGTATTTTCAAATATAATTCACATATTATAATAAAGAACCCATGTCATTTTGGAAAACTGTTGACAAATAATATCAACTTTAATTTATTCATCCTATATAAAGACCTAGCTAATATTTCATTTTGTATTTTTGTTACACTTTGAAGTTTATTTTATTCCTTATATTTTAGCTTAAAAGCTTTTGGTTGTAGATAAAATAGATTCTTAAAGAATAGATTCTAACTGGTTTCAAAAGGTTTTATTTATGGTAACACCTAATTTGTTTTTATTAAGAAGCGCCTGCTTTATACAAAAACATGTCATTTGCAGTGTGTTAAGAAACGTGACAATGTCCTGTGTTAAGTATTGAATTATAATGCGTATGGTTTAAACTTATAATTTCACCTTTGAAACTTATTTACTCTGTGCAATTTGACTATATATATATACATACATATATATACATATCTATACATATATACATATCTACATATATATACATATATACATATCTGTTAAAACTTACATTTTATCATATTTGAGGATTTTTTAAAATGGAAGTTTATTTTTATGAAGACTGTCAATATGTGTTTTTATATTGTAGACACTGAAATACATACAGATAGACACTATTCACCACTAAAGATTTTAAAATATTCTTCTTTGGATCGTAAACATCTCAACTTGGCCATTATATTTGATACCTGTAATATATTTATAGAATGGCTGGAAGCCATTTCCCATTTGAACTATTCTGTTTCTTGGACTTTCTTCACTTCTGAGTCTGTCTACCATATAATTTCATCTTGAACTTTTTTTTTTTTTTGAGACAGAGTTTCGCTGTTGTTACCCAGACTGGAGTGCAATGGCACGATCTCGGCTCACTGCAACCTCCGCCTCCTGGGTTCAAGCAATTCTCCTGCCTCACCCTCCCGAGTAGCTGGGATTACAGGCACACGCCACCATGCCCAGCTAATTTTTGTATTTTTAGTAGAGATGGCGTTTCACCTCGGTGACCAGGATGGTCTCGATCTGTTGACCTCGTGATCCACCCGCCTCGGCCTCCCAAAGTGCTGGGATTATAGGTGTGAGCCACCACGCCTGGCCTCATCTTGAACTTTTATTAATATGCTTTACCTTGTTTCCTTAGATGATAGCATAGGTTTGAACATTTCCTGTTATTGGAATTTCTTATTTGATTTGGTGTGTGACTTTCTGATTTTATTTCTAAAGCACCCTTATTTAATTTTTAGAAACCTACTCTGGTCCCTTTTTTGACAAGATGAATGTTTGTTTCACTCTTCTCTCTTACATGCATCTGATAGGGATGGGACTACTTACAGGTATTCATTAATAAAGAGACAGTATTACTCATTTACAGCCTACAAAAAAAAAATCCCCATGTTGATTAGGATGTACACTTCAATCAGGTTAGTCTTAGTTCACAAGCTAGAAACTACACTTTGAATATTTTGTTGAGTAAATATGTATCGTGTTGAGTAAAGACAGCTATTAGGAACTGTACTTCAGGACTAGAAAACAAAATTGTTTTACTCTTTATTTAACCTACTTTTCATTAAATTTTGCTGCTATTCCAAAGACATTTTTTGTGATTTTTTAATAAAAGCCATAGTATTAACATGTTTAAAATATAAGATGAGAAATATTCAAAATGTAATCAAGTAGTAAAAAATTTTTACACTTCTTGCTTAATAAAATAACTACAATTTGAGGGTTCTTTCTAAATACTTTTTAATAAAAAAATTTGCATTTTATCAAATTTACTTTTTCCTTTCATTCTTTAGTGTGACAATTTTCGTGTAATATTTCCAAGCTTTGGATGCATAATTCTTAAGTGTGTTCTTTGTGAATTCATTTGACTTCTTCCAGAAATCCAGTTTTTCAATATGCTTTTAACAAATTCAATAAATGTATAGCTATCTAGAGACAATAATTTATCAAAGTTATTGTTTTTAACTGTACATGAAAAATATTATAGAATTTGGATTCATTAAATTATGATAGAATACTCCATAAATACATAGTATATTAGATATTTCTGTTTTACTTTAGTTATGACATTAATGCTTGACCTTATTAAATATAGGCAGTAAGAATATTTAAGGTTCAGAATACTGCTTTTAAGATAATAAACTATATATTTATATATTTTATTTTGTAAGTTACATTTCTACTCCTAATAAGTATAGTTTATCATTTCAAAAGATAATGAAATTTTAACCACATTAATACTAATTTTATCAGCTGAAATTTAACTCAGCTGAATGCTAAAATATAAATCTGAATTTATTTCGGCAGATGGCAATGTCTGGTAGACTAAAAATTCTAAAGTTTTCAATAATAAATAATTTCTCCTTTGAAGAAAAACTAAAAGACTTTATAGTTGTATTTTTATGCAAAACTAGTTTGGCAATGAAAACTTAATTTTCACAATATCAGGTATTATATTAATATTTTATGTATATATAGATATATAGACATGTTTGAGTATCTACTATTAATCTAGATAATTTTATTCTTATGATGATTACATATGTTAAATAAACTTTGCTATTTTTCTTTTAAGAATTTCTTCTTGAAGGCCATCAGTTGAATATAAAAAGTTCAACAAAAAGCAGAGTAAAATATCTTTCACAAGGACATCTCTTCTTAAACCAAACTCAAGATCCCCAAAACAATCCTCTATTCAGTGACATACTGGAGGTGAATGAAAATGACTACTTATTCTAAAACAACAGACCAACAATAAGTTGTCTGGGGCCTTGGACACCCAAATTTACTCCTGTTCCGCATACAAGATGACTGCACAACTATCAGTCAACTGGCAATGAAACCGTAGTAAAACTGAGGGTCTCCTCAGATTTTTCTCTAATCATTGCTGTTGTCAAAGACACAGCCACATAATTACTGCCTGAAAAGTACAATCTTTCAGCACTGCTCAGCATTTGAAAGCAAATCAAATAATTCTCAGAGCCTTTCTAATTTTAGCAATTCTTGTGTACTCTTTATTTCAGTATTATAGTGAGAAGTAGACGAATTAAGATTCTATCACTCTCAAAACTCTACATTTGGAAATTTTTGTAAACATATTTCCTGAGACAATGGAACTTGGTTCCTTACCAATCTACACAGACTTAGGCTTGAATTTGTCCCAACAACCAAATAAATGAATACTTATTTTATTACCTTTCTGATTATCAAGGCAAAGTTTTTTTTTTTAAAAGTTATCATAAAATGCTATATCTTTTTTCTAAAACATATCTGTAAAAATATATTTGAAACAGTTGGGAAGGAGATCGAAATCAGCTTTAGTATAGCTGCAAGATACTGGTCCTGGGTGAAAACTCACTGACTCAGCATAGTGAGTACATCAGCTCAGGCTAATATCAGACTACAAACTCACTCTGACTGAACTAGTTTATTGACTGCATATTCTTTTTTAATTATTCTTTTTGTTTTTGAGATGAAGTCTACCTCTGATTCTCAGGCTGTGCACTGGCACAATCTTAGCTCACTGCAACCTCTGCCTCCCAGGTTCAAGTGATTCTCTTGCCTCAGACTTCCAAGTAGGTGGGATTACAGGTACATGCCACCTCCCGAGTAGCTGGGATTACAGCAGGACGCTACCTCCCAAATAGTTGGGATTACAGCTGCATGCCATCATGCCCATCTAATTTTTGTATTTTTAACAGAGATGGGGGCTTTACCATGCTGGCCAGGCTGCTCTGGAACTCCTGACCTTGTGATCTGCCTACCTTGGCCTCCCAGAGTGCTGGGATTACCGAAATGAGCCACCTCGCCATGCCATTTACTTCATATTCTAACCTTTTATTTGTATATAAATCGGAATATTTGAAAAGGCTTGAAAGTTACAAACAGCTCAACTTTTAAAGGAAAGACTGTGATTTGGCAAATAGTTTAAATCAAAGCTAAAGTTAGTATTTGGTTGATGCCAATATATGCTCCTATAAGCATTACCAAAATTTTGCATCATATAAATGAAGATTTTTTTTTATCATAGGAAAAAAAATGTGCAGGGAATGTGTCACAGACAAACTTTAAAAGAATTTTATTGATTTATATAGCTGTGTATTAAAAGCTTAAGCTCTAACTCACATGTTTTCAATGTGAACTGATTTCCATATTACTTCAATAGGTTCTTTCCTTTCTTTTCTTTTCTTTTCTTTTTTTTTTTTTTTTGGAGCTTATTATAAAACTTGTGTGTTCAGTTAAAAGAGAAGTGCTATTCTTAGGTCAGAGAGAGACACATTTTATATGCACCTGAGTATCCACTGATTCCCTCAAAGAAAGAACACATTATAGCCTACTAAGATGGCATTCTTGGTCATATTTTAAACAGTTTCAAACTTGCATACAGTATGACACACTTTTAGTTGAGGTATTATGAAAATAAATATATCAAATTTTAATACTGCATATTTTTTAGGAGCCTCCATTATTGTTTTAAAACTAACTTACTTATGTTAGTGTTCCAAAGACTGAGTAAGATTGGATTACTGCTGCTGAAGTTTCAGGATTTATTTACTAGTGACATTCTCACTTCTTTAATTTCAATTCTAACATATTTATCATTATTTTGGTGGTGAAATACAGCAATGATTTCTTATTTTACCATGTGTTTATTGTAGATTCCTTTCACTATTTTCATTTCAATTTGTCTTAAAACTATTAAAGATGAAATTGTAAATAATCTTTATCCTCATTAACAAAATAGCATTGTGTATGGTGCTATGGTGAGTTACAAGCATTAATTTATTCATTACTCAGACTCTGTACACCACATAGTTTGACATAATTAGCAGTTATGTAAGATTTGACATGGCAAGAATGTAGCTCAGAGAGCTCACTTACTTATCTGATCAAGAGCCTAGTAAGTAACACAGTTACCCGTATTCATATCCATTTTACTTTTGGCTTTCCCTAAAGAAATGGTACTGTGTCCTTTAGTTATTTCTTGGATTTATACAGTTTGATTTATGCCTCAGAAAATCTGAGCTCCCAATATAGCTTTTGTTATATAATAGTCTGTATTATAAAGGTTTATATCCAGGTCTGTTCCAACACTTTAGCTTGTGCAAACGAGAACATTTCGTTGAAACTACTAGTGGGAACTAAATGAAAATCTTAAATGCTGTGTTACCAACACCCTCTTTCTCTCCGTCAATTTTAAATCCGAAATTACCAACTACTTTATAATTCTAAAGTAATATCTTTGCTTTTATAATTCTATAATGTCTTTTATTTAATGAATGACATTATAAAATTTAATATAAACAAGTGACTGATTTAGTTTCTTAGGATTAGAAAATATTGGAGTAATATAAACAAACATGTGACAGAAACTTTTACTTCTGTGAATCCATATGCTCTCTCCTTCCTCCATTTTTCATGCCCCCTAGATTTTGAATCATGTGATCAGTTCTGGCTAGTCAACACTGAGAATAAATCTGTCATTTCCAGACAAAGCCATTTAATATCTAGTATGTGACATTCCCGGCTTTCTTTTCCCTGCTTTGAAGAACCCTAATGCTTAGCAACAAATAGAACTTAATAGGGTTAAGCTAGGGACATTCCAAGGTTTATATTTACAGCTGTATTACCTAGTTACTGACTAATATAGAAAATGTTATTTTTGTTTAGGTTTTGTTTTATAGACTATATTATTGTATTTCTTTTATTCGCATCTTATTTTAAATTAGAAATGACTTGATATTATATTGCTTTCATCTTTGACATTCTATACTACAATTTTGTTTTTCCTTGCTTGAACCACATAGAATGGTTTTGAGCAACTAAAGTAAGGCATTATACAAATTTTGAAGCATTATGATAAAGCATTTAGGGAAAGCAGAGCATGAGCTACATAACTTTTCTTTTTTAGTAAGGTCAGGAATTGCTCCCGTGAATAGATAACATTGAGGTCTTGGCTTAGGGATGGATGGACATTTTCCAGTGATACAACATGGCCTAGTTCATGTCATGCAAGAAACAAGAAACAAGTGAGCTTGTAAGTATAAAGATCTTGGAAAATATAAAGCACCTCTAAAAATGTTTTATTATTGAAACTAAGGGAACAGAACAGATAATTCTGTAGGTGATGGGGAGGCACCATTAATTTACTTTGTCTTAAAATGACCATCTTTTTTATACTGAGGAGTCTGGCTCTTGGTTTAAAACTTACAGGCCTGACTATAGACCTACAAAAGTCTGCAGTATACTATTAATGCTATACCTATTTTTTCAAAGCAACTTATTTTTTTTCAATTTGGAAGGGGTCTCCTAACCGTCTGCAAAGGTATTTCCTTGAAGGCCTCACAGGAAAGGACTTCCCTGTGCACACTCTGTGCGCAGCCAGTACACTGCAGTCTCTCAAGAGAGATGTAGTCAAGAACTCAGAATCCCTTCACCAGCCATACACATGAATCTACTTTCTTTGACCCTGTTCCTCCTTATCTGAGGCCTTGGGCTGAGATCCTCCTTATCTGAGGCCTTGGGCTGAGATCCTCCTTATCTGAGGCCTTGGGCTGAGACCTTTGTAAGTGGAAAGAAAAGAAAAATCTTTTTTTTTTTGGTGATGGGGTGAGAGGAGGGAGTCTTGCTCTATCGCTCAAGCTGGAGTAGTGGTAAGATCTCAGCTCACTGCAACCTTCGCCTCCTGGGTTCAAGCGATTCTTGTGCCTTAGCCTGCCAAGTAGCTGGGACTGCAGACACGCACTACCACGCTCAGCTATTTTTTTTTCATTTTAGTAGAGATGGCATTGCACCATGTTGCCCAGGGTGGTCTCAAACTCCTGAGCTCAGGAGATCCGCTGGTCTCAGCCTCGGCCTCCCAAAGTGTTGAGATTACAGGTGTGAGCCACCGTGCCAGGCCTGCCCTCATTCTTTACTCTCTATTGCAGCACTGTTCAAAGGGGAATAGGCACATTCTCTGGATTTAGAATCTTACCAAAGTATCGTAGTCACTGATTTAAAACTTAACTCTTTTATTTTTGTCTTGCTTTAATCAGTTATTCCAACACCTGACAACTTAATTCTTTCTCTCTCCCTGCTCAATTGAGCTCCTGACAGATATCTTTTATGCAACACATTAAATTATAAACCCAGGTAGCAGATGACATTGTAGATGTGGTGTAGTTTGGCTTCAAAAATCTACAGTTACTATCATTGTTGTACCTCTTTTTTAAAAAGCAACTTGCTTTTCAATTTGGAGGGTGTCTGCTGACAGTCTGCAAATAGTGAAACCTAATGAACAGCGTTATGTAGTAGCACAAGGATGTATTACAAATTTATCTTTGATTTTCTTGTAAGCATATGTCTTTCCTGGAAATCTAGGGTATATCTACTTTTTGCCTAACTATTCCTATCAGAATTGCATCATCAATACAGTGGACAAAGGTGTTGTCTTTTGTGACACTAAGGTTATCTTGGGATTTGGTAGTAAAATTGGAACTCAGAGTAGAGAGATTATATAGCAATTAAGTAAAACATAGAAGGATATTGTTAAACTTGCCAGCTGAAAACATATTGCTTTCTGTGTTCACAACCCATTGGTACAGACCAAAGAAAAGTTTCCAAATTGACAGTTTCATGATGATTGACAAATCTGTTGATTTTCTTCAGTCAGTAAACTACAATTGACTTCATCATGTGGTTAACTTTATGACAATCCACCGGTGTTCTCCAGGATCCCTACATACTCTGCAGAGGCTAAACAGGCAAGTTGAAAGAGGTTAAATTAGCCTATCCCAGGAACTGTTATTATTATTGATTTATTTCTTGTTTAAGGAAATGCACTTCCAGGATTTTCTTCAGTGCCATTTAAGTCGTTATAGTTCCCATTATAGGGAGCAATGTAGGAATTAAAAGCACATGCCAACTGGGAAATAACCACAGGATGTATTAACACAGGATTGGTTCAGGTATCCATCAGGAACCCTGGGAGATGGTTTTCTGTCAGGACTCTTTTTTTCCATCAACCAGAGGTTGCACCTCTGGTGGATTAGACTTTCATTTTCTGACCAGGGTATGTCACCCTAATAACAATTTCATAAATCCTTTTATCTAATAGAGACCTGGTCAGTTTCAAAAACTCTTTACCCACTTTATACTTTCAAGTTGAAGGACTTCATTTTTAAACAGAGAGAAAATACATTGCCACAAAGAGAAATACCAAATCCCTCATTTCCTATTAAGTAATATATTTTTTTTAAATCTAGTAACCAGATTCAGTTAAATTGATCAGAATGTTTCAAGGCAAGAGAGAATTGGGATAAGTATCCTAAGAATAAAGGATTTTTTAAGTTGTCTATTTTTGGTCCAACTAATTGTTTCATCCAGGTGATAGATTTTCTTTTTGGTATTGATTTTAGGTATATTTAACTGTATTATATGGAATATATTCAGGTAAAATTCAACTTAGCTCTTCGGATATGAATAGAAACTTTGGTTTATTTGATAAATTTGAGGAAGTTTACCAATTACTCAGTTACTTATAAACCACACAGATTTCTTACGAAGATAAATGAAAACATTACATATCAATTAACAAATTCATTTGTAAAGCCTATGCCCTGGTCTGGCACAAAAACTATTGGAAGAAAGAGAATATTCCTATGAGGAGAAATATCATGACATCCAAGGCAAGATGAGATGAATCTACCTCTGCTTACACAGCTTTGTAAATCTAAAATTCAGGCTGAAACTCTCACATAGCTCCACCCAGAAAAATATTAAAGTATTCATTGTACAATGATCTTATCCAAGATTGATTTCTAAACCTTAGGACATCAAATACTCCCTTTTCCTTAGAATGAGATAGAAGAGATGTCACAATCTTTCACAGAAAAGCAGTCACAGCCCCAGGAAAATTGAAGGTGTACTACTCAGCAAAAGATGTGAATCTATTTTTAGCTTACTCGATTTTGTCATATTTTAGTATATCAAGGTAAATTATTAGTGATGCTCATATTTTAGCTTATATTCAATTTTGCTGTTATTCCTAAATTGCTTGTATATTTTATAAGATGTTAATAAACTTATATATGTATTAAATATTATGCTACTATTTTTATGCTGTGTAATCTTGTAAGATTTGTATAGTCACCTTTGAACACATTCCGTTTAATGCACTTTAATATTGTTTTATAATTTTATTATTTGAGCTTACCATCAACTGATTCTGTGCACATTACTGCAATATTTCTTTGGATAATAGTTTTACCTAATACATATTGGTATTAAGATGAGTCCTTCACTATCATCTTAAATAGTATTACTGGTTTTCTTAAGTGATCAATTTCAGACTAGGCTGCTCTCCAAAACCATCATGACTTGGCCCCATAATTCTTTTGAGTAATCAGAATCTTCCAGGAATGAACTCCCTGAGTAAAAGTTCAGTGCACCTTTGATGACATGCACTTATTCTTTTGGAAAAGGTGTTAATACTATCAAGTCACTTGGGCACCATTTGCTCTATATAGCTACATGGTGGTTTCACATCGTAATGCTGAAATTGTCATGTAACATTTGGGTGGAATAGGATATAAAAAAGTAAAGTCTTTTATACATTTATGAGTGTCTTACATAAATATTTTCCCCTGTTTCTGCCCTCTCAGGTTTCAGATTACTATTTGATATTAAATAACACCTCTTTACCAGCCTTATTCCTTGAAATTTAGGACTTCTTAATTTGTCTAGACCAACAGGCAAACGTTGCACATTTGAATCCTCAATTAACTTGTCTGAGAGAAACTTCCACACTTTCAACAACATTCTATTGCTTAGTATGCTTTTAGGGTAGATTTTTCTCTGTTATTCTGAAATTACAATAATTGGTGAGGTCTCAAACAAAATGGAAGTAGCTAAATCTGTGAGAAGTTTCAGATGATTTTGTATTAAAACATAATTTTGAAACATTGAGGAGCACTTGAAAATTTTGTTTATTGACTTTTTACATGGAGAGATGAATTCTCCAAACGGAACCAAATAAGAAATAGGCTAATAAGAAGATATTTTATAATATATACTAAACTAGCACACAAAATCTTTGAAATACAAATAAAATGTGGTGTATTTTAAGCCTCTGTAACCTGTCCAGCCTATGTAGAATCAAATTCCCAATAAGAAAAATTCAGCCATTCTAGTCTTTATGTAGGCACATTTCTAATGATAATAAATTGGGTTTAGAATTAAAGCAGTATTTAACAATGGCAATTATTTATTTATTTATTAGTTTTTAAAACTGAAACAGACTCTCCTTATGTTGCCCAGGCTGGAATGCAGTGGCACAATCTTGGTTAACTGCCAACCTCAGACCCCTGGGTTCAAGTGATTCTCCTATCTCAGCCTCCGGAGTAGCTGTGACTACAGGTACCTGCCTCAAGGCCAGGCTAATTTTTTTTTTTTAGTAGGGACAGGGTTTCACCATGTTGGCCAGGCTGCTCACAAACTCCTGACCTCAGGTGATCCACCCACCTTCGCCTCCCAAAGTCCTGGGATTACAGGCATGAGCCACTGCGCCCAGCCGATAACAAAATTGTTATGGATATCTAACTTTCATAACAGGTTGGAAAAAAATCATTACATATGGTGCAATAGAAGTGTAGAGTGAAAGTTCATTTGTGTGTATTTGTTTGTTTTGCTCCATATAACTATTACTGAAGACACTCAGAAAATAAATACATACCTATATTTTTTAAGTTATCCAATATTACATTCAGTAGTATGCAGGTAAATGCTTTACAATTTGCATTCTAATGCAGAATTTCTTGAATTGTATCACCTTCCATTTTATGTGAAGTAAATACTTCTCCAAGACCAAATTTATGCTACCAACCTGATGTCTCTGAAGTTATGCCAAAATATGAAGGAATACCCCAAATTGGCTCTCATAAGATGAGATAAGTCAGCTTCTGCCCAGCACTGGAGTCACTCATGGTGCAGATACATTAGAATGCTATTATTATGAAGCTAACATGACAGCACAAGGATTTGCAGTTCTTTTTTCCCAGTGGTTTACATTCTTATTTCTCCATGTCAACTGTTAGAGTCATCTCTGTACATATGTCCATTACTTCTAACATACCTTTATTTTGTTTATACTTCGTAATCTGTCTTATTGGGAAATGACGCTATTGTGCAACTGCCAGAAGTGCATGTAATAAGTGGCTTTCAAGTAACATTAACAAATTTAAATCCATCAGTCCACAACACTGAACCTATTCACTCTTGTTACCAGTGCATTCATCTTTACAAACAATGATAGGTTATTCTTTTATGATCATTCAGAGGCAAATTAACTAGTAAAGATCACTTCCACTAAGTTCTTCTTTTAAATTCTATTTTACTTTAAGTTCTGGGATACATGTGCAGAATGAGCAGGTTTGTTACATAGGTACACATATGCCATGCTGGTTTGCTGCACATTATCAACCTATCATCTAAGTTTTAAGCCTCACATGCATTAGGTATTGGTTCTAATGCTCTCCCTCCCCTTGTCAACCATGCCGCTGACAGGCTCAGGTCTGTCATGTTCCCCTCCCTGTGTTCATGTGTTCTCATTGTTCAAGTCCCACATAAACATACTGAGCACAGTTTCTGACTATTCCCTATTCTTATGTTTTGTATTATTTTCATTGTCATGGGCTATGGAAAGGAATACTTGAGTTACCCACTTTGCAGAGTTGTTTTGAGACATGAATGTGTTAATATAGCAAAGTGTTAGAAAAATGCTTCAATGTAATACATGCTATATATGTCTTTACATTATTTAAAATATTTAGATTCCAAATACTGTGCTTAGGAATATAGATAAAAAGATAATAAGAGCAACACAGAAGTATTCAGATCTTAGAATGTGTGAGTACATTTCTTCTCACTTTGCAGGTATTAACTTATTCTGCCCTTCCCAAACTGCTATATGTGGGTTATATTATTTTATCTTTTATACAAGTAAGAAACTGAGTTTCCCTGAGGTTATTAAATAAGTTTCCTGAGATTAGAAAAGTGGTAAATACCCCAAAAGAATTTGAAAACAGTAAGTCTGGCTAGCAAAATCTTTTTCTAATCATTTTCCTGCATGTCTTCACGGAATATTGAATGAGAAGTAAAAGGATTCAGAGAAGTAGGGATGCTAGAATGGATTCATCACATCAACTCAATGGCTGACCAGTTTCCATTAAGAGAGGCTAATGCACATTCCCTTCATGAAATAATTTAAAAATTCATTGGAATGATGGTGAACATCACTAAGAGTCTTTGCTCCAGTGGAGTAGCTACAAGGAAAGCTTTATTTTACTGCATGTTGCTAAGTAGCTAAGTTGAATTATGTTCTGTTTGCCAAGGCTGGTAACCTGATTTTATACCTTTTTATTCTGTATTTTCTTTTTTTTTTTTGTACTCTTTTCTGGTCATTTTCTATTGATATAATTTTCAGTATAATAAAATTATCGTCTGAGATGGTTGATTAATTGTTAGATTTATTTCAACTTTTTTAGCTCTAGAATTCCCATTTGATTTTTTTCTATTTATTTCTGTTCTATGGTAATATTCTCCATTTTATCACTCTGTTAATAACACTATTAGTGTTAACTCTGCTTTTTATAGCTCCAGTATCTTGAACAAATTTGAGTTTGGCTGAAGAGCATTGGGGCATCTCAGCACACTGCAACCTCTGCCTCATGGGTTCAAGCAAGTCTTGTGCCTCAGCCTCCTGAGTAGCTGGGACCACAGGCGCTTACCACCACACACAGCTAATTTGCATTATGGTAGAGATGGGGTTTCACCATGTTGCCCAGACTGGTCTGGAACTCCTGAGCTCAAGCAATCCACTTGCATTGGGCTCCCAAAGTGCTAAGGTTAATGGCCACTGCGCCCGGCCATTTTGTTTTATACCTTGGTCTTTTGTGTGATATTACACATTAATCTTGAAATTTTTTGATGAATGCAAGATATTGTGCATGAGAGATATTCAAACGGAAGCATTCTCTCAATTATATCTTCCCTATGGTATCCATACTCAATTTTATATTTTACTTCAAAATTTCATGTATTTGTTTTTTGTATTCAAAACCACCCTCTTTTCAGAATTCTAACCTTCAACATTAGTCCCCTTGGCAATAGTTGTCTACTCTAAATTCTTATTTACTTTTTTTTCCTTTTCTTTTATTTTTGGTTTCTTTACCTCACATCCTGAAAAGCTTAACAATTAGCAGATGTCTCCACAGAAAAGCTCAAGTTTTTATCTATGCTTCCTCCTTTTTTTTTTTTTTTTTTAAATTTTTTATTGGATTATAGGTTTTGGGGTACATGAGCAGAGCATGCAAGACAGATGCGTAGGTACACACATGGCAGTGTGCTTTCTTTTCTTCTCCCCTTCACCCACATTTGGCTTTTCTCCCCAGGCTATCCCTCCCCACCTCCCCCTCCCACTGGCCCTCCCCTTTTCCCCCCAATAGACCCCAGTGTTTAGTACTCCCCTTTCTGTGTCCATGTATTCTCATTTTTCATCACCCACCTATGAGTGAGAATATGCGGTGTTTCATTTTCTGTTCTTGTGTCAGTTTGCTGAGGATGATGTTTTCCAGATTCATCCATGTCCCTACAAATGACACGAACTCATCATTTCTGATTGCTGCATAATATTCCATGGTGTATATGTGCCACATTTTTCCAATCCAGTCTATTATCAATGGGCATTTGGGTTGATTCCAGGTCTTTGCTATTGTAAACAGTGCTGCAATGAACATTCGTGTACATGTGTCCTTATAGTAGAAGGATTTATAGTCTTTTGGATATATACCCAGTAATGGGATTGCTGGGTCAAATGGAATTTCTATTTCTAAGGCCTTGAGGAATCGCCACACTGTCTTCCACAATGGTTGAACTAATTTACACTCCCACCAACAGTGTAAAAGTGTTCCTTTTTCTCCACATCCTCTCCAGCATCTGTTGTCTCCAGATTTTTTAATGATCGCCATTCTAACTGGCATGAGATGGTATCTCAATGTGGTTTTGATTTGCATCTCTCTGATGATCAGTGACGATGAGCATTTTTTCATATGATTGTTGGCCTCATATATGTCTTCTTTCGTAAAGTATCTGTTCATATCCTTTGCCCACTTTTGAATGGGCTTGTTTGTTTTTTTCCTGTAAATCTGTTTGAGTTCTTTGTAAATTCTGGATATCAGCCCTTTGTCAGATGGGTAAACTGCAAAAATTTTTTCCCATTCTGTTGGTTGCCGATCCACTCTAGTGACTGTTTCTTTTGCCGTGCAGAAGCTGTGGAGTTTCATTAGGTCCCATTTGTCTATTTTGGCTTTTGTTGCCAATGCTTTTGGTGTTTTGTTCATGAAGTCCTTGCCTACTCCTATGTCCTGGATAGTTTTGCCTAGATTTTCTTCTAGGGTTTTTATGGTGCCAGGTCTTATGTTTAAGTCTTTAATCCATCTGGAGTTAATTTTAGTGTAAGGTGTCAGGAAGGGGTCCAGTTTCTGCTTTCTGCACATGGCTAGCCAGTTTTCCCAACACCATTTGTTAAACATGGAATCATTTCCCCATTGCTTGTTTTTGTCAGGTTTATCAAAGATTGTATAGTTGTATGTATGTTGTGTTGCCTCCGGTGCCTCTGTTTTGTTCCATTGGTCTATATCTCTGTTTTGGTACCAGTACCATGCTGTTTTGATTACTGTAGCCTTGTAGTATAGTTTGAAATCCGGTAGTGTGATGCCCCCCGCTGTGTTCTTTTTGCTTAGAATTGACTTGGCTATGCGGGCTCTCTTTTGGTTCCATATGAAGTTCATGGTGGTTTTTTCCAGTTCTGTGAAGAAAGTCAATGGTAGCTTGATGGGGATAGCGTTGATTCTGTAAATTACTTTGGGCAGTATAGCCATTTTCACGATATTAATTCTTCCTAACCATGAACATGGAATGTTTCTCCATCTGTTTGTGTCCTCTCTGATTTCGTTGAGCAGTGGTTTGTAGTTCTCCTTGAAGAGGTCCCTTACGTTCCTTGTGAGTTGTATTCCAAGGTATTTTATTCTTTTTGTAGCAATTGCGAATGGCAGTTCGCTCTTGATTTGGCTTTCTTTAAGTCTGTTATTGGTGTAGACGAATGCTTGTGATTTTTGCACATTGATTTTATATCCTGAGACTTTGCTGAAGTTGCTTATCAGTTTCAGGAGTTTTTGGGCTGAGGCAATGGGGTCTTCTAGGTATACTATCATGTCGTCTGCAAATAGAGACAATTTGGCTTCCACCTTTCCTATTTGAATACCCTTTATTTCTTTTTCTTGCCTGATTGCTCTGGCTAGAACTTCCAGTACTATATTGAATAGGAGTGGTGAAAGAGGGCATCCTTGTCTAGTGCCAGATTTCAAAGGGAATGCTTCCAGTTTTTGCCCATTCAGTATGATATTGGCTGTTGGTTTGTCATAAATAGCTTTTATTACTTTGAGATACGTTCCATCGATACCGAGTTTATTGAGGGTTTTTAGCATAAAGGGCTGTTGAATTTTGTCAAATGCCTTCTCTGCATCAATTGAGATAATCATGTGGTTTTTGTTTTTGGTTCTGTTTATGTGGTGAATTACATTTATAGACTTGCGTATGTTGAACCAGCCTTGCATCCCTGGGATGAATCCTACTTGATCATGATGAATAAGTTTTTTGATTTGCTGTTGCAATCGGCTTGCCAATATTTTATTGAAGATTTTTGCATCTATGTTCATCATGGATATTGGCCTGAAGTTTTCTTTTCTTTTTGGGTCTCTGCCAGGTTTTGTATCAGAATGATGTTGGTCTCATAAAATGATTTGGGAAGGATTCCCTCTTTTTGGATGGTTTGAAATAGTTTTAGAAGAAATGGTGCCAGCTCTTCCTTGTGTGTCTGGTAGAATTCGGCTGTGAACCCGTCTGGACCTGGGCTTTTTTTGTGTGGTAGGCTCTTAATTGCTGCCTCAACTTCAGACCTTGTTATTGGTCTATTCATAGTTTCAGCTTCCTCCTGGTTTAGGCTTGGGAGGACACAGGAATCCAGGAATTTGTCCATTTCTTCCAGGTTTACTAGTTTATGCGCATAGAGTTGTTTGTAGTATTCTCTGATGATGGTTTGAATTTCTGTGGAATCTGTGGTGATTTCCCCTTTATCATTTTTTATTGCATCTATTTGGTTGTTCTCTCTTTTCTTTTTAATCAATCTGGCTAGTGGTCTGTCTATTTTGTTGATCTTTTCAAAAAACCAGCTCTTGGATTTATTGATTTTTTGAAGGGTTTTTCGTGTCTCAATCTCCTTCAGCTCAGCTCTGATCTTAGTTATTTCTTGTCTTCTGCTGGGTTTTGAGTTTTTTTGGTCTTGGTCCTCTAGCTCTTTCAATTTTGACGATAGGGTGTCAATTTTGGATCTCTCCATTCTCCTCATATGGGCACTTATTGCTATATACTTTCCTCTAGAGACTGCTTTAAATGTGTCCCAGAGGTTCTGGCACGTTGTGTCTTCATTCTCATTGGTTTCGAAGAACTTCTTTATTTCTGCCTTCATTTCGTTGTTTACCCAGTCAACATTCAAGAGCCAGTTGTTCAGTTTCCATGAAGCTGTGCGGTTCTGGGTCGGTTTCTGAATTCTGAGTTCTAACTTGATTGCACTATGGTCTGAGAGGCTGTTTGTTATGATTTCAGTTGTTTTGCATTTGTTGAGCAGTGCTTTACTTCCAATTATGTGGTCAATTTTAGAGTAGGTGTGATGTGGTGCTGAGAAGAATGTGTATTCTGTGGATTTGGGGTGGAGAGTTCTGTAAATGTCTATCAGGTTTGCTTGCTCCAGGTCTGAGTTCAAGCCCTGGATATCCTTGTTGATTTTTTGTCTGGTAGATCTGTCTAGTATTGACAGTGGAGTGTTAAAGTCTCCCACTATTATTGTGTGAGAGTCTAAGTCCTTTTGTAAGTCCTTAATAACTTGCCTTATGTATCTGGGTGCTCCTGCATTGGGTCCATATATGTTTAGGATCGTTAGCTCTTCTTGTTGTATCGATCCTTTTACCATTATGTAATGGCCTTCTTTGTCTCTTTTGATCTTTGTTGCTTTAAAGTCTATTTTATCGGAGATGAGAATTGCAACTTCTGCTTTTTTTTGCTTTCCATTTGCTTGGTAAATCTTCCTCCATCCCTTTATTTTGAGCCTTTGTGTATCCTTGCATGTGAGATGGGTTTCGTGTATACAGCACACTGATGGGTTTTGGATTTTTATCCAATTTGCCAGTCTGTGTCTTTTGATTGGTGCATTTAGTCCATTTACATTTAGGGTTAATATTGTTATGTGTGAATTTGATACTGCCATTTTGATGCTAAGTGGCTGTTTTGCCTGTTAGTTTTTGTAGATTCTTCATTATGTTGATGCTCTTTAGCATTCAGTGTGATTTTGGAATGGCTGGTACTGGTTGATCCTTTCTATGTGTAGTGCCTCTTTTAGGAGCTCTTGTAAAGCAGGCCTGGTGGTGACAAAATCTCTGAGTACTTGCTTGTTCGCAAAGGATTTTATTTTTCCTTCACTTCTGAAGCTCAGTTTGGCTGGATATGAAATTCTGGCTTGAAAGTTCTTTTCTTTAAGGATGTTGAATATTGGCCCCCACTCTCTTCTGGCTTGTAGTGTTTCTGCCGAGAGATCTGCTGTGAGTCTGATGGGCTTCCCTTTGTGGGTGACCCGACCTTTCTCTCTGGCTGCCCTTAGTATTCTCTCCTTTATTTCAACCCTATTGAATCTGACGATTATGTGCCTTGGGGTTGCTCTTCTTGCAGAATATCTTTGTGGTGTTCTCTGAATTTCCTGCAATTGAGTGTTGGCCTGTCTTGCTAGGTGGGGGAAATTTTCCTGGATGATGCCCTGAAGAGTATTTTCCAGCTTGGATTCATTCTCTTCGTCCCCTTCTGGTACACCTATCAAACGTAGGTTAGGTCTTTTCACATAGTCCCACATTTCTTGGAGACTTTGTTCATTCCTTTTTGCGTTTTTTTCTCTAATCTTGGTTTCTCGTTTTATTTCATTGAGTTGGTCTTCGACTTCAGATATTCTTTCTTCTGCTTGGTCAATTCGGCTATTGAAACTTGTGCATGCTTCGCGAAGTTCTCGTATTGTGTTTCTCAGCTCCTTTAATTCATTCATATTCCTCTCTAAGTTATCCATTCTTGTTATCATTTCCTCAAATCTTTTTTCAAATCTTTTCTCAAGGTCCTTAGTTTCTTTGCATTGATTTAATACATGATCTTTTAGCTCACCAAAGTTTCTCATTATCCATCTTCTGAAGACTAATTCTGTCATTTCGTCACAGTCATTCTCCGTCCAGCTTTTTTCCCTTGCTGGTGAGGAGTTTTGGTCCTTTCTAGGAGGCGAGGTGTTCTGGTTTCGGGGGGTGTTTTCCTCCTTTTTGCGCTGGTTTCTTCCCATCTTTGCGGATTTGTCCGCTGGTCGTCTGCGTAGTTGCTGACTTTTCGATTGGGTCTCTGAGTGGACACCCTGAATGTTGATGATGAAGTATTTCTGTTGCTTGGTTTTCCTTCTACCAGTCTAGCCCCTTCGCTGTACGAGTGCTGAGGTCCGCTCCAGACCCTGCTTGTCTGGGGTGCACCTCTAGCAGCTGTGGCACAGCGAGGGATGCTACCAGTTTCTTTTTCTGCTATCTTTGTCCCAGGATGGTGCCTGCCTAATGTCAGTCTTTTGAATATAGAGGGGTCAGGGAGCTGCTTGAGGAGACAGTTTGTACTTTATAGGGGTTTAATTGCTGAGCTGTGAGCTGTGTTGTTCATTCAGGGCTGTTAGGCTGCTATGTTTGATTCTGCTGCAACAGAGCTCATTAAAAAAACACTTTTTTTTCTCAAATGCTGTGTTGAGGGGTTTGGGCTTTATTTTTGGATGTCCGTTGAGGTCCTGCCCAGCTAGGATGCAGACTGGCCACTGTTTGCCTGCCGAGGCTCCGCCCTGCTGTTGTGAGGCTTGCCCTGGCTCCGCTGTTCTGCTGTTCTCCGCCACGCCCTGCGGCGGAGTCTCTCTGTTGCAGTGGGTTGCCTTGGCGACGGCAGGCTGCATCAGCAGTGGGCGTATATCTCAGTAGGGACGGGTTGCCTCGGCAACGGCTGGCTGCGTCAGCAATGGGCGTGTATCTCAGTTGGGGCGGGTTACCTCGGTAATGGTGGCCACCCCTCCCCCTCAGAGCGTCTCGGGCCGTCTGCCTTGGGCCTGTTTGAAATCGCGGTTTTGTTCGTCCCACTGGGCCAATCCTAACGCTCTGTTCCTGCAATCCCCTGGGCTGGCCCACTGTTCAAGTCTAGCTCAGTCTCAAGTCCAGCCCTCTCACGTCTCCGGTTGCCGGTTCAACGGGGCACCTGGACAAGTGCGCCCTGTGGGGAGCGCTGGGTAGGGCCGGCTGCCGCCACCCCGGCTGCCGGCTTCACCAGGCGTAATATCTGCCTGGTGTCCCGCGTCTCCTCTTCACTTGGGAATTTCCCCGTTCCGTGAGCAACAAAGATCAGTCTGGAAATGCAGCTCAGACTCACCTCTCTGCAGACACAATGAGAACTCCAATCCTGGGTTGTTCTCACAGCGCCATCTTGAGTCCTCCCCCCGCTTCTTCCTTTTTTAAATTCAAGATCTTGGGTCTTTATGTCCTAGCTTCCTAGAGAGCCTGGAGTGCCACTTCCTATGTCCATGTGATTCTGATTACTCCTGTAGAATACTCTGCATATTAACAGCTGTCTCCTCTATGGCAAATTCTACAAGAGGAAGAACAGAACACGGAATAGAGGTCTCAGCTTAATAGGTGTTTCTTCTCTATTAGATATTATTTAAAAATAGCATGTGAACACATTTCTAAGCTCCATCTAGGTCCAAGAATGGTTTCACTATAAAGAAGGAGCCATGAAATTTTAGATTAATTAGCTTATCAATATGCTTTCTAAATATTAGTGGATTCCACAAGGTGTTATTGGGAAAACGGTAGTGATCTAAGTTTAGAATTTTATTCTAGAGTTCAATGTAGATTTTCTATTAGATGTCATTATTCATTTAGATATTAAAAATCACTAACATACACTGTTTAAAGAGTTTGAAAAAAGGGTTTATTCTGAGGGAGGTAGCAGCCTGTATAAGAATAAAGAATTGTGAAATTTTATTATCTGTTGCTCAATATAGCTGGAGAACAGAGTATTACTGGGAAATAGATAGGAATAATAAACTATAAAGATGGACACTCAGAAAGCAGATTATAAAGAGCTTTGAACACCATAATGAAAACAGTTTATTAGATGTTGTTCTTGCTATAGTAACAAGAAAAATTATTATTATTCTAAAGACAATCAAAAATTTCAAGCACAGTTAAAACAAGTGACTTCATTGTTACTTGAAAAGTAACAATGGAAAGTGAAAAGTATCAGAGGACAGAGGTATCATTGTTGATGCTTGTTTTTAGCTGTTTGAAATAAGGCTAGTTGTCTCATATTGTTGAGACTTTGTACCTCATAGTGTTATTTGTACCTTCCCTTTATGTCTCATTCACATATTGAAAATGATACATTATGGAACAAAATAAATTAAAATATTTTTAAACAACTGCATAAATGCAAGGTACCAGATATTATGACACACTGACACAATGCAATATTTAATTTCCTTTTTATTAGACACTAGAGTATCATTAAAATACAGTTATTTTGTGGGCAATGTTAGTACATTAAATAAATTGTAGAGAATGTCCATTCAAAAATCACATATACTTGAGAAAAATGCATATGCAGCAGTCAGAAATCATAGGATACTTATATATTTATTTAGCAAAGCCAACATCCAAATTTACTTAAAATGCCCTCCCAGTGCTCAGATGCAATAACTTCTCATGCACATTGTGGAGAAGGGCATTGAAAAGAGTAGCTTCAGTTGTCTTATTAAAATGGCACTGAAACAAGACAAATTAGAATTTGAAGAAATGTTTATATCTTCTCTAGAGCATCTCCAAACGTTATGGGACTATTAAATAATGTGTGTTCTGATGTCATTTCATTGACCCTGGGGAATATTTTCAATTCACCACTACACTTAAATTTCAAACTGCTCAGTGTCAATTCGTAATTGACTCCAGTACTCTGATGTTCATATTCTCTCTCTCTCTCTGTGTGTGTGTGTTTGAGAGAGAGAGAGAGAGAGATCTATTATCTGCTTATGGTTTTTGAATGCATCAATTAGTTTTTGTCAAATACTCACAATAACCCTTTTCGGGAAAGACATTTATACTATCTTGCAGAGTCATTTGTATGTAGCTACTGGACTTTCAGATTTGCATAGGCTATCTGGAATAATATTTGGCAAAGCTATGAAATAATTTATGGCACGTCTATTGGCTATAATATAATTTAGCCATAAATATTTTCTTCTAAATACACTTGATTGACACAGATACACTGACATCACATAAAATTTGTTAAAATAAAAGATACACCATTTTAGGGATAACATGATCCAAAATATATAATAAACCTGCCTTTATCTCTGTTATGCAATTATCCATTCATTAACCTGTTCATCTGTCATCGAAAATAAAAATAAATAATGCCATGCACTGTTTCATTTCCAAATGGTTGTGTTGCCTTCCTTTACCTGCATTTGATTTTTCTGGAAGGAATAGCCATTTTAAAAGGATTTTTTTTTTTTCTAATTCACCAAAGAGATTCCTGTGCGTCCTAAAGCTTTCCAAAAGATTAAATGTAAATTAAATGTGAGAATCTTCCTTCAAATCTAAAATTTCTAAAAGGGAAAATTCTGACAAAAGAGGTGTGGCAGTTTGAATTTAGAAAGATTTTGGTGATTTGCCATCTGATAAGCTGCACTAATGTAAGCTAATTTAAACTTAGCTGATGAAGTGGCACCAATTTAAACATGTGAGCATGTACCTACCTCCTCTCAACTGTGCTAATATTCTTACTAAACTTTTAACGTTTTCTATTGTTATAGTTAAAACTAAATTTTTAAAAATTTACATGTCTTTATGTATTAGTTTAAGGACTTCATGTAGTAAAGCTTTTGAACATTTTTTCTACATATGCCTATCCCTTTTTTTTTTAACCATTTTTGAGTTGACAGCTATTCTCTGGAGAAAAATATGGTTTGTAAAAATTGATTACATAAAGACTTCTTTCCAGTATGTCTCCGATTTCTTCTCACTCACCAGTTCCCCCTTCTCTACTGAATTAATCCCATTGACATCCAGCATGATTGTTTCCTTAAAAAACCTTTATTTAACCTCATATTTTTTTCTGATTTACTTTCTCTTTAGTCATCAAATTTATAGTGACTTTTATATTAATAGGCTTTTATAATTCCTGTCTTTGCATTTCTATTATTTATTTTGCCCATATGTTATTCTGTATGTCTTTCGTTCTTTCCTCTCTCCAGAAATAGCTTTTGTCAATTAAATAAATCTTTCTGTGGTTACTTTCTATATATCTCACTCCAGTTTCCAATGGCCTCCCTTTTAGGAGACCACTCCTTCATAAACACTTTCTCCTTTTGTATTATTTAGTATTATGCTCTGTTGGTTTGCTTTCTACTGGGCCCCCAAAGCTCTCATTCTCTTTTATTAGATCTTTTCTCTCATGCTAATCTCCAAAAACATCTTTACTTATGCCTCAATCCTAATTCTCACGTCTTCTCCTTCTCGGTGTCCCCTCTACTGCCATGGTTCACTCTTTTTCAATATGCTGATGACATCCAGACTCCCCTGTCTACTGCTAAGTTGACATTCCTTTTTAGATATTTAAAAAGCACCTCAGGCTCAGGCCAGGCACAGAGGCTCACGCCTGTAATCCCAGCACTTCCGGAGTCCGAGGCAGGGGGATCACAAGGTCAAGATTTCCAGACTAGCCTGGCCAACGTGGTAAAACCCCATCTCTGCTAAAAATACAAAAAATTAGTCAGGTGTGGTGGTGGGCACCTGTAATCCCAGCCACTTGGGAGGTTGAGGCAAAAGAATCTCTTGAACCTGGATGGTGGAGGTTGCAGTGAACTGAGATCACACCATTGCATTCCAGCCTGGATAACAGAGTGAGACTCTGTCTCAAAGCAAGCAAACAAACAAGAACAAATAAACATAAAACTGATCCTGGACCCAGACATCCCCCAGACCTCTACTGATTTCACAGAAGTATCAGGTACTTACTTACTTAAGCACCAAACACAGGAAATAGTCTTGAAAAGGCTCTGCCTCTTACAAGGCAAACCTATTACGACGGCCTAGCATTTCTAGCAACACCTTTTCCACAATACATGACTTCAGCCCAAGCAATGACTGTCTCAGATAAGTATCCTTACCTCTCTTCCTACATCCTTATAATAAACTCTTTTCCATATAGCCGTGATGTTCTGTAAAACTCAAAAGACAACAGAGTCCAGTGGGTATGCAAGATTTGAAATCAGACTGTGTGAGTTCATATTCTGTCTCTGTCATTTATTAGAGATGCACATTGGGCCGGGGGAAGGGGGGAGGAATGCTTAATTTTTTAAAACCTTCATTTTCTCACCAGAAGATAATAATGCCTCAATAGATATTTTTGAGAAATACTCTGACATGGGTCAAGAACTTGGAACAATATTTGGTAAGTGATTTAAGTTTAATTGAAGTAAATTACAGGGCTTTTTCAAAATTTTTTATTCTGTACCTTAAATTCCTCCAAATTGCTTATCAAGATTCTCTTACATTAATCACATTACCAATCTTAGTCACCAATGTATTAGTCTTTCTCTTCCACGAATATTCCAGGGCTCTTCCTGCCTGATAATTTTGCTCTTGCAGTCCCCTCTGCCTGAAACATTCTTCCACTAGATCTTTTCATGGCTTACTCTTTTCATTCAGTTCTTAGCTCCAATGCCATTTTTTTTTTCAAGTGTCTCAGTCTTGATCTCCTTGTCTAGTAGACATATTTCATGAGGTATTATTATGGTTTTTCCTGTTTCAATTTTAGAATAAATCTTATCAACATCTACAGTTGTCATGCATACTAATTTGGGGCTTGTTTTCTCTCTGCATTTTCCAAGAGTCTAAACTATAAGAGAGCAGAACTTTGTCCATTATCTTAATCACCATTCCCTGGACTACAGAAGTGCATGTCACAAGGCAGTGACTCCATAAATATTTGTTCAAAGAATCCATGTAAGAAGGAAGAGTTCAGTAAAATAAATAAATAAATGAACTTTATCCATCAGACCCTTGAAATTAATTGATGATGGCTTTATGACTACCATCGGCAGTGCTCTGAAATTAGAACCTGGATATTCCTCCACTCGGAAATTCTCCTACCTCACAGCAGGTTGCCTTTTTCAACTCTTTAGGAGCATGACCACATTTATGTGTGATATGCTGGGCATAATGAGAAACTTTACTACTTTGGGAAATATTTGTGTTAGCAATATTTCTCTAAAACTAGAATCGATAAACTTTGTAAAAGTAATATTGAAAAAATAGTTCATTTCCCATGTGAATTATCTATTGTCTTGATTAAAATGGTTTCCAATGATGAAAATAATTTTTCGATGTATTCTTTCTTCAATTTCTAATGTGCTGTTTATAGAAAAAAGTCATCCAATTATTAAGAAAAGAAAAGAAAAATTCCAAGGCAAGTGCAATATGTTTTTGCAAATTTATTTCTTCTGGTTTATTAGCACAAAAGTCAGATTTCTTGATGAGACCATATACTTTTGTATAGGAAATGCTTAAATCACTCACCTTGCGATCAGCTTTTCATTTTACATGTATATAATGTAAATATTTCTTCTGCTTATAGTATTTATTTAACTGATAGACTATTAAAATATCTCTATTATGTACACACAATTATATCATACTTAATTGGCAAATTTAGTTATTTTTTTGGACCTCTGTGACTTACAGATAATATTTTCAGCATACTTAAGAATTTCCAAAACTATAAACAAAGAAGATGGATTTTAAGGAAATTCAAATACACATTGAATGACTTATTAATTAGCTTTAGAGAAGGACATGAAACATATGTCCCTTATAAGATTGCTTTGCCAGGCTTCCAAAGAATTCTGCAATAATTATTATTCTGCAATAATAATAATTATTATTATAAATATTCTTTGCCAGGCTTCCAAAGAATTCTGCAATAAGTATTATTCTGCAATAATAACTTAAGTGCAGAAGTGCCAGAGAACAGGTGGTACATTAGCAAACTTTCATGTTTACCTTACTATAATGGCTCTCCATTTTTAAAAGTACCTTATTCTGGGCCCTTGCCAGGCACTTAAGCTTTCAATAGAAATAATTCTCTTCAAAGATATCCTTTTCTGTTGTTTTTTTCTTCGTGCAGTACAATTGACTTGCTTTATTGAGATTAAATAAAATAAGATTTAATTATTTTTGTGAAGATTTCTAAGTATTTGGGTGTGTAAATTAAAATATTGTCAGATAATCTGATGATATTTTTGATGTATATTTATTTAGTACATTTCCATTCTATAAGAAGACAAAAGCATTACTGGCTTGCAAGAACAATATTAGAAAGTATTTTTTAGAATTTTGAATTATTAGAATTATGTGATTATTAAAAAAATGGCACTCTATGTTTTCATACAGTAAATGTCCCATTAAATAGTTTCATTTGTAGTTTCAAGAATTTTAAATCGTAGCTACATTGAAGTTCTTGATGAAGATAATACATTTTAAGGTCATATATTAGTATATAATAAAGTTTCAGCTTATAGAACAAAGCTGAATGCTTGATCCAAGACTTGCGTCATACATTGAAAAATCAATAAATATGATTTTAGGAAATATGATTATCTTAAATTCGCATTTCTGTATTGTGACTATTTTATAAATTAACAAACTCAATAGATACTGCTGTTTAGGTAAAGTACTTGGTTGGAAAGGATGTCTCATCTTTTTACAGATTGTTTATTGCAGTAATCATTGCAAATCTTATGTAAGAGGAGCCACCATTTTCTATTGAAATAAATAACCAACATGGGTATTATTTAGGTCTGTTTTTTCACCCATGATGAACCATAGCTAATTTATAAATGTGTATCAATTTAATAATTTCAGTATCAGAGTGAAGAATATGTTTTGTAAAGGTTAAGCATAAGAAAACTAGTAAAGTTAATAAGTGTATTTAGCTAAATGTATTACTTTATTGTAGTATATTAGTAATTTTAGTACAGTATATTAATAAAATTTTAAAATTACTTATTACACCTAACAGAGTAATTATAGTTAGTACAACAGAAAACAAATTGAAAGTAATGACCAGTAGCACTAGTTGTTTTGGAAAAAACTGCCTATATTAAGCATTACAATTCTAGCAAAAATCTTGTGAGATAGGTACCACTATTATACCATGTATATATGAGGACAGTGTTAATAAATAACTTATTCAGGATGATATCACTTACATTGTAATATAATTGAAATGTGATCAGAGCCCTCAATATATATATCAGATATAAGAATATAATGTGATGTACATGCATGTTTTTAAATCTGACATGTTAGTGTTTATTAAATACACATATGCTTTTCTAATATTTTCCATATGCACATACATTCTTGGTAGATATAGACATATCCATAGATATTTAAAAACAAAGAGAATATAATTTTTATATTTTACATATTTTACAAAATTATTAATTTGACACTCTATGATAGAAAGTAAAATGCTACAGATATAAGCTTTAAGTTAAATTGCAGATGAGCCATGACTTAGGTCTATTATTCACCAATCTAACAATTAGCTTGTTGAATACTTTAAAATTATAGCTGGCCAAAATAATGCTATCAAGTTCTTAATAAATGGCTCTAAAGTGTGCATGGTTCCACATATGACAATAGGAAACCAGGTGCTAGATTTTATATATCATTTAGTAAAGATTTCAACCTGCTGTCTTCTTTGTTGTTGTTTTCTAAGAAGACTGGCAAACAAACTGAATATCCAGAGCCAGAAACTGAAATTTTTTTGCCACATTTCAATGCCTTGTCTTGAATTACATAAGGATAATTATTAGTGATAGCAAAAAGAATGCAACAGATATTTCTTGTTCTTTAAATACTTCATAAACACATATGTTTCTATTACTATTTTTTCTATTTTGGAGTTGAAGTTTGCTGTTAATGCTTTACTTTCTGTTGAGATCTCTTATAAAGTAAATTCAATGGACCATTTTCTGGGACAAATATACACCACTAAAGTTCACTCAGTATCTGAATTTACTAATAACTAGGGGTAAAACTGAAAAGAAGTATCAGAGAACAAATGTGAAAATGCAAGACCTTCATTCTTTCCAACTTTCCAGTCATGGCTAAATCTTATTTAATAAATGGATACAAAGCATAGACAATCAATTAAATGTTACATTTTACTTTATGAAAAGACAAAACTTTGATATCAAATATTATCATTTACCATAAAATTAAATATAGACTACTTACCTGAATATTAAACAACAAAGAATATCATACACAGTAGAGTTTATGATAGAAATATAAATAAGATTGGGTTATTCATATATAAATATGTTACAATATGAATAAATTTGATGATATATTTGTATATATTGCTCACATTATTAGAAAATTAGGAAGAAAATGGTTTCTTCAAAGGTAAAATTTAATTATATAAAGCAAGCAGGTTACATCACATTTAATGTAAAAATAATAGAACGACATCTCCCAATAAGATGTTGTGGAATACAATTTGTCCAAAAGGTTAATAAATTTTCACAAATTAGTAATTATACACTAATATTGATTTTATTTTCTTTTTTTCAAAATAAAAAGATTGTTTGATAAACTTATCTATGCTAAATATGCAGGGCCAAACATGGAAATTACTTTTCTCTATTTCTATTCAATTTCTAATTTGTATATTTAAACTACATAATTTATCAAAGATTATTAGTGAAATTCCAAATGAATAGAGTGAGAGTGACAGTTTCGTGGTGAAGTGAGACAGGCACCCCATGTATTACTCCAAAACAGTAAATATCCCTGACTGTGCCCCCAAAATAAGCAACTTCATGATCCAAGACTTTCAACAAACTTATGCGTTTTAACTTAGGGTTTCACAAATAGTAAATAATGATAAGAAAATAATTAATAGGCTCATATTTGAACTTTAAAAATAATTTAACATAAACATATTTTAAAATATATATCTCATTATTATACAATAAGATATCCTTTCATTAACACCCTCCTTTAGAATTGTTATGAGCTTGTATGTTACCTCTGGAACAAAAGTTCCACCCCACTCCTGGGATAGCCAGAGAAACACACGTTTTGGAGATCCAAGGCTACCTATTTTAAAGACGAAAGGCATAGTGCAACACCAAGCCAGGGCACAGGCTATGTTTCAGGCTCTAATAGCTCACCCCACCAACCTTGGTGGGGCAGTCCACAAGCCGCCATAGCATTGCTGGTGCCTTGCATTGGTACACACTTGCCTCTCTCCTGTGGCATATACTCAGATCCTGCTCCTTAATTGTGCTATGATAGATATTGCTCAATACTTCCAGGATTGACAGTACTCCTGATTTTAGTACTTTGTGAAATCATTCACTTAGTGTCAATAAAACTTTACTTTGTAATATTTATATTATAGAAAAAGGTAGGCCAGGCGCGGTGGCTCATGCCTGTAGTCCCAGCACTTTGGGAGGCTGAGGCGGGTTGATCACCTGAGGTCAGGAGTTCAAGACCAGCCTGACAAACATGGAGAAATCCTGTCTCTATTAAAAAAAATACAAAAATTAGCCTGGCATGGTGGTACCTGCCTGTAATCCCAGGTACTCAGGAGGCTGAAGCAGGAGAATCGTTTGAACCCAGGAGGCGGAGCTTGCAGTGAGCCAAGATGGAGCCCTTGCACTCCAGCCTGGGCATCAAGAGCTAAATTCCGTCTCAAAAAAAAAAAAAAAAAAAAAAAAACCGTACAGGTGAAACTACATGATTCACTGAAAATTACATATTTTAGGAGCAACTGAAAAACTTTATATTTTTGTTAATATGTTTTTTTTAAGCTTCTTGTTTTATATTCTAGAAAATGCAGTTTCTTAGAGTGTTTTTAATCTGGATTTTGAAGGGCATTAATTACAATGAATGCCTGTATCTATTAGGATTCAAATTATTATTTGTTCTAATTATACCTGAGGTTTCCTGTCATATGCTGATCTTTCTCAGAGGAAAAAAAAATGCATATTGTCTTCTGGAAGAGAAATGTGCTCAAAATCATCATTTTAGAAACATATCCAATTTCCCTTGATATTGAAAAATGAGATGAGAAAATGGATCAAAATAAAATAGTAAACAAAATTTAAAAAATGGGAAATGAAAATATAAACATGAAGTGTTTCATCTTTTAACTCCTTGGTCATGTGGCTAACAAGGACTTTGAGGTCCCCACAATTTAAAAGATTTTACCTGTCTTTAATTATGCTAAATAAATATCCCCACGTAATCAACATATGAAATACTATTTCTGTTAGATTATAAATTTTAGCACTTTTATGTAAGAGGTACTTGATATTTCAGTCAATGGCCAGTTCACCGAGCAGTATTCCTTTCATTCTCTCATCATATTTTAAGCTGTTGTCTCGCTTAGACAATCAATAATTGATCTCAACAATGCGTCTATCTACTTAACCACAGAGCAGCAATCTGAAGTGAGGGTATATTTCTACCGAAACTCTTGAATGTGGCCCATGGGGCAGTGATTTTAATGTCAGTTCCATGCTTGATGAAACAAGTGCTCTTTGGTGAGCTGAACTCTTTTAATGAGATTATTTGTAAGTATAATGGGGAGTATGGAAATGTGCCAACAGAGGAGTCAATGGGAGAGGAATAATGAGAGAGAAACAAGTAAGCCAAGGAAACCAAGCATACTGAGAACTCTGCAAAATCAAGTGAGTGAATTATAGCTGTGAGAGGACGCCTAATGGTAATTATTGATGTGTTTTATACCCCAGAGTGTGAAAGTCACTTTATGCATTCTCTTTTTGATAATTAAGAGTAATTTATTACAGGCTTTCCACCTTTTCTGTTTCCAGTGGGAAGCCTCCAGATTCTTTCTGGACTATCACATTTCAGTGTGAAGTGCCAACAGAATAAGCCCTCAATAAGAGTGCTAAAATTCCTAAGTTATTTCTGTCAAATACATATGTTGTTAAATAATTGTTATATTTTGGTTTTATTTAGCATATATATTTTAGTAGGGATATTAAATTGTATTTGATAGTTTGTGTTTCTGGTTTTTCTTCATGGAAACGTAAGGAAGAATCTAACTTTGAGAGAACTTGAGAATAAATATCTGTAGTAATAATTTAATGATATCCACATTTGCATTTGTATTTCCTGAGGGTTTAGGCATATAGATCTTTGAGAAACATAGAATTCACATCTTTTCAGCATTTGTATCTCTTCTAGATGATTATTTCTTATTGCTGTGGTTGTCAAACTGATTATTCTCCCACAGCTACAGCTCAAAATATGGCATGTTTTAAGATGATGATAATTAATATAGTTTTACATTTTTAATAGTAAATGAAGGAGAAAATTAGTGTGACAACACACATTAAGAATAAAACCTTTTGCTGACTGCTACCAAGAAATGGAAAATACGTCTAGGGTAAGGAAGAAATACCAATATAAAGGAAGGGTCTGTTGTTTGTTTATTTTAAATTTCTCTGCATGGCTAATTAGTGTCAGTGGAGTCAAATACAAAGTTACAATGCTATTTCTAATATTAAATTTGAACATTAGATGAACGGCTTAATATTCATGAACTTTAGTTACCATATATTTGAAGTGAGGATTCTACCCATTTAATGGATTTGTTATATGCACATAGTATGAGATACTCACTATTTAATTTCCATCCCTCTCTATAAACTTGTCTCTCTCTTGCTCTACCTCCTCTCTGACCCATCATGTTCCCTATAATAACAACCTGACAAATATCATCACTCTTATATGTGCCCCATGTTTTCATTCATCTCAGTGCTCAATTTTTACCCATACATCACTGTCAACATGTAAAACAGCACATTGTAAAGGCAGAAGCCAATACACACATGCACATTTTCCCACATTTATTTAATAGGTAAAATATCGGGTATAGTTTGTATGTGTGTTCCTGCCCAAATTTCATATTGAAACATAATCCCCAATGTTGGAGGTTTGGCCTGGTGGGAGGTAATTGGATTATGGGGGCAGATTGCTCATGAATGTCTTAGCACCATCGCGTGTGGAACTGTCCTTGCAATAGTGAGTGAGTTGTCATGAGACTGAATAATTTTTTTTTCTTATTTTTTATTGCATTTTAGGTTTTGGGGTACATGTGCAGAGCATGCAATACAGTTGCATAGGTACACACATGGCAGTGTGTTCTGTTTGCTTTCACCCCTTCACCCACATTTGGCGTTTCTCCAGAGGCTATCCCTCCCCACCTCCCCCTCCCACTGGCCCTCCCCTTTTCCCCCCAATAGACCCCAGTGTTTAGTACTCCCCTCCCTGTGGCCATGTGTTCTCATTTTTCATCACCCGCCTATGAGTGAGAATATGCGGTGTTTCATTTTCTGTTCTTGTGTCAGTTTGCTGAGAATGATGTTCTCCAGATTCACCCATGTCCCTACAAACGACACGAACTCATCATTTCTGATTGCTGCATAATATTCCATGGTGTATATGTGCCACATTTTCCCAATCTAGTCTATCATCAATGGGCATTTGGGTTGATTCCAGGTCTTTGCTATTGTAAACAGTGCTGCAATAAACATTCGTGTGCATGTGTCCTTATAGTAGAATGATTTATAGTCCTTTGGGTATATACCCAGTAATGGGATTGCTGGGTCAAATGGAATTTCTATTTCTAAGGCCTTGAGGAATTGCCACACTGTCTTCCACAATGGTTGGACTAATTTACACTCCCACCAACAGTGTAAAAGTGTTCCTTTTTCTCCACATCCTCTCCAGCAACTGTTGTCTCCAGATTTTTTAATGATCGCCATTCTAACTGGCGTGAGATGGTATCTCAATGTGGTTTTGATTTGCATCTCTCTGATGACCAGTGATGATGAGCATTTCTTCATATGATTGTTGGACTGAATAATTTAAAAGTGTGTCGCACCTCCTCCCTTGCTCTGCCACACTCTTTTGCTGTGTGATGTGCAAGCTCACACTTGGTTTTCCACTGTGATTGGAAGTCTCCCAAGGCCTCTGCAAAAGCCAAGCAAATGTTGCTATGCTTCCTGTACAGCTTGCAGATCTGTGATCCAATTAAAACTATTTTCTTTATAAATTTCCCAGTCCCAAGTTTTTTTTTTTTTTTGTAGCCATGTAAGAACAGACTAATAAAACATATTTCACTTATGGTGAAGAAAGAACATCTAATATCTTATTACAAGTCAAAAAGCAGAATGTAGAATCTGTGAGGTCTATCTCACTCTAGCATTCCCAAGAACAATCATGGTGTCAGGTGAGTCCCCATGTATAAATGACTCTTGTATTTTACTTCCTAGAGCACTGTACTTATATTTTTGTTGTCATTTGATCAATATAAGGCAAAACTTCACATTTTTAGCTATAGTTTTTATTTGCAAGAATATTACATAAAATCAGGCTTTAGACTCTTCAGTCAATATATACAAATTGAAATCTATGTATACCTGGGAAAATTACAAATATATTTAAGAAATGTAATGAAATGTTTCCCTTTAAAATATATCTGTATTATTCATATTTAAATTACAGTTCTCTAATTTGTTACTTTGGAAAAATCTCATTAAATATATGCTAAAGTTTTATTATAACATTTTATAATTTATATATATATCACCTTAAATAAAGGTTCATCCTGTTTATTGGGATCAAAATTATAAATAATTTTTTCCTCATTTCTGTCCTTCAGTAGTCTACCCTGTAAAAGAATGTGTGTATATATCTGCTTATTTTTAAAATGGCACCAACTGACAATCATTTTTTTTCAAGGTAATGGTAAAATAGCATATTGGTGCTTTAGCACAACAATCTAAGTAGTTTTTTAAATTAATAAAATTAATTACATGGGTGCTACATAACATTCCTATACATATGTTTCCCATATTTAACAATCAATTTGACATATTTTATTATATATTTAATACTTTAAGCCCTATTCAATGATTTATATTATAAATTAAAATACTGAGTTTAACTGTGAGCTTTTGAAATCATGTGAAATACTCTTGAGAATGCTGATTATAACTTTTTAATCTATCCACGTTACATTTAATTTTTGAAAGTACTGGAAATCTACATATAATAACTGTAATTCAAAGAAATATAGGATATTATGAAGTCTGGTTAATTTATTATAGGGTGTTAAATCAAGAATGTCAGATTATTTCATTCTTACCTATACAGAACAAACAATTTTTGTGAATTAATTATGCTTTCTTTCACATTATTTTTCTGAAGAGCCACAGTGAGATTAAATCTTTAAAAGAAAAAAACAATGTTGCAAAAGGAAGAGGAATATTTGAACTGTGTCAGCTATACTATAAAAACCCTTTTGATCAGAAAGTCTCTCAATTTTTGTAAATTCAACCTTCTGAGCTGTAATTAACAGAAAATATGACATCCTAATACTGAAAAAGCTTTATCATGTTGAAAATGCCCTTGAAGTCTTTAGAAATGACTTTGGAATCCTTACATGTTTTCGAGAAATAAAGCTGTTAAAGCAACAACCATGTCTGGTTTTCATTGCCATGTTGTCTCAAATTGGTAACTACTTTCCAATTTAATAAATCATTTTTCAGAATTCCACTTAAAATATATTATCTGAATTGCAGAAAATAAAAATTTATCTATAAAAAAGGGTTGGCACAATAGCAACGACAGGATATGATAATGAAATCATGAGAATAATTAGTTGTGAAGTGTCACCATCCACCTTCAGGTTTCTATTGATTCCCTTTTACCACTGACTCTAGGTGAACGTGGGAGGAGAGTCTCTACACATGGAAAATGCCAGTGTGGGTGGATAACTGCTTTACAGTTGTGCAGATCATTGAAATTTAATTTTAAACTGTTTTCTATTTTAGTTCTTTTCATTCATTTATTCAGATAATTCAACGTATTCAAAAATAATATTTTCCTCAGCACCGAGCTAGATGTTTATCATGTAATCAACAAAATAAGGCAGAATTCTCAGTTATATAGCATATCTTGTTGCCTATAGTCCACACAGTAAAACAGATTTTTTTGAGTCTATTATAATGATAGTAATAATTATATAATTTTGTGTGAGAATTGATAATTTTACATACATAGAAAATTTAATTTCTTACTTTGGTGCACATTAAATGCTAAAAACAAGTGTTTAATATCAGTATGATCGACTTCAACCTTTGTTGATGAAGGTAATTTAATGATTTACAAATTTATCTTTTGAAGTCTGTGAATTTATTTCTATTATATTTTGATTTTCACAGCCAAGTTGGTTACTTAGATTTAGGTTAATATTCAACCTAAACATTATTATTATGGAAATACTTTTTTCATTACAAAGAGGAAATAAGAGATTTAGATTGTCTTCAAGTACCTTGGACAAAAAAAAATTATATTTGCTTTCAAATTTTAATTTTGAAGCATTTATTCTTTAAAACTTCAGCAAAGTTCATAGCAGATTGTGACAAAAGTCTGTTTTCTTAAATAACTTTCTAATTATTTGCTTTTTCTAGATGGTGTTTTCAAACTATTAAAAACTGTAGAAATAAATAATGAATATGATTTTAAAAAACCTTTAACCACCACATCCACATCTTCATACACACACACATATACACACACATATATAATACTTATATACATATGCATACATGCACATGAATTCAAAACACAGACTGTTAATATGATTGGTTTTATAAACATACAATATCGACACTAACCAATAATAAAGCCTGTTTTTTATTCCGTATACAGTATGTATCTACAAACTAGAATGAAAACTAAGTATTAAGTTAAATAATTCTATCAGTAGCCAGACCCACTTGGATGCCACAGTATAGTAAAGATCAATAAGAAATGACCAGTTATAGTCCAAGCCAAACAGTTACATTCTCCCAGCAGAGCTTTTGGCTTAGATAATGTATAAACTGTCTTAGTTTCTTTGGAATAAAAATGTACTCAATACAATTTTACAGGTATATAGATAAAGTATATTTCCCGAGAGTACTATATTACCCTGGTCAAATTCAGAGCAAAGAAAAATTATATAGCCATAGGAATTCTGAATATGTTGTGCTAGTCACCTTGTGTTTCAAAAGCCAGGGTTTGATAAGTTTATTCATCAGTAAAAAGAAAAAATTAAACAAACAAAGAAAAGCCTGGTCAAATTTTGCAACTCTGTGAGACCTTCTCTCTGAGGTTCTACATGAAAGCAAGAGAAGAAAATTATTGAAATCATAAAGTTGTGCTTTTTTTCCTAAGCAACATTATTTAAAAGTAAGTATAATGCTTCATAGAGCATTCTAGCAGTCAGTCATAAGTTTTAATAAGGGAGACAGTAATGGGCTAATCATAAGTATAGTGGAGTTCAAATAAGAATCAAGAATAAATGTACAAGCCAAGTTATTAGGTAAGGGAAATTATTTGAGTCATAAAGAACACACAATAATTATAAAATGTTTAAAATTTAAGAATAACTGGTACAAGATTCAGTAGTTTTCTGCCTGAAAATATAAAATTAAATGTAGATATAATTCATGATAAATGTTGGCACTATCTTTAATAGTGAAAATATTTAATTTATATTTTACTATATTTAATTTGTATTTTTGCTGTTTGTTTTAAGATTTATATCTATGGCTTGAAAGTATTATAATATACAAATTTTATTGAACAGTTTTAGAAATAGATGAAAAAGTTCTGATAAGTTGATTTACATAAATATCTAGGAGAACAAGTAGAAAGATATACAGACCTATGTACAATATGGATTTTAATTTCTTATATGTTGGCAAAACAATCAAAATTTTTATTTAGGTTATATTCTAATCAAATAGTATAGACATATATGTAGGTTTCTACTAGCTTTTATGTTGGGAAGATAATTAAAACCACCATCAAGAGAGACTTTTTTGCTTAATTTTTCTGAATGGATATGTGTAAGAATATTGATTGACGTGTGTCTATTCAAATCACAAATGGAATTTTAAGATCTCATTCACAGACACATCTGATTGAAGCTTTAAAAAAAAAACTTTATTTTTGTTAACATTAAAAAGTCTGTATGGCATGATCACAACTATAAGGGGAAGGTAGATCTCTGCCGACTTCTGAGCGATGCTGTGATACTGTAGGCAGTAACGCAGAGCTAGTAATGCTTGTTTAGTTTCTCTGTTGGCTTACATTAACAGATCGAGGTACTTTGTGTTGTAAGATGTATGTAACATGTTAACTTTGTGGTCTAAAGTGTTTAGCAAGCCAGATTCCTTAGTAGACCAAATCTTGTTATCGAAGTGTTCCCAAGCTATACTTTGATGTTTAGAAAAGAAGTATTTGTTATATCTTGTAGGATCTACTTTCTGAACTTTTCATCCCTGTAGTTGCCAATTCTGCATGTACTAGTCCTCTAGAAATAGGTTAAACTGAAGCAACTTGATGGAACTCTCCACAGGGCTTGTTTTCCAAAGAAAGTATTGTTTGGAGGAGCAGTTATTAGCCTACCTAAGCATACCATAAGCTGTTCAAAGTAACTCAGAGCCAGTCTTGTGGATGGAAATGTAGTGCTCGAGTTACATTCTGCTTAAAGTTGTAACAAATACAGATGAGTTAAAAGAAAAAAACAAACAAACAAAAAAAAAAACCAAACATGACTGCTGTTCTTCAGTAGCCATTCGGAATTTATGAAACCATACATATAGATCAAAGAGTGGAAGGTCCTTTTCTCAGAAGAGATTCCAATTTGTCTTGTCTTCTGTGATACTTCACTTCATCTCATTATACTAAAAAATATAATTCATGGGGAACATGTGTAGATTTCTGATAATCTGTAGTGCTATAGCTTACAGTCTTCCCTGTATATTTCCTAGGAATGCAGTCACCTTGTATTTGAGTCAGTACCTCAACACTAACCAGATGCAAATATGTGGATTATTCAGACTTAATATCAATCAATAATAATTAAATAATACATAGGTTATAAAGAATAACAATAATACACAGATAAATACTGTAAGGTAAACACATACAAATATATGTGCACACTGACACATTCTCCATTCTAGTCTATATCGTGATTCTAGATTTTGAAGAAAGAAAATTCATTTGTGTGAAGCAGGTTAACTGTGCAGTATAGTGGTTACTACTTCAATTCACTGAATCTTAGGCTGTAATTTTACTACTTGCCTGAGTCCACTGAAACAGAACACTTAAACACACAACAGTTTACATAATGTGAGTTCATTATTTACAGATAGGCAGCAAGGAGTGACAGAAGCGTAGGGTTCATGATGAGCCAGTCCCACAAGGCTCAGGAAAACTTCTGGGGCAGGTGAAGTCTCACGTGCATGTGCTCCAATTGCGCCAAAGCTGAAGGACCCTGGAAAGTATTCCATGCCGGGTTTTAAAATCTGGGGCTTGTATGATGAATGGAATTAAAGCAATAAAGGACATTCTTTCTAGAAGGGACTGGAACAGAGCTTGAGGCTATTCCAGTCACTTTTTTCTTATGTCAGCATGTTGTATTCTAGCACATTTTACAGTCATTGAAAACTACAAGCAAGAACGAACTGTGTTGGTCCATGGCCACCCAGAGAACTGATCTGCAATTTGATACTTAGATTTCATATAATATACTTATTATATCTGTGTTTGAACAAATGTTCTCAGTTGTCAGCATAACCTTTGCAATAACATAACCTTTCCAGTGATCTTGGTAATATTTTCACACTGTGTTTGGGAAGAATTCAGAAGGTTGGTATATCCACTGTATACCAAACAGGAGTTATACCAATTCAGGAGGCTTTGGTATACCCTGTATACCAAACAGTTATACGTGAACTCTGTCCAACTCTCTGTAATTCTAGATTGACTGCACACTTCTTCTCATACTCACACTGCACATCACTTGCCTTATTTTCTGGGATGTTAAACATGGGGACCACACCCGAGCAATGTAGAGAAATTAATGTACTATGAGGCAAACCTTGAAATAAAGAGAAAAAAGAAAGAAACCTCTCTATCCCCTTTGGGTTGATTGTCTCAGGCAACAGTTACACTGCATCTTATATGACAGCTCTGAAAGCAGTCAGAGTGATTTCATATCATGCAGTGGCCAATAAGTAACATAGTACCAATATGTTGACTGTTTTTCTTTCCTTTCCTCCCTCCCTTTTCCCCTCCCTCATGTCAGGATTGTATTTCCTTATAAAATGATAGCACATATACTTTTCCTCAGGTTCTGCTTTCTGAGGGAACTCAAGCTAAGGCAATTGATGTTAGATATGACCCTAGAAAGTGGAACTCAGGATAAAATTATGGATCTGAATTACTCATAGTTCTGACAGCAGTAGAGGACTCCATTACTAATGGTAGACATAGTGGGTATAATTATTGGAAAGGAATAGTACCAAAATTGCTAATAGTAATTTGGCTGAGGTACAAGATAGAATCTAAATCAATTAAGGCATTCTCAACAGCCACTATCTCCAGTATCTGGGTATCGAATGCCATTTCATAGTATACTGTGGGTAGCTTCCACTCAATTTTTTAAACACTGCAATATCAGGGCAGAACCAAATTACAAGACTGTAAGACTGTATAATATAATTAAGTGTGCAATCTCAAAAACTCACATTTGTCAGTGTGAGATTTTAGAAGAATAGAAATCTAAATCTATGATCGGGAATATGACTGGATAAATCTGACAAATTTGAATTCTCAATTTTGCCACATTTATTGTTTCAGTAGAAGCTGCTCCTCATTTATTTGTCAGAGTAAATAAGCCTCTTCTTGAATGGTGACCTTGAAGTGATCTCACTTGAATCAGGCATTTAATGAGATGAAGCTTATTTTCACAAAATAACTTTTTCTGTCTTTTCTCATTGACTCTAGGATAAGTGTATTGGTCAGGGATCTTTAGAGAGACAGGACTAGTAGGAGTATACATGAAAGGGAGTTTATTAAGGAATATTGACTCATTATCACAAAATATTGGCTCACATGATCACAGAGGGAAGTCCCACAGCAGGCCTTCTGCAAACTCAGGAACAAGGAAGTCAGTCTGACTCCCAAAACCTCAAATGTAGGGAAACCTACAGTGCAGCCCTCAGTCTGTGGCTGAAGCCTGAGAGCATTTTAGCAAACCACTGGTGTAGGTCCAAGAGTCCAAAAGCTGAAGAACTTGGCATCCAATGTTTGAGGACAGGAAGCATGCACCGCAGGAGAAGATGGAGGCCAGAAGACTCAGCAAGGCTGTTCTTTCCATTCCTGCTTTTACACTGGCAGCTGATTAGATGGTGCCCACCCAGATTGAAGGTGGGTCTGCTTCTCCCAGTTCACAGACTCAAATGTGAATGTCCTTTGGAGACAACCTCTCAGACACATCCAGGAACAATACTTTGCATCCATCAATACAATCAAGTTGACACTCAATATTAACCAACACTGTGTGTAAAGACAGAATTAAGCATAAACCAAAAAGGGAAGTACAATCCCTCTTCTAGAAGGATATAGCTTGCACATTACAGGAACTATAGCAACAAGCTAATTTTTACTGGTAGAAACAATTGGACAGTATTTAAGAATTGATATCGAGTATATTCATCAAAAGTATATAAAATAAGACTAACAGGAGACAATTTCATGACTTTTGGAGACATATCCACGATAAGACTTCTAGAATATCCTAACTTCTCATTAGGATGGCTGCTAGAATCTTACTCTCAATTATAGTAAATTAGGAATAAAGATGCTTATTTCATTGATGCAACAAGGAGAATGAAGTCAGAAGACTCTCGGAATACGGAATAAAAAACAGAATTAATCCTTAAGAGTTAAGAACCCACTGAAAGTCCATCTTCCCCAGAATAGCCTAAATAATTTTCTGTTTAATAAAGCAGTAAGGAATGCAGTGATAAGGGGGTGCTATGATCCTAGTGAGGACTATGTTTTGTTTTGTTTTGTTTTGCTTTTTGCCAGGGAAAACCAAACAGCTGTATGACTGGGATTGCCCAGTTTTAAATATGTTTTATTAAGTTTATTTTTACATAATAGATAGAATAAATGGATCTATTGTGAAATTTGCATGGCACAGTAGAAAGATTTCTTTCAAGGATATTAGACGACATGCATAAACTGCATGAACAAGTGACCCTAATCTCTATATCCCCTATCTCTTAGTACAAATAAGTTTTCTTCATTTCATAGTTATGGTTTCATGGGGTTCCCAACTGATGGAACAGCACAAACCTCAGCCTGATTCACAGACGGATTATTGCAATATGTTTGCGATAGTTGAAAAAGGACTGCTGACTCATTGCAACTCTGAAAATGAGTACAGTTTTAAGAGACATCATCCCAATGGGCAAAGCTGTATGCTGTCACTTAGTTGTCACTTCCAGTGAGACAGAAGTAGACATAGATATGCGTAGAGATGGATTCTATGCAGAAGTAACGTGTTTAGTCAGTTAGTCTGGACCAGGAAAGACAAGAGAAGAAAATTGAAAAGTAAGAATTCATAGTTTAAAGGAAAATATATATAGATAGACCTGTGGGAGTGAGCATACAGCATGTCAATATGTGGATCTTTATTTTTCATGTCAGTGACTACAAAAAATGACAAATCCTGTGACCTTTCTTTTCAGCCCACCCATGTTTGGGCAATAGTCCATGGACAGTACGATCATGGTGAAGGAGAGAGTCAGTGCATAATACATGTGTGAGGCCCCATGGGCTGATCTAGCTAACTGCTACAGTTGAGTGGACATGCTGCCATTCGCAAGACCAGTGGTGGGCCTCAGTGTGGCCTCATTCCTCAAAAAGCTTGGTCATAAGCTTAACTTTCATTGCCTGTTTCAAACACTTTCCCTGGTAAGAAAGGAGCAGTAATTCACACTCACTAAAATCTTTACCTACTCTGGATATGAGCTTACCTTACCATCTCACAGTCCCTCTGTCAACAACTCCTTGAAAACACTTGTGAATTAAAGTGCCTTCTTATTAGCCCTCCTTCCTTCCCTTCTGTCTTGCTCTCCACCTTCAGCCCAGGCCTTTAGGATTGTACTCCCCAATGAAATAGCAGCACAAAAAAATTTAACCTCAAGCTCTGTGTGCGGGAGACCTTGATTGAAACAGAAAGTATTTGACAACTTTAATCATTCTTAACAATCATATACAAATTCTTTGTTTTCAGTCACCATTTTCTCTTTCAAATTATGATGACAATCCTCTGTAGTCTTTATTTTGCATTCAAATTCATCTTCCTATAACTGAAATGTGATCGTTATCTTAGTTACAAATTTAAAATGATTATTTTAAGTAATAGTGATCTTACTGCTCATTATTGCAGGATAAAATCCCAGCTTCACAGCACAGCATGTGAAGTCTTTCGTCCTTCAGCAAAAGTTCAGGTTAACCTCATAGACTATTTACTACCCATCAACGACTCTGAGGCTTACTTGTAGGTTTAGACTTTTTCAGATATTCTACTTTCTTTGCCCCCCACCCCAAAAAAGCTCTTTATACTCACAATTACTTGGTACTTACCTCATGACACTCACAACTTATCCTAGATAGAATATCCTAAAATGTTAAATATACCTCATCTGTTCTTCCATCACACACTGGATATTTCCTAATCATAAAATTTAGCACATGTAATTTTATTGATTTTTTTTGCCTATTATGAAAAAGGCAAGGAAAAGCATAGAAATGCATTATTTTTGTTGCATTATTTTATTTCTGTCTAATAGTGTTTTTTGGCTTAATTTGATAAATCTTACTGAGGGAAGAAAATTTTTTTAAAGTTGGGGGCTTAATATTTCTCTTAAAAGCTTATATATTTTAAAACACCATATTTTTGATATGTAAACATTAGAGATACATAGAACTTGAGGATTTTCTCCCATTTCAAAAGGGATAGCCTGTTAGGGAGGTACCATATTAATTTGTATTGATTATTCACTTTTTTGCATAAATTTGTTTACAGAATTTTTTCTAAGTGTAACTGTTGTATACATGGAACAGAAGAGAACAGCATGATAAGCTGGAAAAACTTAGTAACAGGAGATGACAAGAGACATTATAAATTAGACAAAACACAGAGATTGAGGAAACAAAACACTATTCGCAGATATATTGAGACAGACCCCAGAATTGAGTGTCAATGTCAAGATGTTTGTCAAATCAGTTTATAAAGTGAAACTCGATGATATTATGTTAACTGCTTATTGGCTTTGGAAAAATAATTCATATATATATATGGGGGGGAAGAGAGAGAAATGAGGTGTGGGGTGTGTATACATAATAGACACGGAAGGTTTTGCAAAGAGAAACTCTAAAAGATCATGCATTGCCTCTCTTGATGGCTAGACCTGGAAGACCAAATTTTCTCTATTCCATTTTATGTCATGTCTTGTTTATGGCAGAAAAACTAGTTTCTTTTTCTCAAGTATTTTTCTGAAATATACTAGCAAAGACTCACAGTCCAAACCACAGATCACTATCAAAGAGAAGAAGAAAATTAACAAGGCACATTGCTGGAAATATTTACATTGTACCTTGTAAAACAACAATAACACAAAAACAAAATAAAAGGAATAGAATCAAAGACAAATGCAAAATTAAAGGAAAAGCAAATGAAAAACTCACCGTGAGCAATCCCATTCCCGCCCTCAGAAAATAAAATGTTGACATCAATGACTCCACAAAAGCAACAGTAGTCGCAGTGGTAGCCGTAGCAAGAGCAGTAGAACGACCAATAATTTCATAATATCCATAATAACAGAATGTAATGCTAACAGTAAATCACTTAAATGTGCAGACACATTTAAATATTTAAAAATATTTTTATATATTTAAGTTTATTAGTTATCTGAGAAAGAGAATATTACCTCAAGGTATCACATTTAAAATACTGCCAAAGTTTAAGGACTCAGATGTGTGTATAAAACTGATAATAGCCCCACCAAGTTTATGCCAGGTCATAAGTAAAGAGGTAAGAGAAGTTGTAGGTCTCTCTTCAGACTGTAGATAACATTTCTCTCTGACATACAGCAGCCACTCATTTGGTTACTGAGTAAAAAAAAAAAGTAATAAACCAGGATAAAAAAATTGGGCAGAATGTGCTAGCATGACCATCCATGTTATAATTTTATACTTATCAACATGATTCAAAATATTTAACAGTCTGAAAAAAAGACCTATATTATTTTCTTGTTTTTTGTAATTAACGAAAAGTTTGTAATCAGATTATTTCCTTAATTTATTAAAAAATAACACACAGCCTCACTGTTATCACTTATATCACCACAATCTTTTTCCACTGTTCCCTTTTCTCTTCTACCTCCTTCTGCTCATCTCATTCTTCTTTTCTTTATCTTCTTTCTCCTTCTTCTTTTCCTCTCTTCTTCTCTCTTTCAATCCTCATTCTTTTCCTTTTTTATCTTTTTTTCTTCTTTCTTTTTTCGTTTTCTTCTTCTCCTTCACCATCATCAGTGGCATATCATAACCAATCCAGATAACCTGAGAGCCATACTTAACCCTTCTCATTCAACACTATGTTCAATTGATCAAAAAGCTCTGTTGATTCTAATTGCTAAATATTGTGGAAATAAATTACCAACTTCTCATACATACCTCTGATTTCTTAACTAATTTTTACATTGTATGCATTATATTTTCCATATCTATTCTTATACTACTCAAAGCTGTTCTCTAAGGCAAAAAATCCAGCATTGTATTTCTCCCCACTTAGACTAATGTAGTTTCCCGCAGAGTGGAAACACCATGTAAGATTTTTTGTAACTTGGTTTTCGCTTTCCTCCTAAGTTTTGAATCTGTTTTAAATTCTGCACCTCATATTGTTCCTATGTAGATGCAGAGTGTCATACTATTTATAATCTACTTTTATTTGTACATACTGCCCTCGTTTCTCTTGAACCCTTTTCATATGGCATAGTGGGTTGATTTGTGTCCTGCAAAATGATACATTGAAGTCCTGACTCTTGGTACCTAAGAATGAACATTATTTGGAAATTAATCATTTGCAGATGTAATCAAGTTAAAATGAGATTATACTGGATTAGAACTGTTCTTAAATCCAATGATTGATATCCCAATAGAGGAGGAGAGTAAACACACACCAGGGGAACAGGCCGTCTGATGATGGAGGAAGAGACTGGTGTAAAGCAGCTACAAGTTAAGGTACACGAAGGATTTTTGATGGCCAACAGAAACTACAAAGAGGGAAGAAAGGTGTATTTTCAAGAGCCCTCAGGGAGAGTATCATTCTATTGCCAACTTGAGGACTTTGAGAGAATAAATTTCTATTGTTTTAAATCAAGAAGTTTCCGGTAATTTGTTATAAAAATTCCTAGGAAACCAATACAGGTGGATAACTTCCATTGGTTTTCATAACTTAATTTAGTTGTTGCCTATACTGGAAAATTATCATGACTTCCTCACTCTGAACTAAATTTGTTCTATATGCATAATCCATTCATACACTATCATATTGTATAGGAGGAGTATTTATTTGTTTGCTTATATATACAGGTTGCTTCATGAGCTTTTTCAACAGGGTTCTGTTTTCAACAAGGTTCTGTTTTCAACATAGTGATTGAGATACAACAGATATGAAATAAGTAAATAACTAAATCCATTAAATGCCTCATGCAATGCTTTTGGCACTAAGATATAGAAATATATAAGGTAGTCTACAGCCATACCACCCCGAATGTCCCCAATCTCATCTGATCTCAGTAGCTAAGCAGGGTCGGGCCTGGTTAATACTTGGATGGGAGAAATATGTAGGGTAATCTCAGTAAACATCATCCAATACCCTCTACTCCCTTCCCTACTCAAGCAGTGACCAGATCTCATTTATTAAAAACTAAATTATTCTTTTGCAACACAGAGTAATGTTTTTACACAGTCATCTTCAGCTTTCAAGATTGCTTTTTTAACTCTCTTCATGTTATTTTGAAGAAACAAAATTCCTAGTTTTGTTTCTTTACTTAACTCTTTAGCCATACGATTTGCCTTTAAATGGCTTCATCACTTCCAACATTCAGGCTATGATGTAAAACTGTCCTCTAGAGCAGCTGCACCATGGAGTAATGCCTAAGCCATTTGAAATTTTGAGTAATTCAAGGCAATCCTATTTGTCTGGCCTGATGCAAGTTTATTGACTCTTAATTGTACTGCGTGAGGGAAGTGGGAAGAAGAGAAGTGAGAGTCAAGAGACAATTCTCAGGTTCTCTCAGGAACTGGAATATAGATTCCATTTATGCATTCTGTCAGTTACAAACACAAGTATCTAAAAGGATTTGGGGAGGAAAGAGTTATTTTTTGCCTAATTCGAATCAGTAGAGAAAGTATGTTTTATTTTTAGTTTCTGAAAGTAGTTATAAAAGTTTTATTAAAAAATAACTTTGATTAGCCCATGTATCCTTACGTAAAGCTTGACTGCGTGCAAGTTAAACACAGGATTGGATTAATACATAGATAATGACTGAAAACCCTTAAAAAGCCTTCAAGATGATTCATGTTCTTTATTTAGAAGTATTTTGCAAAAGAGATGAACTTTATTTGCAGTTACTTGAGGTGGCAATATAATACTTAGGACATTTGGTGGTTTGGGGAAGCTATCAGAGACACCAATTATTAGAAAAAAAGAGATGATTGTGAGTAGGTCAACGGAATCTAAAACCAAGATTCCCTAATTTTAGAGTTAAGACCAAGACCACCAACACACGTAAAAGAGATCATATGTGAAATGGTTTTTGATACCCATACTCTGTGTTAATACTTGTTAACCAAAATAAAACAATAGCAATAGTAAGACTCACAGAAAAATATTTTATCTTTTTGAAACTATAAATTAACTTTATTTAACTAATGGTCACATTTTTGTACGTGTGAATTATTTTTTGGCTAGGTGTAACACATTCAGTTTAATTTAGCATTGGAACAGATTTCTCATCTTCATTGACACTGTATAGTGAACATGGGGTGGGGAAAACCTAATGATATTTATTCCACAAAGAGGTGGGGATGCATTAGCTTTCAACTAAGATGTAAGTTTCAGGTTTCCTCCAAGACTGTGTAAGATGTCAGATCAAAGAAGTGATTGAACAAATATTGCTGTAATATTTCATGGTAGTCAAAAAATTTGAATTTGCAATAGAAATGGAGTTCATTAAGTCCTTGCCTAGTAATAATGTATCATTTTAATAGTAAAGTTCCCAAGACACCTGTCAGACCAGACAATGATAATTTCAGTGCTTCATGTCAGTTGTATTTATCAATATAATTATACTTTTCCAACTATTCTTCAGGAAAAATGCAGAAAGAAGGAGGAAAGAATTGTCATATTATTTATGACAATTATGGGAAATATTTATGCCACTTTCAATATACAATAAGAACATAAGTACTTGTTTACTTATAACATATATTTTTGCATTATCATTGTACAAATAAACAACGCTAATTTAAGAAAGACCTATTTAAATATTTTTCTTAAAAAAGTACTAGTCAACCGTATTGTTGTATACTAAAAGTACATGTCTGAGAAAGAATTCTGGGAAGATGGAGTGGAAAGCAAAAGGACTTATGTCTCCCCATCTAGACAAAAATTGAATTGGCAAATTCAATTTATATGACATGATGTAAGACTATTGATATGACTATTCTGGAACTGTGGAATCTGTTGCAAAATTGTAACTTCCAGAGGAACCTTATATCATAAATTAATTTTGGACACTTTCATCCCCTGACATAGTATCAGCTACCCATTCTCCACCCAAACCCTGTAGTAGGTAGTTGTACACAGGTTCCTGAAACAGCTTGCTCGTAGCTTGCAGGGTCAGGGTGGCAAAAATGATGCTATTCTCCAAAGATTGGGAATTTATACTCTGATGACTGATTGTTGCTTCTGATACCTTAAGTTCACACGACGAGATAGATGACCACTATTTTTCCCATCCCCCTCCAGCTCAAGTGAGTTCCAAAGGATTTAAGGGTTTGTCACTCTTTTTCTCCCTGGATCTTTCCTTTTTTTCATGTTGAGAGTAAGACATTAAAAACTAGGCCATTCAAAAATGACTGAAAATGAAGAGAAATTAGGAAATGAACAGACATAGCCAACAAAAGGCACAGGATCAGAGAACTGAGAAGACCTTGAATACATGCCTCAGGCTGATTCCTGGAATTAAGGCAGCCTACAAGCAATCAAAAATTGCCAAGTAGTTTGAGCTTTCAGTGAATTAATTTTACTTCCCTATCCTATTGAAAATGTCTCACCCTTATGACTTGCTTTAACCAATGAAATTTGAGCCATTATGTTATATGCCATAGTTGTATTACATGTAACATCAGAGTAGAATACATAAGTGGAATTGCATGGTTCAAGTCACCCTCTTTTCCTTTTCACCTTTGCCATAAAAAGAACATATTTCTCATAGGGATTTCTCCTCCAGCTGAAGGAATTAGCTGGATCTAGATAAAGGATTGGCAGATAGAAACAATTTCACTTAAACTGAGAGCTCTTGTTTGGTCATCCAACTGTATGTAAGTAAGACATAAATATTATTGTAAGTCACTTAGATTTTGGAGTTACTTACTATGTAGCAAAGATAAGACTTAAGTGATGTAACTTCTTAGGTATAAGACAGAGCAATTATGTAGTTATATTACTATTGGACTTCCAATAACTCAGTCCTACATAAAGAGGCTCCTACTGTTATTCACCCTGCCTTTATGCAGCTTAATCTAAATTATAAAGATGGTGATATTTTTTAGCACTTATTTTTTAGTTGCAAATGACAGAAAATCTAAGCCAAAGTTTCTTGAAAAAGAGTGGGTGAAATTTAATAGTACACATAACTCAAAAGAAATAGAATTCAAGATTCAAGTAATTTTCCCTTGACAAATCCTTCTCCAACTCTGCTCTGTTCTGGATTCATTGTCAAGGTCTGTGTGGTGTCATGGGAGCTGCCAAGTACTCTTGGCATACATTCTCAGAGGTACAATTACATAGATGGTAATTAAACTTTGAGTGCTTATAACGGGCCAGACACCCTTCTAAGGAGTTTGCATGAATTAACTCATTTCATCCTCACAATGAATATGTCAAATAGAAACTAATATTATTCTAATTTTATAGTTAAGAAAACAGATGGACAAAGTTACGATGCCTCATAATAACCACTATTAATAATGGTCTAATAGAAAATATCAGATTTTTGCAAAAGTGTTCAAACAAAATATAGTTTCCAGCCACAAAATATTTGTCATGGCTTTAAAATCATAACAAATTAAAGAACAAATAAACAAATCCATGCTGAGATGGCCTACTTGAAAAAAATTATGTTTTATTTCATAAGCAAAAATATTTAGGACAAAAACCTTGCATTCCCTGCGTACACCTTCGAGTATGATGATATAGGGTATTGAGTTGAGGATAAGTACTTAGAATTGGTGTGAATTATTCTCTTAGAAGGTTAGGTATAGGATAAAAACTAAAATTTTTCTGTAAATTCTATCTGTTCCAACATGAGCCTTCTACAACATACTAAAGGAACACAAAATAAATCAAAAGTTGGAGAAATATATAAATTATTTTTACTTTAGCAAACTCATACACTTTTATTGCATAGCGCATAATTTTTATTTACGTAAGGATGAGCATTGGCACTATGATTTTTTAAACTTTGTATAAGAACTTGATGGTAATATTAAAAAGGTGTGAAATCAAGTCTTGTATAAAAGCAGCCCTACTTAATAACTTTCAGCTTACTGGGCTTTTGTACTAATATATTCGTAAATTTTTAATAAATATAAAATGTTTTTATACCTGTGGAACCCCCTTAGTCACTACTTGCTAAACCCACGGTGCTTTGATGTTTCTCAAGGCATACATTGCTTCAGGACTTTTGAATTAGTTTCCACCTGCCAGCAGCGTTCTTCTAAAATATTCCTCCAAAATTCAAGTTTATGCTCAAATTTTACCCTAGAGAAAATGGATTATACAGGTTTTTGTGAAAACTAATATAAAAAACACTACTTTTTACAATAGGTTTTTGTGAAAACCCATATAAAAAAACACTACTTTTTGCAATAGTCATTCTTCTATACACAATATTTATCACATATAACATGGTACCTCTTTAAAGTAGAAGCTCAGGAAGGCAAGGATGCTATTTTGTTTATTTCTACATCCATTGTGTCTAGAATAGTATCTACTACATGGTAGGCATTTCAAATATTCCTTTAATGAATGATAATATGAGTAGAAATCATGATACTATTTAGTAAACCTCATGCATCAAGTGTTATTTATCTCAATCAGACTTTAGGCAAAAGGTGTGCAGTGTTATGGTGAATTATTTTAATAATTTCAAGACATAATTCTCACATATTGGTAAGTATGTAGCTTTGCATCAAGGGGGTATTGAAGCTCAAATTTTACTTTTAACATCTGGGAAAATGCTTAGGTAAATTAATTGCTAATGATTTTAATGTACATAATACTAAAATAATCATGAATCTAATAGTTGCACAAGAATTTCATAACAATTTATTTATTTTTGAATGTTTAAAATAAGACTAGCTACCAATTACTAATTGATACAATTATGTATACACTTAAAATTTACACTTTGAAACAATTCTATGAGTGAATAGCATTACTGTTCCCATTTTTCTCCATTGGAACACTGAGGAACAGAGATTTTCAAATGCCCAAGACATGAGCTCACAGGTTTGAAATCTGAAGCTGTAATTCATCAACACTAACAGTAATATTGCTTTTCTTTAACTAAGGCATTATACCACAGATAGTGTGCTGTTTATTGAAAAGTCCCTTTAGAATGTATTCTCTGGTCTTTCAGGTACATGTTCTCTTTTTAAGCATGTATCCTCACTTTTTATTTGATAGGATACCATAATCTTTTGTATATATTTTAAAATTGTATAGTGTTGTTGTTATGTAGTTATTTTTATTTTATAAAATTTATATTAATGTAAAAAAGTTAAAATACAATTTCTTTTCTAATAATTTTTTTTTAATTTTTTTTGGTTAAGAAAACCCACAGGGAGTCCTGGATAGTGAATCCTGTGCTCTTTTCTTGGAAGCTGGATGTGAAGTTGAGAGGTGCATCCTAGCACTACGCAGCCACTTGTTACTAGGAAAGAAGCCTGCTTGAAGGTGACCCACCAAGGATTGTGGAGCTGAGAGAAACAAAGTTTGTGCCCTGGTGACAAAGTGAGCATCCGAATCAAAGCATGCCTAGAGTTTGAGTCCACTCCCAGATGATTCCAGTGTGCAGCCAAGTTTGAAAACCAGTATCTTAGCTGACCGTGTGGAGCAAGAGAAGCCAGCACAGGAAGCAGTGGAGAGCATTGGGACTGTACACGTGTCTCATGAAAATGACAATAAAACTTCTCAAATTTAAGTAGTGTGGAATATTTAGGAAAAAATGGAAGATAGGATACAGGACTAAAGTACAGCTCCCACTTGGATGGACAGGACAGTGTGTGGAGACTCACAAGGTGAACTTTTGCTCTAAGAACAACCACCTCAGGAATATACCAGAAAAAAAAAACAAAAGAATTCACTGACCATTTGAAAGAAGTGGCTTGCTACTGAAAACTCCATGAAACTGCTGAAAAACTGTGCTCTCTGCACACAGATGATTTTGTCTGTGTGGTCACCAATTTATCTTCAGTGCCCAGAACAGTACCTGGCAAGAGCAGACTGTCAACAGATGGTTTAAAGGATCTCTCAAGGAGGGACTCAGATGGCGCAGTGAGAACAACCCAGGATTGAAGCTCTCAGTGAACGCATGGAGGGTGAGTCACGGCCGCATTTCCAGACGGATCTTTGTTGCCCACAGAACGGGGAAATTCCCAGGTATAAGATAGATGCAGGACACAAGGCAGTGGTTTTGGCTGGTGCAGCCGGCAGCCTGTGCAGCCGGCAGCTGAAGCTGTAGTGCAGCGGCGCTTCACAGTGCTCTGCACAAAGCGCACTGGTCCGGGTGCCCTGTTGAACCGGCAATCTGAGACTTGAGAGGGCAGATTGGCATATCTATCTGACTGAATGGGACTTGGACAGTGAGCCAGGCCAGGAGATTCCAGGGAAACAGCGTTTGGGGTAGCACAGTGGGACAAACAAAACGGCAATTCCAAACGCTCCAGGTGGAGAGTTTTACTGCGGGCACAGCTGAACCCAGGATGGTGCAGCTCAGTGGGGGAGGGGCATCCGCAATTACCGAGGCAATCCGCCCCTACTGAGGTACACGCCCATTGCTGACGCAGCCTACCGTTTCCGAGAAAACCCGCCACAATAGAGAGACTCTACAGCAGGGCGTAGCCCGTGGCAGCAGGGCGGAGACCGCAGCAGCAGGGCGGAGCCTGCAGCAACAGGGCGGACCTCATACCAGCAGGGTGGAGCCTCAGCAGGCAAATAGTGACTAGACTGCCTCCTAACTGGGCAGAACAGTGCAACGGACACTCGCAAAGAAAGCCCCAACCCCCCAAGACACAGCATCTGAGAAGAAAAGGGTTTTTTTATGAGTTCTGCTGCAGCAGAATTAAACGTAGCAGTGTAACAGCCCTGAATTAACAACAGAGCTCACAGCTCAGCACTTGAGCTCCTATAAAGTACAGAATGTTGCCTCAAGCAGCTCCCTGACCCCTCTATATGCAAAAGACTGACATTTGGCAGGCATCATTCTGGGACAAAGATAGCAGAAAAAGAAACTGGTAGCATCCCTCACTGTTCCGCAGCTGCTATAGGTGCACCCCAGACAAGCAGGACCTGGAGTGGACCTCAGCAGTCATACAGCGAAGGGGCTAGACTGGTAGAAGGAAAACCAAGTAACAGAAATACTTCATCATCAACAATCTGGGCATCCACTCAGAGACCCAGTCGAAAAGTCAGCAACTACTCAAACGACAGGTGGATAAATCCAGAAAGATGGGAAGAAACCAGCGCAAGAAGGAGGAAAACACCCGAAACCAGAACACCTCACCTCCTAGAAAGGACCAAAACTCCTCACCAGCAAGGGAACAAAGCTGGATGGAGAATGACAGAATTAGACTTCAGAAGGTGGATAATGAGAAACTTTTGTGAGCTAAAAGAACGTGTTTTAAATCAATGCAAAGAAACTGAGAATCTTGAAAAAAGATTTGAAAAGATTCGAGGAAATGATAACAAGAATGGATAACTTAGAGAGAAATATGAATGAATTAAAGGAGCTGAAAAACACAATATGAGAACTTTGCAAAGCATGCACAAGTTTCAACAGCCAAATTGACCAAGTGAAAGAAAGAATATCAGAAGTCAAGGATCAACTCAATGAAATAAAACAAGAAATCAAGATCAGAGAAAAAAGCGCAGAAAGGAATGAACAAAGTCTCCAAGAAATATGGGACTATGTGAAGAGACCTAACATAAGTTTGATAGGTGTACCAGAATGTGACGAAAAGAATGAATACAAGCTGGAACATACCCTTCAGGATATTATACAGGAAAATTTCCCCCACCTAGCAAGGCAGGCCAACATTCAAAGGCAGGAAATACAGAGAACACCACAAAGATATTCCGCAAGAAGAGCAACCCCAAGGCACATAATTGTCAGATTCAACAAGGTTGAAATAAAGGAGAAAATACTAAGGGCAGCCAGAGAGAAAGGTCAGGTCACCCACAAAGGGAAGCCCAACAGACTCACAGCAGATCTCTTGGCAGAAATACTACATGCTAGAATTCAACATCCTTAAAGAAACGAACTTTCAACCCAGAATTTCATATCCAGCCAAACTGAGCTTTATAAATGAAGGAAAAATAAAATCCTTTGTGAACAAGCAAGTACTCAGAGAGTTTGTCACCACCAGGCCTGCTTTACAAGAGCTTCAGAAAGAGTCACTACACATAGAAAAAATCAACCAGTACCAGCCATTCCAAAATCACACTAAATGCTAAAGAGCATCAACATACTGAAGAATCTACAACAACTAATGGGCAAAACAGCCAGCTAGCATCAAAATGGCAGTATCAAATTCACACATAACAATATTAACCCTAAATGTAAATGGACTAAATGCACCAATCAAAAGACACAGACTGGCAAATTGGATAAAAATCCAAAACCCATCAGTGTGCTGTATCCAGGAAACCCATATCACATGCAAGGATACACAAAGGCTCAAAATAAAGGGATGGAGGAAGATTTACCAAACAAATAGAGAGCAAAAAAAGCAGGAGTTGCAATTCTCATCTATGATAAAATAGACCTTAAAGCAACAAAGATCAAAAGAGACAAAGAAGGACATTGTATAATGGTAAAAGCATAGATACAACAAGAAGAGCTAACGATTCTAAACATATATGGACCCAATCAATACAGGAGCACCCAGATACATAAGGCAAGTTCTTAATGACTTACAAAGAGACTTAGACTCCCACACAATAATAGTGGGAGACTTTAACACTCCACTGTCAATATTAGACAGATCAACCAGACAGAAAACCAACAAGGATATTCAGGGCTTGAACTCAGACCTGGAGCAAGCAAACCTGATAGACATTTACAGAACTCTCCACCCCAAATCCACAGAATATACATTCTTCTCAGCACCACATCACACTACTCTAAAATTGACCACATAATTGGAAGTAAAGCACTCCTCAGCAAATGCAGAATAACTGAAATCATAACAAACAGTCTCTCAGACCATAGTGCAATCAAGTTAGAACTCAGAATTCAGAAACCAACCCAGAACCGCACAGCTTCATGGAAACTGAACAACTGGCTCTTGAATGTTGACTGGATAAACAATGAAATGAAGGCAGAAATAAAGAAGTTCTTCGAAACCAATGAGAATGAAGACACAACATGCCAGAATCTCTCGGAAACATTTAAAGCAGTCTCTAGAGGAAAATATATAGCAATAAGTGCCCATATGAGGAGAATGAGAAATCAAAATTGAAAGAGCTAGAGGAGCAAGATAAAAAAAACTGAAAACCCAGCAGAAGACGAGAAATAACTAAAATCAGAGCTGAACTGAAGGAGATGGAGACACGAAAAACCCTTCAAAATATCAATAAATCCAAGAGCTGGATTTTTGAAATGATCAACAAAATAGACAGACCACTAGCCAGACTGATAAAAAAGAAAAGAGAGAACAACCAAATAGATGCAATAAAAAAGAATAAAGGGGAAATCACAACAGATTCCGCAGAAATTCAAACCATCATCAGAGAATATTACAAACAACTCTATGCACATAAACTAGTAAACCTGGAAAAAATGGATAAATTCCTGGACACTTGTGTCCTCCCAAGCCTAAACCAGGAGGAAGCTGAAACTATGAATAGACCAATAACAAGGTCAGAAGTTGAGACAGCAATTAAGAGCCTACCACACAAAAAAAGCCCAGGTCCAGATGGGTTCACAGCCGAATTCTACCAGACACACAAAGAGGAGCTGGTACCATTCCTTCTAAAACTATTCCAAATAATTTAAAAAGAGGGAATCCTTCCCAAATCATTTGATGAGACCAATATCATCCTGATACCAAAGCCTGGCAGAGACCCAACAAGAAAAGGAAACTTCAGGCCAATATGCATGATGGACATATGCAAAAATCTTAAATAAAATATTGGCAAGCCGATTGCAACAGCAAATAAAAAAACTTATTCATCATGATCAAGTAGGATTCATCCCAGGGATGCAAGGCTGGTTCAACATACTCAAATCTATAATCGTAATTCACCACATAAACAGAACCAAAAACAAAAACCACATGATTATATCAATCGAGTCAGAGAAGGCATTTGACAAAATTCAACAGCCCTTTATGCTAAAAAACCCTCAATAAACTCGGTATCGATGGAACATATCTCAAAGTAATAAAAGCTATTTATGACAAACCAACAGCCAATATCATACTGAATGGACAAAAACTGGAAGCATTCCCTTTGAAATCTGGCACTAGACAAGGATGCCCTCTATCACCACTCCTATTCAACATAGTACTGGAAGTTCTAGGCAGAGCAATCAGGCAAGAAAAAGAAATAAAGGGTATTCAAATAGAAAAGGTGGAAGCCAAATTGTCTCTATTTGCAGATGACATGATAGTATACCTAGAAGACCCAATTGCCTCAGCCCAAAAACTTTTGAAACTGATAAGCAACTTCAGCAACGTCTCAGGATATAAAATCAATGTGCAAAAATCACAAGCATTCCTCTAAAGCAATATCAGACTTAAAGAAAGCCAAATCAAGAATGAACTGCCATTCACAATTGCTATAAAAAGAATAAAATACCTAGGAATACAACTCACAAGGAACATAAGGGACCTCTTCAAGGAAAACTACAAACCACTGCTCAACAAAATAAGGGAGAACACAAACAGATGGAGAAACATTCCATGTTCATGGTTTGGAAGAATTAATACAGTGAAAATGGCTATACTGCCTGTTGGGAAAACTGGCTAGCCATGTGCAGAAAGCAGAAACTGGACCCCTTCCTGACACCTTACACTAAAATTAACTCCAGATGGATTAAAGACTTAAACATAAGACCTGGCACCATAAAAACCCTAGAAGGAAATCTAGGCAAAACCATTCAGGACATAGGAGTAGAAAGGACTTCATGAACAAAACACCCAAAGCATTGGCCACAAAAGCCAAAATAGACAAATGGGACCCAATCAAGCTCCACAGCTTCTGCACAGCAAAAGAAACAGTCACTAGAGTGGATCGGCAACCAACAGAATGGGAAAAAATTTTGCAGTTTACCCATCTGACAAATGGCTGATATCCAGAATTTACAAAGAACTCAAACAGATTTACAGGAAAAAAAAAAAAAAAAACAACAAACAAACAAGCCCATTCAAAAATGAGCAAAGGATATGAACAGACACTTTACAAAAGAAGACATATATGAGGCCAACAATCATATGAAAAAATGCTCATCATCACTGGTCATCAGAGAGATGCAAATCGAAACCACATTGTGATACCATCTCACTCCAGTTAGAATGGCGATCATTAAAAAATCTGGAGACAACAGATGCTGGAGAGGATGTGGAGAAAAAAGAATACTTTTAAACTGTTGGTGGGAGTGTAAATTAGTCCAACCATTGTGGAAGACAGTGTGGTGATTCCTCAAGGCCTTAGAAGTAGAAATTCCATTTGACCCAGCAATCCCATTATTGGGTATATATCCAAAAGACTATAAATCGTTCTACTATAAGGACACATGAACACGAATGTTCATTGCAGCACTATTTACAACAGCAAAGACTTGGAACCAACCCAAATGCTCATTCATGAATAAACTGGATTGGGAAAATGTGGCACATATACACCATGAATATTATGCAACAATCAGAAATGATGATTTCTTGTCGTTTGCAGGGACATGGATGAATCTGGAGAACATCATTCTCAGCAAACTGACACAAGAACAGAAAATGAAACACCGCATATTCTGACTCATAGGCGGGTGATGAAAAATGAGAACACATGGACACAGGGAGGGGAGTACTAAACACTGGGGTCTATTATGGGGAAAAGGGGAGGGCCAGCGGGGGGGGCTGGGGAGGGATAGCCTGGGAAGAAATGCCAAATGTGGGTGAAGGGGAGAAAGGAAGCAAAACACACTGCCGTGTGTGTACCTATGCAACTGTCTTGCATGTTCTGCACATGTACCCCAAAACCTAAAATGCAATAAAAAATTTAAAAAAAAAAAGAAAAGAAAACCCACAAAAGAAACAGGATACATTGAGATTAGATGAAAAGTAAAGTTGTTGGAAATGATTGAAGGAGTTTATTCTGGGGTATAAAAATTTACTCAGGTGAAATTAAAGATTAGTCAGTGAAATTGAGCACCTCTATTTCAAAAGTGTAAACTCCTTTATCAAATTATATTGAATTATTATTCTGTAAAGTTCGGGAACTTATTGTTTATTTCCAGAGTAGAACAGTAGAACCATAGTGGACTCTAGAGAATTAACAGTCTAATTAGTTATATAAAAGGTTAGAATTAAGCTTTCTTAAATTCTTTAAGCATTTTATAATCATTAACGTTTTCTTGGTACTTCCATAAACACAGCACATGTAATTGGGTCTCATTTCAAAGTGACCAATAAAAAAATTGGAAAAACAACTAATCTTGATTTCCATTTTAATTTTAAAATCTAGGGTGGATATGTGTATATGTGTCTACTATACATTTGTGGCATGTTTACTTGTTAATATTGCCTGTAAGAAGGCTTTAGAAGTATGCTGCTGACATTGTAATTACAAGACAAATCATCCATCAATATAAGAAGACATATTTGTAATAGAGTCTGTAATTTTATCAGGCTTTCTCTTTGAAATATATGACACAAGAAGCACTAAGATCACTGCTTTGTGGCTTAAATTTTTGTGTATTTTTCATTACTCATATGGAAGTTTGCATTGCCAAGTATTAGTAATTTAGTTGTTTAGTAGGTTATATAGAACAGAAAATTTTTATCCTCTGAAGAATTTTATTGAAAATTAGGAATGGTAGTAATTTTCTGCTTTCTGTTAGACTAATAGTGGGGCCTCCAGAACTAAGAAAACAATTTCCAAGAGGGACTTATAACAATATGTAACAACTATAGAGTTATAATTTATTCTATGATAAAGGCATACATTTTTGCACATTTATACCTAACGTTTCTCTAAAAAAGAAATATTATCTGAACCTCTCAGAAATGAAGCATTTTCAAAAGTCTCATATTCTAGTGGCATCAGAGAGTTAATCTAGTATCTGCACTCCCCATTGACAGATGAGAGATTCAAATATAATAGCTGCAGTGCAAATCTTAGAATTTGGGAATATAAATTTTACTTTTCTTTGTAGTCAAGTTTGTTACTATTAAAAGATAAGCTTGAAACTAAATGTGAGGTTTTTTGTTTTTTTTTTTTTTTTCCACTACTGCTCTGCTTCATGTTTCTTCCTAAGGTAATTGATAGTGTCTAGAGAATTATCTATACAGTTACCCAGGTCACTTTCTTAGAAACATTCTAGAAATAAAAAAGAAATTCTATTTAAAAGGGAGAAACATTTCTTTCTCAATGGAAATGCCAAGCTCCTTTTTATCATATTAGATAGAGAACAGTTGATTGCTGTTTTTAAGAAAATGCTTAATGCAATTTCAAGCCCAGTATTTATGCTAGATCTGGATTTGAGCCATTTTTCTTTAGACTCTCAGACTCTTCCCTCAGACTTCAGCAGGCACTACCTACCTCTGCCACAAAGACATCTCAGGGCTCCTGCCATGCCCCCATCATTATTCCAAGCAATTGGTGAGAACCAGAGAAAAGCTTTAGCAAGGGGTGCACACAGCCATTAATTATGTAACTTCCTTGGATTTAAAAACTATTATGTTGATCCATCCCTGGCTTATTAGTATAGTTGATTAAAATTTCAGCCAAAAAGTAAGGAAATACAGAAATACACAGAAGTTTTCCAACATGAGTTGTGAACTCAGAATAAAATAGAATTAACATATGATTTGCTCTAAATGACTAAGCTTTTCTATTTGTCTTTGTGATACTGTCGTGCAAACATGCTATTTTTACTGTGAACATTTATTTGATCATATCTTTTAAGGGAAAACATGATTTAAATTTATAGGGCTCTCAAAAACAAAACACAATTTAGCAGTTTTGGAGATAACAGAAGGTTTATTTTATATAATACTGTTTTATCACACTGCTAGTTGATTAGGTTCTTTTAAGCAAACTTTCTAATTTCTGTGACTTTTATCTCAAGAAAAATAATTTATTGTATTTTGTCAATGTTTATAACAATGTTATTGAAGTTTTTCTCTTCTCTTCCTTACTTAGTGAGAGACGAACTGCAAAACTGTTGCATAATACAATAGTCATCCTTACTATCAAATATTCTTTCTGAATTTTAATCCATTTGATGATTAAAACATAAGCATGTTAAAACATTGAAACTATCAGATAGTAAACAGTATTTCAAATATACAAGATTTGCATATCTATCTATCATGTATTTATAATTTATCTATCTACCTATCAATCATCTATTTATATATGAATATATAGACATGTGGCCCTTTCAACAAGTTATCAAATCTAATAATGGCAGACTATGAATAGGCTACTATTCATCTAAAATAATACTTGCAGTGTGTAAGAGTGCTGTATCATTGTAAGTAATTAGACTTATTCATAAAATCTTTCATACACATTTTGCTATCTATACCAACTCCCCCAAATTGCCTCAATATTTGTAGAGACTTAGCCATTGTCTGTTCTACTTTGGAAGCTTTATTGTATGAATAAATAAGAAATATAGATCATCAATATTTTCTTGAGCTGAAATTGAAAGACAATGCCAAGTAATTCAAGGGTTTTTTTTTGTTTGTGTTTGAGACAGAGTCTCACCCCATTGCCCAGGCTGGAGTGCAGTGGCATGATCTCTGCTCACTGCAACCTCTGTCGCCCTGGCTCAAGCAATTCTCCTGCCTCAGCCTCTGGAATAGCTGGGATTACAGGCGTGTGCCACCACACCCGGCTAATTTTGGTATTTTTAGTCGAGTCTGGTTTTCACTATGTTGGCTAGGCTGGTCTCAAATTCCTGACCTGAGGTGATCTGCCCACCTCAGCTTTCCAAAGTTCTGGGATTACAGATGTGAGCCGCCATGCCTGGCCCTCAAGTTTTTAACATTATATATTTTTTAAATGTAATAATTGTTAAATGTAAAATACTCTTCAAAATCTCCATTGCCATATTTTTAGTGCTTAGTATTATCTATTCTAAATGTTGCTACTCAATTTTGAAATATATAAAAACTAGTACAAATAACAGGTGTTAGGTAATTTCCATCACATCAGTAAAAGCTTTGAGAATTTAACAATCTTGTCATCTGTAATGCAAATATGCCCATCTTTCCCTCTCAGCATACTGTGGATTATTAATGGTTAATGTGACAATTTGATGCTGTAGTAATATATTATTCATTTCTATATACGAATATTATTTTCTTAAATTGTTATACTATTCATATCAGCTTACAGAGGCAAGAGTGGAATCTCAATTACTGCAGAATTTTGTCTGAATATTGGTAGTAAAGTATAGCATGGTTTCAATAAGTTGCTATTCTACAACATGTTACAACCTGAGTTAATAAATAAATAAAAATATAAATGAAATCAAGGCCCTTTCATGAGGATTCCTCTGAAGTAATCATTAATAAAAAGTTATATGAATGTCCAAAGATGATATTAATTATAATATTTCAATATTATTAAATTGCAGTACATTAAAGTTAAACAATTCTACTATATTTATATTAGTAGTACATTTGGATTAAAAGATACATTAAGAATTATAATATTAATAGTAAATAGTGCTAGTTCATCCATATATGGGATTGACATTGTCTTGACATCTTCTTGAAATTACTAGACCAGGAAATAAAACCAGAGTACACAGAAAAGAACAGTATCTTTAGCATATTGGTTTTAAAAAGTCATGTGGTGACCTCCCTCATATGGGGTGACTGGTTTAGTCTTTACAGGTGAATCACTGTGATAACTTAGGCTTTCTCTATCTAGCATGGAACACACTGACAGCTTTGTCAGTGGTAGAGCTGGACATTGTTGATAATTGAGTGCCCTTCGACATATGTCCAGAGAACCTGGGTTTGAATTCCTGGACCACACACTATACTTCTGCATGCTAATTTCTGGTGATGCATTTTTATCAAGTGTACAAGAACACTATTATGAACATGTAGGTCTTATACTGGCTGCCTGGATTAAGACCTGCTGTGCAGAGAACTGAGAGTATGCTGTGGCAGGGTCAAGGTAACAACTGGATAAGAGTAAGATAACAAGGGAGGTGTGACTGTTATTTGACTTCTTTGAGGACAAAAAAAAAAAAACACCTTTAACATCTGTTCTTAGAGTTGTAAGAGTGACACCAGAAACCAAATTGGAGGAGAACATTGAAATCTCAAAAAGTCAATGGAGACCCCTCTTTGTTCAGAATGTTATATAGAACAAGATCCTATTGAATAGCTGAATCCTTTATTTAGTTATCCATTTACGAGTAAATAGAGCTTGTTGTAGAAGAAACATTGGGATGTGACACAGAGAAAACTACACAGTAATTGCCCATTACAACTACTAGAGGAGAGAATAAATCTCAAAGTAGGAAATAGCTAGAGAATAATTTAACAGTTTAAAAAAATTAAACAGATAAAATGTCTACAGAGTTTAAGATAGTTTTTTTTAATGCAGCAATTTGGCCTGATTAAAAGACCTTAGAAAAGACTACTTAGAGAAGAAGTAACTTGGCTACTTTATAATTTATGAAATTTATTATGAAGAAATATTGCAGTCATTACTTTTAAGATTACGTTTCAGTAGCTGCATAGTATATGGGGGAAAGTAAATACAATAAGAAAGGCAAATATTACAAAATGACTTATTTTATAAAAACACAGACTCAATAGAAAAAATATGTAAAAGGGAGAACATTTTGAGGAAAAGTATTGTTCAGTTAGAATGGGAGGGTAGTGGATCTATGATATAGGAGGAGGAAATGGAACAGTGGAATAATAAATATTTGAGGTAATGAGTATCCCCAGTTACCCTGAATTGATCATTCATTACACATTGTATGCATGTATAAAAATATCACATGTACCCGTAAATATGTACAAGTATTTTGTATCAATTTAAAAAAGTAGGTTAATACATTCAAAAGAAATAGAATAGAACAGCCAGGTTTTGATGAGAAAGAATTAGAGTTACACTTTAAAATGAAAAGCTAGAGAAAAAAAAAAAGGAAACAGGCATATTCTTTGAGTGGTTTTTACTTTTTAAAATATCCCAAGAGTAAATAAAGTCATAATCACAGGATGAATCTGACCAAGTGGGGTTAAACTATCTAACAAAATTACACCACACCTCATAATGATGGCATTTTAATGGGAAATACTGCAGGCAACTGCTGTGACCACCATTACAGGTGGAGTCATAGGTGATCAATTTAGTCCCATCTTGAAGGAAAATCCGAGAAACTGTGACAGTAGATGATGAGTCAGAATAAGATGTGAGAAAATAAGAGAAAAATAATTGGAGCTACATATAAAAGAGTGATCTTGCCCGGCCTATTTTATGGCTTAGTATGACTGTAGACAAGTGATTTCTTATGACACAGTTTGCATCAAATATTTTTGGTGGGTGATACCCTTAGAATTTCATTTTTTTCTCATTTCTGTTAGACAAAAACGGAATCATAACTGAAACATATTAGGTCTAAACAACTTAATCTTTGTCATATACGAGGTTTCTGGCAAATGTTGCAGTAATTCTCTGAAAAATTTTAAATACCGTAGAGCACCCTTGTGAATTTTCTATGATGCCTAAGGATGCTTTGGCACACAGCTTAAGAACCACGTGTAGTTATTTGGTTGAGTAATCACATATCCATGTTGGCTTTCTAGTTTTACTCATTGGCACCACTGTCTCAAAGAAAAGAATTGATTATAGGCCTCTGTAAGTTTACCAGAGTTGGGAATAATCCAGTATCTTACCTTTCTGAACTACACTTTATCTCTCCAGAATTTCCTACCTTACACAGAATCAGATCCAAGGCCAAGTCAACTAGGTCATCTAGAATTGATATGACAGTATTCACTAAGAAATAAAATGTCATAAAAATGTTTATCCTTCTACATATAAGTGTCTGTTCTAATAAGATATAAGTGTTTAGTTTTATGGCATTGCATGGAAATAAGACCCTTAACCTCCATGGTAATGAACTGTGTGTGCATTTTTAATTTAATTCAATTACACACCATAGTTGAAATTATTATTTCAACATTTTACATGAGAATGCTGTGGCTTAGGAAGGCTATGAAAAATTTCCAAATCTGAAAATGTCAGGGACAAATAATATGCAATTCACACCAAAGTTTTCTGACTCTAAATTTTATAGATTTTCTTTTAAATGTTATACAGTATATATGTGTGTCTGTTTTAGAGCCATAAATAGGATTTAAGAAGTTTACTCAAATAAAATCATTGAAGAAATTTAAGAAAGTACACAGAAGTTTATAATTTAAAGGAAAAGTAGTATATAATTATAAATTTGTAGATGAAGGCATAGAGATAGATTGATGATACTTGATAGATGATAGATAGCTTGATTGATTGATTGATGGAGAGTGATATCCCATTGTTACTGGATAGCATCCTCTTGTCACGGGATCCTTACAATGTCCCTTTACTAGCTGAAAACATCTGTGGTCAGTGGCACCTTTGCTTGAGGTTTGCTCAGACCCACTGGGCTCATTCAGCCCACCTGGTCTGGTAGGCTGCACTCAGCTTTGACTCTTGGCCCAGATCCCATGCCTGCCAAGGACAAGGCGGGTGTGGAGCAGCAAGTGGTGTGTGAGTGAGTGCAGGCACCAGTCACTGTACACAGCCAGGAATGTCAGCTATGGCGGGGCAGGAAACTCCAGGTGCTGGCATGGGTGCTGGCTCCCTGCTGCCGCTGGACCAGACATACCACAAGCAGCCAGCCCTGTGGACATTGGGCAACACCATTGCACCCTGGAGCTTGGATATGTCAGACACTGAAGAACCCAAAAGAGGATGTCACAGCCCTGGCTTGAGGAGCTCTTAAGTCTGGCTCCCTGAAGAGATGCAGCTCTTTTCACCTCTCTTCTCATCACCTGCAATGTGGCAATATCTGGAGAGAGTGGTGTGTTTCAACCCTGTTTGTGTTACAGCTCTTTCAGTCTCACCATTTGGCAGGTCCTGAGTTCTTGTGCATCCAAGAAGAATGAGGTACATGGACAATTAGAGGGTGAGAAAGGAGAAGAGGTACTATATTGAATGACAATATAGTTCTCAGGAGACCCAGAGTAGGTAGCCTAGGGACCACCCCTTTCTGCCCAGAAGTGTCTTGCCAGTCATCACCCTGCTGTCTACGGTGTCTATGGTATCCAGGACGTTTGTGCCAAGGGGCACCTTCAGGCCCATGCCAAGCTGCCCTTATCCCCATCTCAGCTTCCCTCCCATACTCTGGTGTTCAAAGTCCAGAGGTGGCCGAGGCAGCTGGGGGCTGGTGTGTCAGTGTTGTCCTGAGCTCAAGCACTCCTGGAAGGGATGCAACAGAGCCTGGGCTTGACTTCTACTTTGCTCTGAGAGTTGGGAGAGGCACTTAGTGCCTGCTCGCACTGCCTGGCCTGCAGGGTCAGAGGAGCTTCCCAGGCCATTGAGATGATAGTAATACCTGGGTCCACAGTCAAGATTGGATGGCTGCAGCTGTGCCCTGGGGGGTGAGGGTCCCACCCCTTTAACTTTGAAGTGGGTGTGGGTCCCACCTGTTAGGGGCCCCCTCTAGCTCCCTGGAGTGCACAGTCCCAGCCATTCCTTCCCTGCTGAAGTCTGTACCTTTGAAGCTGCTGCTCCACATGGGCTGCTGCTGCGATAAATTCCCCTTCTGAAATGATACATCTAATTGCCATTAGGATGAAGATGATGATCACTCTTAACTGCTTCATGCTGATAGGGGGCATTGTTTTGAGGAAAACAACCGTTTGATCCTTCTCAGAGGCTTATCTAAGGGTCCTCATTAAAAAGGGAGCCAAGGCTCAAGTTGTATGACCACTTGAATTTGATAGCCTCCAGATTTAAAGGCAGCAAAACACACTGCCATGTGTGTACCTATGCAACTATCTTACATGTTCTGCACGTGTACCCCAAAACCTAAAACACAATGAAAAATTAAAAAAAAAAATTTTACCAGAAGCTTAAATATGTGAAGGAGAAAATCTAGTGCCAATGATAACAGAATTAAAAAGTAAAATAGACTAATTCTGAAAACAATGCTGTGGCTAGAGCTGTCTCATTCTGGTGAAAGAAACTGAACCTTGTATGAGGGCAGGTAAACTTTAAAAGACAAATAACTGCTTAGGGAAGTAGGTAATTCCTGGGGAGTTCAGGATAGAGGAGTTCTTGAAAAACACACCTCGTGGTGAGGAACAGAGCAAAGGTGAGAATGGTAAGCTCCCCAACTATAACTAAGGGGTTGGGAAAAATATTGTTCATGGTTCTGCTAAGAGAATCGTGGAGGGGCCAGATTGGAGAGGAAAACTGAAAATCCTGCTAAGGTGTCCAGGAGGAGGCCCACCTTCCTCCCTTTGAAATCTGAACAATCAGAACTAGAAGAGGAGCCTTGGGACCCATCAGTCCTCCTGCACCCAGTGACCTGTGTCTCTGGGGACATTCAGCCCTCCAGTGTTCCTGTGATGATTAATACTGACTGTCAACTTGACTGGATTGGAGGATGCAAAGTTTGTTTCTGGGTGTGTCTGTGAGGGTGTATCCAAAAGAGTTTGTATTAGTCCATTTTCATGCTGCTAATAAAGGTATACCCAAGACTGGGTAATTTATAAAGGAAGGAGATTTAATGGACTCACAGTTCCACACGGCTGGGTAGATGTCAAAATCAGGACAGAATATGAGGGAGGAGCAAAGAGGCATCTTACATGGTGGCAGGCAAGAAAGCTTGTGCAGGAGAACTCCCTTTTATATAACTATCAGAACTTGTGAGACTTACTACTACAAGAACAGTATGGAAGAAATCACCCTTGTGATTCAATTATCTCCACCTGGTTCCACCCTTGACACATGGGAATTATTACAATTCAAGGTGAGATTTAGGTGTGGGCAGAGCCAAACCATTTCAGAGATTAACAATTGAGTCAGTGGACTGGGAGAGGCCCCACACTCAATCTGGGTGGGCATCATCTAGTCAGCCACAAGCACAGCTAGAATAAAGTGGGCAGAAGAAGGTAGAAGGACTTCACTTGCTGAGTCTTCTGGCCTTTATCTTTCTCCCATGCTGTATGCTTCCTGCCCTCAAATTTCAAAGTTCAAGTTCTTCAGCTTTTGGACTCTTGCACTTACACCAGTGGCTTGCCAGGTGCTCTCAGGCCATTGGCCACGGACTGATGGCTGCGCTGTCAGCTTCCCTGCTTTTGAGGTTTTGGGGCAGCACTTTTGGAGGCTGAGGTGGGTGGATCGCCTGAAGTCAGGAGTTTGAGACCAGCCTGATCAACATGGTGAAACTCTGTCAATACTAAAAATATAAAAATTGGTTAGGGGAGGTGGTACTCACCTGTATTCCCAGCTACTCGGGAGGCTAATTGCTTAAACCTGGGAGTCAGAGGTTGCAGTGAGCCAAGACTGCACCACTGTACTCCAGCCTGGGCGATAGAGCAAGACTCCATGTCAAAAAAAAAAAAAAAAGAAAAGAAAAGAAAAGAAATGTGTGTTCAAAGTTTTCCTGCATCCTCTCATCCTTTCTGTCTCCACTTCACCCTCCATAAAGAGGTATTAGCAGAGGCACCTAAAGAGGACCGACCATACAGAGACCTAGGAATAGAGACACTTGGGCTAGGAATATAGATGCTTACAAGAGCATGGCTTGCCAGTGAGCCTGAGTTTTTTATTGCAACAACCTCTGGAGACTGCAATGGAGTGGCTGTGCACTAGCTAGTTTTGGGCGGTAGATTTTTCTCCTGAGGCTTGTCAGGTAAGGCCTTTGTGATTGCTTATGGTTAGGCCAGAATAATCACGTACATTTTTGACTAGGAGTCAGGACTCCTCAAGAGTAGACATAAGACTAAAGAGCAGCAAATAGACGTCCTTGGTTCAAGAAACTATTAGGTATAGAAATTATATACCTCTTAACAGTATTTTGCATGGTACCCATCTGGATGAGAGAGAATTAAGATACATCAGTCACCTTACGAATCTTTTCTCATTTAAATCTTGCAGTAGTCAGTGAGATTGTTGTCATTAGACACACTTTATAGAAAAACAGTGTTCTGATAAATTTTTAAAAAGTCATGAATTTTACAGTGCTTTCTGTTGGACAAATAAAAAGTAGAAGTTTTTTCTATGTAATTCTTACTAAATATACAAGAGACTCAGTGTGTTACCTGGCTTCCATTTCCCCTAATTTCTTTTTAATACATGTAAATTGTTTTTTATAAAAGTAATTTTGAACACTGGATTGGGATTCAAATTTTCATATGATCACATTTATCACTTCTTGTGCAAATGGTTTGATTTTTGTGACTTGTCTAAGAAATTATTTTCAACTTAGATAAATTAGTTATATTTTGGATTTTTTTTTACTTTTATATTTTATTTAAAATAATCTTAAAGATATTTTTCAAAATATAATAAAGTTTAAATTAATGAATGCTATACAGTAGTTATCTACTATCTCAACAGTAGTAATAATGTCCAAATATGATTTAATGTACATTTCATTTTTAAAATATATTTTTATAATATCTACTATATCACATATTAAGTTTCTACTTGTGCCTGGGTCTATTCCTAATTATTTCATAATTAAATATAAAGATAAGGAATGCATATCTGTATGTAAAATTATTAATATAAGTTGTTTCCAAGTTTTCAAAAAACAATATAATAGCTTGAGAAATTTAAATAAAATGGTATAAGTTTTATATGTAAGGAGTGCTTTGTTAATATTTCAGATAAATTATAGAAAATTTATGAGTAGTTTCACAGTTGTTTGAAACATTATTCTCCAGACTTTTCTGTTTTTTTTTTTAATATAAAAGACTTTTTAATAAAAGCCTAATATTCACTTTCCCTTATTGTCATAATGGGAAAGTTTTTTGGCTATTTACTAATAAAGAGATTTTAGATGAAAGTAATTGCATTACTGGATTAAACTGAAGAGTGATTTCTATTAAATTTTATCCTTAGAAATGGCTTTCAACTGCATGCAACTGCTTCTGTTAACTTATGATTCCTGTTTCATTTTATTATTGGGAATGACCTTAATAAGTAGACAGAACCCAGAAACCATCTATAAGGAACTATTTTATGGGCACCAGGAAGGCCAACTACCCAGAATTTATACCCTGCAACCTGTTATGGTCTTTGAACTCAATTATTAAAGATTTATCTCTTTGTTTCTCAAGCCCTTTTAGTCTTCTGAAACACTCTCAGAATGTAATTAGTCCTCAGATTGTGAAGTCTGAAATCATAGCATTTACTAAAAAACAAAAACAAATACAGACTCATAAGTAGATTTAATCCACACCACTCATTTTAATTATAATTATGAGAACTGAATGTAAATAACTTGACTAATTAGTGATTAAGTCTGAATTCAAACTCAGGACTCATGACTCTCAGTCTAAAGCTCTTGTTTTATAGTGAATCTATTTCTAATATATAAATATAAAATAAAAAACCAATTTTTAAATGCATTTTGCCTTCCGCCATATGCTCTTGTAATAGTAAGGAAAAGCCTGTCTTAAACATTAGTTTGACTTCTCCACTATCTTCTCTTTACTCATGAAACACACACATGCACACACATACACATACAAAACAGCAAAAAAATGACCCTTTTCTTATATTTATTAAAATATTAAATAAACCAATAGAGCAATTATTTGCTATATATTATTTATCATTCACTTGCTAAGTGACAGCAAATATCTTTCCTGACATTTGGTTCATATTTCCTCCACTATGCAGTCCTAATTTTCTATATTTATATTTATTTAGTAACTTTATATAACAAAAAAATCTAGTTTATGTAACAAAAATTCTTACATATGCTTAGTTGCCTATAAGTAAACTTTAAAGTAAAATAAAATTCTTTCAATTTCCAGAGCCATTTCTCTTTTCTTACCTTATGCTGGTTGTAAGATTATTTCAGCCTCTGAATATGACTGTTAACCATAATTCGTGATGATATATCTCTCCCCACTCTCATTCAAATAAGTCTGCCATGTCTATTGCTTACATGATATGAGCCATTGATATTCAATCTTTCTTCTACATTAATAATATAAATATTGTCAAATATATGGTATTGAATAAGAATATATTTTACAATCTAGTATTTAGGAACTTTTTACAGCTTGGTTTTCCTACAACTAACTTAAATGTCTTGTGTGATGGCTGGCACGGTAAGCCTTTATTTATTAGAGCAGATAGATGCCTTCAATTGCATTCCTCATGCTACTCACTTCAAAGGTGACAAAGAGGTTTTGTCTTTCAGGCAAAATTCATTTGAATAAAGATCTGGTTCAAGGACACAGGTTCCGAACACCAAGCTGGACATTAGAGAAAGAAGTGATGGCACAAAGGTTGTGTTATTGCTGAAGCAGATTTGCATCCTGCTGCTTGACTTCCTTTTGACTTGTTTCGTCGGTTCTATCTGCTGATTCAATTCTTTCCTCTGTGATGTACTTTGAGTTTATCTCTAATTAAAAATATATCAGATTGTATCATAACCTATGGCTTATCTGTTCTATTAAACGCTTAACCCATTATGTAAAGAGTTGTATTGATTGTATATTTTCAGTTCCCAGGAAGATGCTTAGCATATAGCATAGGGCCAATACATATATTGAATGAAAAAAATTTAAAAATGAAGTTACTTTGTTAAATTTTATACAATGAGAAATCATTAAATTAAATAAAAGACCTGAGTGGAACACACATCAAAGGAATAGCAAACGTTAGCATGTCACTTTATGCCTAGAGCAAGAAGGTATGTGTGGAAATTGCATAATTACCTATTAAAAATATGAGTCAAACAAAAATTAACAAGCTCTTTCCTTGCCTTTTTTAAAATTAGAAATGTTCAGGCGAAATTCTGTTGGGATTCACTTGGGGTGGTTGACAAAATATTAAGGGAAATATTAGGAAAGTTATAGACTATAGTCTCAAACCTTTTGGAAGGCAAAAATGTTTTTATTAACTTATGGAATGCGCTGAAGGTAGCCACTTCTTACATTAATACATTAAGTTACAGGATGAAGATTAGGGATAACAAAATCTTCCCCACTTAAGTTTGTTTACCCCACATTTCATTGTCACTATCTAATTTGTTTACTCATGTAAACTTTGTGCCAGAGAGTCCTCTCATTACCCATTAATGATGTTTGTTCTGGGCCCTGGAAACAAACCTTTTATTATTCGTAAAACCACCCTTTTAACCATGTTCATTATCCACAGGCATGTTGACTTAGAACCTCTGTTATTAAATCTATACTGAATAAATGTGAGGAGGAACAGGGAGAAGTTGGTTAGCTGCAATTACCCTCTGAATGCAGCAGATAACCATCCCTAGCCCACTCGATTCACTGTATTCTGGTGTGTGTGAATGCATTTATTCATCTGTGGTCTCTGAGTCAGGGTCTGCAGGAAAGACCTCCACAGATGGTGATCAGCATCTTAGGTAGTGACCTCAAAGTAATACTCATAACAAAACTCTATGCCAAAAATCAATAGTCATAAAGGTAGATGTCCAACTTCACATATAAACATGTAACATTTTTATATGTGTAGATATATATGTGTGTCTCAGTGTATAAAGGAAAATAAGTTTTAGTAGATTACCCCAGTTTGCAGTTTTTAGTGACTTCTTCATGCTAAGTGAATTTAACAATACAATTGAATTTGTCATATTATTAATGGTCCTAGAAAAAATCATTTTGGCTTTAAAAAGTTAACAGTGTGAATAAAGTAGTACAAATTACACACACAATATATGGAAAAAATCTGTGTTTTGAAAGTGAGTCTTTTAAATTAAAATCAAGAATAAGAATTTAAAATATAATAAATCTAAAATGTAATAAATAGGCTTTTCATGGGCACAATTCTACATGTTTAAACATGATTTTTAAAACTTTTATTTGCGTGCCATTGCTTCATTCTTTTTTGCTCACTCAGCTTTCTAGTTTGTTGCTAATACTTTTGATAAGAAACAGTGAACTGCAGATAATCTTTCTTGAAGTAAATATGATTCTACTTCTGCTCCAATAAGAATGCTCAAGAATGAATAAGCATATCTAAATCCTTTAGAGGAACTCATTCAATGTGAAATTGAATAGATGTTCTGATAACCAACAAAACATATCCTCTCAGAAACTAAATTCACTGTATACAAACTTGAACCTCTTCTCCAAATCTTCAACTCACTCAATGGCAATAGCATTTATCTGATATCCTTTAGGCACTGTTAAGGAGAATTTCTTCTTTTCTCCTTTCTTCTTTGTACTCTTGCCTATGTGAGCCTCAGTGTTCTTATCTGAAAAAAATAAGATATTGGAAATAAGGCACTACAAAAAAAAACAACTACCACACTGACATAGTAGATAATAACAAATGCTAGTCCTCAAGATCAAGCACGTTCAGTATCACCAGCACCAAGTCTGCTTGCACTTTTATGTTCCACACCTGTCTATTGTACAATCCCACATTTGCCAAGGTTATTTTAGTTTCCTCATGGATTTTAGTAACTGTATTTTAAAAATAAACTTTCGTAACTACCTTTTTCGCTTTCATTGTATGCCAACTTTAAAAAAGAGTTTATTCCCTGAGAAAAATTATATATGTCAGAAGCCTAGCTGGCAAAATATAAATTTATGGTCTTGACATTAAAAACATTACATGAACTCACTCCACCATATTTATATTACTCTTTATTTGTTCAAAAATTTATTTATGCCATTTTTTTTGAGATGGAGTTTTGCTCTTGTTGCCCAGGCTGGAGTACAGTGGCATAATGTTGGCTCACTGCATCCCCCACCTCCTGGGTTCAAGCTATTCTCCTGCCTCAGCCTCCTCAGTAACCGCCACTACAGGTATGTACCATCATGCCCAATTAATTTTTTTTGTGTGTGTATTTTTACTAGAGACTTGGTTTCACCATGTTGGTCAGGATGGTCTGAATCTCTTGACCTCATGATCTGCCTGCCTTGGCCTCCCAAAGTGCTGAGATTACAGATGTGAGCCACAGCACCCTGCATATTTATGCCATATTTTAACTAGAAGTTGAATCAGCCTGAGATTCTCAGAGCAAAATATAATTTAAATTGAAGGGGTAAATGTAAATATTACAACTACTTTAGAAAGTAATTTACCAATGATTAGTAAAATTGAAGATTTTAATAGTTACATTTCACCTAAACAACTCTTAGGGATACACTCACTGGAAATTTTGTTTTTTGTGTGCAATGATCAGGGTACTTTGCTATTTATTGGAACATTGTGTGTGATAGAGAAAACATTAAATTCATGCATACATACTATTACAGATAGGAGTATCCACCATTATGTAATAAATATACTGCAATATTGTTTTTGAGAAATGCTTGGGGACTGTAAAAAAATGGTATAGAAAGAATCATCCACTGTAAGAGTCTAGATTTAGGGTTGTTGCAATGAACAGAAAAACTCCCACAGTTTGCCAAAATGAATAGAAAGAATCAGAAATTGGATGGTCTTCATGGAGTATGAAGGTTGAAGAGTGCATTACTGTGACCCATGAGTAAATTTCCTGAGCACTAAGGAAAGCACTAGTTATGCAGATGTACGGAGTACTTAGGGTACCTTGTATAGAATTAAAAAGTATAACAGTTTACCAATTTTTAGACACTCAAGGATTTTCTTCCATAACCCTACAGCCTGTCATGACAATACTATTACTTCTACTCAATACCCCTGAATTTGAGGGGAGGACTTTCACTGCAAAAGAATTTCACCTATCTGGATTGTGCAAATAAACCTGAGAGTGTCTGATTTCTAATAGGCATCATGTTTAATAATAATATCCTGGAAAATACCAGTTGATCTATGGTGACATGTTACATGTAGTTGATAACATATGAATGATAACATAATATATGCCATGATGTTTTATTACAATAATTGTTACAATAATAATTACGAAATTTACATAAAGGAATAATATCACAAATTGTTAACATTTATTAGGGGCTTACTTTTTGCCAGACACTGTTCTGTCCTCATTTGTTATAATCAATACACTTAATTATCAAAACAACCATAACATAAGGGTATTCTGAAAACTACCATTTTGCAGATGAGATAAGAGAGGTTCAAAGAAGTTCAACAATTTAGCCAAGGTCACACGATAGGTTGGTGGTGGAATTAACTAGTATTATCAAGTCTGTCTGTCTGGAGACCACAGACTTTAAATGTAATTTAAATTAATTTCCATATAATTTTATTCTTAAACATTATATCTTAGAAACATATTTTTATTTAATATGTGTTTTATGTCACAAATCTAATAATGATATTGGAGTGTGTTTTGAAAGCAGTTAATGAAAAGGCAGAGATATGAAGGAACAGCAAATTAATGGAGAAGATGGGGGAATGGTATCAAAAGCGTTTAATCTCATCAAGATCCCGAAAGAAGGATTAGATGCCAGCACTCTCTTTGCTTCTAACTTTCTACTCACATCAATTTTTTTCTATGAGCTAATGAGATATACATTTGGCCCCTGAATGACATGAATTTGAATTGTACAGTTCCATTTATACATGAATTTTCTTATGTCTGTTTCACCCTTAATATAGCAAGACCAACCATTCCTCTTTCTCCTCCTCCTCAGCCTACTAAACATGAAGATGACCAGACTTAAGACTTTCATGATCATCCACTTGCACTTAATGAATAGTAAACATATTTCCTCTTTCTTATGATTTCAATAATATTTTCTTTAGCTCACTTTGTTGTAAGGATACAGTGTATCCTTACATATAATATGCAAAATAAATGTTTGTCAATTTTTTATATTTATCAGTAAGGCCTTCATCAATGGTAAGCTATTAGAAATTAGGCTTTTGAGGAGTAGAGAGTTATACATACATTTTTTACTGTTTTAAGGGGTTGGTGCCCCTAACTCTTGGATTGTTCAAAGGTCAACTGTACTTCAATTTACAAAATATTTGAGACAGAAGAGAAGACCAGTGTTTGATGTAGTTCTTGAATTTGAGATATTTGATTTTTACTACATCCCATGTATAATTAAAATAATTATTTAAAAAAGCCTAGGAGATTAATCATTTATGTTTTTATTTTTGTTTTACTGTTAGCTTAAATATGAATGAGTTGTCCATTCTGCCCTGAAAAAGATATGCTTTCAAGCTTATTCTGTTGCTCCATGTTTTAAACAAATAGTTTATATGTGGCAGTGGAAACGAGCACTTTTTATCTCATGTCAAAATCCTACCTATATATTGTTCCTGGCTAGTTCAGATGTACCAAAAAGACTTAGCCAGTTCTCACCTTTCATTGGCAAATATTTTCCTTGGTTTTGTTCTTTTTCATTTACTTCCTACTCTGAGCATATACACCTAGCAATATAATCTATTTGCTTGTGTTTGTTCATCCCATTAAAATGCCTTTTAAGGGCAAGGAGCAAATAAAACCTCTAAATCTCAAACTACTTACTGCAATGTCTGGAACCTGGGAATGCGTGATAAATATGAGTGGATGACAAATAGTGGAGTGTCGGGAGCCATGAATAAAGACAAGGAAAGTGGGCACATAGTACCACACAACTCCCAAGCAACTTGCCTTACTCTAAAAAATCTTTTGAGTTAAGGCCAGGAAATCACCTAGTTTTGTGTAGATATGCTCTATAGCATTTGTGCAATGTAGGGGTCATACTGCTTAGTATTGATTTTACTCTGATGATTGCTTAACAAGCATAGTTATGCCTAAATGACTGATGAGACGAGTGACCCACCAAGGTGGCAGTGAGACAAAGAAATGTATCTACTGTAAAGATGCAATAATTAGAATGAAATATACTGCCCAGGCTTTGCCAGTATTGACTTGCTGAGTCAAACTTTAAGTACGTCTTTCCTTAATAGAGGGAAGAAAATGAATTGCATAGGAATATCAACATCCATTTCCAGAATATTTAATTTGTTCTCAAATTTGGTTTCAAAATAATTATGCTGATTATTCCTTTATGCTAAAATTTATGTGATTTGTCTTACACTGCATGGTTATCACTGTATTATTAAAGGTTCTGCTTTATCTGAAAAATAAAAGTTTAGGGACAAAATAGTGTCTGCACTTAACAGAACACGTACGCTTTTGCCCCAAAGTGCTATCTGAGCCTTTAAGTCTTTTTTATATGAACATGTGTCACTCACTTTGATGACAGCACAAGCGTTAGAGTTTCCAATCCCAAAAACAAATAATTTTCAGTCATCTCGTGGTTTGCTTACCAGTTTGTCCTTCATTACATCCCCAGATAACTGGAAACACATGTAAAAACTTGTGAAATACCACATTCTTGTGACTGGCAATTTTAATTTGATTTTGTGCCATAATTAAGCATTGCTTCCTATATGGGCTGAAACTAAACTTGACCAAGAATTAGAGCCCAAATTCAGCATCATTGGTTGATTAAATACATTAAATGAATAGAAAAAAAATACTAAAAAAATAAATGCCCCAAGAAATAGGTTAGCATAAGATTTAGCCCAAAATGGAAGTTTCATATTAGTAGCAGTCTCCACATTTTCTGAATTTCATTTTCAAACCCATTCAGTGTTCAAGTTGATATTATTTATCATTTCACTATATTATGCCTCTAGTCATTTATTAATTTTAACCTGAAGTCTTTTATTTAGCTTATGACACAACTACTGTAATGACTTCTAGGGAATTTCAATGTATATTTTGAAAAGGGCATAAGACCAGTTCAAATGAGGTAAGGTTGGAACTTTTCATATATTTTTATTGTCTGGAGTTACAAAATTAATTGGATTCAACAAAGGCCTTTGACTTTCAAGAAAAGCTAAAGCAACGAGGCACTAATGTGTGCTAAATGTAGTGTCCATTGCTCAGCAAATTAGATGATGTGCCTTGCTAGAAAGTACAGCTAGCTACACACTAAACAGAATGTGAAAATCAGAAGGCATATTTTAAAAATTATAATAATAATTGGTCTCTTTTAACTAGGTGTTCAGGGAATGGGCAAACAGGAGTGTCCAATAATTAATTTCACAAATAAATATTTCAAATTATTATGTATTTAGCAATATACAGAAGATACGAGCACGGAATCACGGTGAGAAGAGAGAAACAGTAGGATAAAGTATATAAATTGTGAGAAGAGCTAAATTTTACAGCACTAAATCCATGCATGCTGGGCTATCTTTTGGGGTGAGTCCTGATGTGTGTGCCTCTTTGTGTCAAGGAGGGAGTAATGATAAAAAATAGAGCTGTGTTCAGTCATATTAATAAGTCTTGTTTTCCCAACTTATTAATTTACCTTCATGATTCCTGCTTATTATTTGGGAGTGGTTGGAAGACAGTTTCATTTTCAGAATGCGATAGGGCAAACATTAACATAAATCAATATGATATAAATGTTGTGTGTGTCAGGCAATCCAGTATTTCTGAAATATGTTCAAACTCAAAGGGCAACGGGAACATGCAACATCAAGGAGAACAAATCACGAATGTTGACTTGTTTCATCTTTCTTTATTGACAGCTCACTTATTTCTTACATATGTGTATGTGTGTAACTGTGTGGGTGTCGTATGTGTGTGTGTAATATTAGGAAACCATCTAGAAATGTTAGTAAAGGCTATAGAAAAGTACAAACTTGTCACTTCTTTTCAAACAAAAACAATGACATATTTTGTTTTTATCTCATTATAAATGTAGAACACTGATTTTAACCATGTTATTATGGGACAGTTGTGGATCAGTAGAAAAGAAGAGAGGATCTACTGTTACCATGTTGGAAATGCTGAAAGCCTATCTCCTCTGTTCAATAGTCACTAATATGATGAAAACCAAATATAAAAGCTTGTCTTGACCAAACGAGGTGATTCATGCCTGTAATCTCAGCACTCTGGGAGACAGAGGAGGGTGAATCACTTGAGGTCAGGAGTTTGAGATTAGCCTGACCTACATAGTGAAAACCTGTCTCTACTAAAAATACAAAATTAGCTGGGTGTGGTAGTGTGTGTCTGTAATCCCAGCTACTTGGGAGGTTGAGGCAGAAGAAACACTTGAACCCGAAAGGTGGAAGTTGCAGTGAGCTGAGATCGTGCTATTGCACTCCAGCCAGGGCAGCAAGAGTGAAACTCTGTCTCAAAAAAAAAAAAAAAAAAGGGTGCCTCAAATGAGAACATCATCTGTTGAATATTTTTCAAAATATTTGAGGTTATTTATAGAAGGGAAACAATTATAGAAAGCACTGGCCTGTAGATACTCACATGACACCCACATGCGTGTTCGTGCACACACACACACACACACACACACACAAAACCCTATATAAATTTATGAAAGTTGTACAGCAAAATATTTTAAGTATATTAAAATTCTGTTTTGCATGTTTATCTTTGTAAAATAGATAGTATTTCAAGTTACTTGCTACTTCCCATTGCTTGGAGATTTTGAATCAGGACATTTAAGTATGTTTAGGATTTAGGAACATATATATATATTCGCAATCATGAAAGCATAATAAAATATAACCTTATAAGGTAACATATGTGGCAAACTGAAGAAGCCGGTGATGTTTGAGTTATGTACATTTTATATTCCTACATAGTTTGATTCAGATGAGTGTAGTTTTCTGTGTTCACCTAGTATTTCTTGCAAATTAAATCATGCATAAGCAAATAAAACATTCCCATTACATTCAGAGTTTTCTGTAATATAACAATCATGTAGGAACAAATTTACAGTTTAAAAAAAAAGTATTTTAGCAGAACTGATTGTATTTGTATATCTTGACTCTTTTCATGTGGCCTCAAGGCTGTGCAGTTTCTAAAGCAATTCTCATAGTACATTCCTTGCTTGCTGTTGAAATTATCCTATTTATATCCCTTCTATAAGAGATACAGATTATTTGTAATAGAGACAGAATGAGAGAGGGAAATGGATTGTGAATAATTGCTGCAATTATTTTATTCTTTTTGTTTATGGAGCACCTGTGCAAGCCATGTTATATCTTCCCTATCACTTCAATACAGTTTAGAACACTAGATTATAATAATAAATGGTATGGGTATGTTCCACTTTTTGGAAATATGCAATTAATCTGGAATTCAGATAGGTGCAAATTTACTCTCTCTCTCTCTGTCACACACACACACACACACACACACAGACACACACAATAAATCAATATTTTTCCTAGAAATCATCTCTATCAGATAAGTCCCTGGGTACTCCAAAAAATCTCCTTGAGCTTGACATCCACAGGTGATGAATCTTCAGTTTCGTGTTATTTCTAGCAAGGTTCATGAAAAGGTTTAGAAAGTTATCTGTCAGGCAGTGGGATCACTTCTAGCCTGTGTAACACTTCAATGCTGAACTGAGTTAAAAACAAACAAAAAAATATATATATAGGAAGGAAAAGAAGAATGAATAAAGTAAGAAAAAATAGCAAAGGTGGAATTTGTATAGCTGTAAGACTTATATCTCAAAACATAGCCTAGGGACTTCTAGCATTCACCAGTTCAAAACTTTTTGCAAAATATTACTAAGCCATTTTGCACTCTCATTCTCTCTTGAGAGAAAAGTAGGATGGCTGGAGGCTAGGTGAATTTTGACAGCACAAAAGATTAAAATAGTGTAGATTTGCTAATCCAATTGTTTCTTTTTTATTGTCAGACTTTTCAAAAAAGAGAAATGATCGTATATTTTTACTAATATTTACATTTGAAAATATTCATTTTCATATATTTTATTCATATTAGCATATAATGGGTACATTATTTTTAAACTAACATAGAAATATTTACAAAATTACTTTATTGTTCAATATGGTAAATATTGATGCATAAAGCCCACTTAAAATGCATTTGGAGTCTCAATAATGTTAATAATTTAAAGTTGTCTTGATCAAGAGGTTTGAGAAGTGTCACATTTAATTTAGCAAATAAAGTTGTTGAAAAAAAGTTGTGAAATTAAACGTCTAAAACTCATTTGTATTATGTCTGTATTAATGTCATGAGATAGTAATAATCTGCTGAATACTGTAGGTTTCTTTATTTGCCCATTCATTTAGAGTCACACTTAAAATGCATGATAAGTGAATCCATAATAAATGATAAAATCAAGTAGAAATATTGCTGTTGCAAATATGTTAAGTTCAATTTTTCATAAGTTCTTAAATAATTTGAACTATCAAATCAAGAAATTTCATCTATTTAAATAAAACTTCATGAAAGTAAAACTTACATAAATCTAAAAACAATAATATGAAGAGAACCCATTCTCTAATAATATGGAGAGAAAAATAAAATATGTAGATTAAGAAAATATTGGTTGTTTAATAACAAAAATGGCCTCTACACTGAAGTACAGACTAACAACTATCCGTTTGATTTCTCCCTTTGATGTTTACTTTGCATTTTTAACTAGATTTGGTAAAAAAATAAACTTTTTGTCTCTGAACAAAACTATAAGTCCTAATGTTACAATGATCTAAATTTTACAGAGAAAAAAATATATAGAAACTGACTGAGAAAACCCAGACAGGGTAGTTACTAGACAAAGATTTTAAATCAGTGATTGAATATGTTCAAAGAGCTAAAGGCTAAAAAAACAGAAACAAAAGAATAATCTCCCAACAAATAAAGAATAGCAACAAAGAGCCTGAACTTATTTTAAAAAACAAATTTAAATACTAGGGTTAAAAAGAATAATAATTAAATTTTATAAAAGCTATGCTACAATTAATAACTAATTTGAGTTGGCAAAAGTAAGATTCAGCAAACTTGAAGATAAATGAAAATTAGCCTTCTGGGGAGCTGAAATACATCTGAATGAAGAAAATTAAAGATAGACCCAGTGACACGAGGAATATCACAAAGCATTGAGCACATCATCAAGGAAGTAATGGAATAAGGAAGGACAAAATTGTCATTAGATATATAGCAAAAGAAAAAAATAGTTTACATAAATCTTGTTTTATTAAAAATTTGATTAACTATAAATTATTTTAAATTCCAATTAAGAGTCGTCGTTTATAATAATGAATTTTATAAAGTGATTTAACTATATGCTGTCTATTAAAAATGCAATTTAAATTCTGGCATACATAGGCAAAAGTATGGAATATACATATACTATGAAAATCAAAACCAAAAGAGAATTGAAGTGGATATAATAATATAGACTAAATAGAATAGACTTTAAAAAAAAATTACTGGAGATAACATTTAGATGAATATGTTATAATAATAGCATAAAGGGAAATATAATAATAAAAGTGTCAATCCATCAGGAAGATATAAGAAAATTATATACATATAAGCACCTAAGAACAAAGCCTCAAAACAAGTAAAACAGAAACTAATAAAATTAAGTAGAAAAATAGATAATTCAACAGCAATAACTGGAAACTTTAATACCGTACTTTTAATAATGAATAGAACAAATAGAACGTCAAGAAAGAGAGGACTTAAACAATATTAATAAACCTACTAGTTATTCTACGTATCTGTACAGAACTTCACCCAACAACAGGAGAATGCACAATCCTCTCTAATACACGTTCCTCTCTAATACACATTCCTCTCACTTTCAATAATGAATAAATAGCAGAATGTCAAGAAAGAAAGAGGACTTAAACAACACCAAAAGCCTACTACTTATACTACACATCTGTAGTGAACGCCACCTAACAACAGAATACCCATTCCTCTCTAATGTACATGGAATAAATAGCAATAAAATATGACTCAGCAAATCTCAAAAGACTGAAATCATACATAGTATAGTATCCAACCAGAAAAGACTAAAATTAAATACTAATAACAGAGGAAACTTGGGAAAGTAACACATATGTGAAAATTAAATAGCAAACTACTAAGTAACCAACTGATCGAAAATAAATTACAGAGGACATAGAAAATGTTTTGACATGAAGGAAAATGAAACACAATATATCAAACTTGCCAGATGCATGGAAATTAGTGCTAAAAGGAAAATGTATAGCTAAAACATGCACACTTTGAAAAAGAGAAACTATTTTAATTAATCATGTGACTCCCAATTTTAGAAACGATTAAGTGAAGGCCTGGAGTGGTGGCTCAAGCCTGTAATCCCAGCACTTTGGGAGGCCGAGGCGGGTGGATCACGAGCTCAAGAGATCGAGACCATCCTTATCAACATGGTGAAACCCCGTCTCTACTAAAAATACAAAAAAAAAAAAAAAAAAAAAAATTAGTTGGGCATGGTGGTGCGTGCCTGTAATCCCAGCTACTCAGGAGGCTGAGGCAGGAGAATTGCTGAGGCAGGCGGCAGAAGTTGCGGTGAGCCGAGATCACGCCATTGCACTCCAGCCTGGGTAACAAGAGCGAAACTCGGTCTCAAAAAAAGAAAAAGAAAAAAGAAACTATTAAGTGAAGAACAAACAATCCAGAAGAAAAAGGAGGTAGCTTTTAATAATTATAGTTCGATTTTAGCACATAAAATATATTCTCTATTTTAGTACATAAAATAGAGAATAGAAAAACAATTTAAAAATAAATGAATAGCTGGGTGTGTTGCCATGCACGTATAATCAAAGCTACTTGAGAGGCCGAGGAAGGAGAATTGCTTGAACTCCAGAGGTGGAGGTTGCAGTGAGCAGAGATCACGCCACTGCACTCCACCCTGGGTGACACAGTGAGAGTCCATCTCAAAAAATAAAATAAAATAAAAATAAATAAATAAATATTTTAAAATAAATAAAATATTTATTCTTCAAAATGATAAAAAAAAAGAAAATGACAGTCTTTAAAAAGGTTTAGAAATATTTAAATAACAAAAAATAGAAGTCTCAAATTACTGAAGTCAAGAAATAAAAAGGTGACACCACTACTACTCACCCGGCAAAAAACAAAAAAGGATCATAAGAGAATACTCAGAGCACATCTGTGCCAACGAAGTTTGTGCCCAGAAAGGCACAATCTTACCATAGCTGACTTAAGAAGAAATAGAAAAATCCAAATAAACTTATAACAAGTCTATACTCACAAATAAAAACTTAGTAATGGTGAATTCTATTTATTAAAAGGGAACACCAGTATTCTTTATGACTAAACACACAAAAGTTCTGAAAACAAACACAAGGTAACGGAAACACAAGCACATAAAAATTATCACTATCATTTATTGAATGCACTAACAATTTTTGAACCAAAGTAAACTATTTCACTATTGTTAGACGATTTCTGATTTTAAAAATATTAAAAGTATATCTTAGATTTAATAAAAAGTAATTTAATATACTAGCTATTATATGTAAGTTATTCATTATGACAATCAATAATACTACTCTGAAATAATAATCTCAGGTATATCATTAAGGAAACTGGAAATTGTATGAAGAAAAAAATGATAAAAATTGCAATAAAAATATAAACATGAGCTGCTAAGAGCCAACGCAAATGATGACAGACCTTTCTAGAAAGAGAGAAAGTAACTTTCCCTCTCCAGGTGCTCTGCCAAGAAATGAATAATATCATGGGCTAAAGTAAGTACATGATTGATCATAGATGACACAAACAAATGTAAAAGTATTTTATGTCCCATGGATTAGAAGAGTCAATAATGTTAAAATGACCATATTGCCCAAAGCAATCTACTGATTTAAAGTTCTTCCTATCAAACTACCAATATCATTTTTTTTGCAAAATTGGAAAAAATACTAAATTTTAAATGGAGTCAAAAAATAGTCCCCATAGCCAAAGCAATTCTGAGCAAAAAGAACAAATCCAGAGGCATCACATTACCTGATTTGAAACTATACTGTCATGTTATAGTAACAAAAACCGTATGATACTGGTACAAAAATTGACATACATACCAATGGAACCGAAGGGAGAACTCAGAAATAAAGCTGCACACCTACAGTCATATGATTTCAATTAAGTTGACAAAAATAAGCAAGGGGGAAAGGACACTCTATACAATAAATGGTGCTGGCATAACTAGCTAGTCATATTTAGAAGAATGAAACTGGACACCTGTCCTTCACTATATATGAAAATCTACTCAATATTTCAAAGCAAGACTTTAAATTATAAGAAACCTGGAAGAAAACCTAGGAAACAGAATTTTGGATATCGGCCTTGGGAAAGAATATATTAAAATTAAGCCTATCAAAGTTAATACTAAATATTACTTTATTATATAAAATAAAGTCAACTCTATTATATTTTTTCTTTTAAAGTGGTTAGTTGGTTAATTTTATTTATTAGAGGGAGCAAACTGATGGAGTCCCCTACTTTGAAATGTCAATCTTAGTTTGATATTTATGTAAAAACCTCTCTCTGCAGTATTTCCTATAAATTATTGAAATGACCAATGACTTTAATACCATCTGTTTATTTATGTTATTAGAGACCTGGACACAATGCACATTTCTGAAATTCTGAAAAAATACCAAAAGCTCTTATAAGTAAAACAGAATTATGAAAAGGAATATCCAAATTTTGGTTCAATTAATGCTAAAACAAAACAAACAAAAACAATTAAACTTAACCTGCTGGAAAAAAAAGAAAAATGAAATTAAACTACATAATTTAAATAAAACTCCACCTTTTTTGCAGAAATGGGGCAAAAAGCGTAATGAGAAAAAGAGCAAGGGATGGGCGCAAATAGGCAGTAAGTGCTAACCTTTAGGATTTGCATACACATATATTTTTCATACTATGGGAACATGTTGTGGACTCTTCAGGGTACCCCTAGAGTAGACTGTGTGCTGAACAGAATGGAAGTACTCAAGACAGAGCTTCTGGAGGTGACAATTATGCAAGCTAGAGATAAGAACTTTTTCTTGTGAATAATTCTTACTAGCATAATACCTTAGGAAGAAAACTTGTGAGTGCATAGGTGAGCTATATTACAGCTATGCCTTTGAGATCTATAAATATTAATTATGTACATATGTATATTTCTATTAAGCCTATAGACATAATATGTCAAGTAATTTAGCATAAATATATTTAATAATAAATGCACATCCTTTGCATTGATTAAAGATCTCTAACTTATCTGTATCAAAAGAGTCTAATATTTAAATTATGCCTCCTTCTAATAACTGGAAAATTTATTTGTATATGCATACATACAAATACATAAATATGTTCTTAAGTTCATACTAAATATGGCATATATTTTCTCTTTTTCCAATATTGAAATGTTGATATGTGTTTGCTTTGAAAAAGTAAATACACAGAGGTATATAGTATTTTAAAAATCAGTGAAAAATATTTAGAGATAAGCTTTATGAATTATCTATTTTATAGAAGTTATTTCTTTCAGAAGTAAGATATTTTTTATCACAGGAAACTTCTGAGTTAAGTGTATAAGCACTAGAATAAGTTATGAATAAATAAAATGGCACTATCTGTAAACATGCATTTTATTCTTAAGGAGGAAATTTCTGAAATCTCAAAAACACATTGTTTGGTATCCTCATGAAAAAAAACCTTAGAAGTGAAGATGGTCTAGCAATAATTCTTTCTTTATTATTTTTAAAACTACAAATACATTTTTCTTCCATAAATTGTATTTTCATAGTTTAATATCTGCTCAAAGTACTCTGACAAAACCTGGATTGGCAGGGTAAAAAAAAAAAAGAGTGTCCCCTATAATATCCCATCAAAGGTAGAAGAAAGAGAGTGGTTTGGTTTAAAAACTTTTTTTTTTCATGGTAGAAACCAACACAATCATTCTTCTATTATTAGCTATTGACTTGATGGCAATTTTCAACTGGCACTTAACACAGACACAAAAGTCATCCAGAGCCTTCTCTGGTGTTTACAGGTTCTGTTAAATCACTAAGGACTCCATAACTGCTCGAGCCTATTACTTCTTTCATTAGGCTTTCCTTTTTTTATTACGTTTGGGCTTTAACTGAGTTTTCACCAAAGGTCAAAGTATGACTTTCATGACTGAAAGCCTGTTTTCTTGAGTACTAAGAAAGCGTCAGCTAAAATAAAACATCTTCCACTAACAAACCCATTTCTATCTTCAAGTTTAGCAGAACGATTACAATGAAACTAGAGATAAATAAATTCCCTAGCTGGGAGAAGAAATATACAGGATTGAGTTAGTTGTTACTCTATTTACAAAACTGTAACAATAGAATAATTGGTGAAAATATTTTTAGCACACTACCATTTATAAGAGTCAAAATATGAAGAGATTTTTCTCTGTTCCCACCATAATTTTGGTTGTTTCCATTTTAAAAATAGTAAATTTTATTTTGACATACTGTTTATTCCCCAACTGGTACCAAGCCTGGCAATTTCCAAGCAGGGCTGGAGCAGTGCAATCAAGGTAGCAAGAGCATCATCTTTACTCTTCGAATTGAAGACAGTCCACAGAAACAAAGGAGAGAAAAAAGCTAAAATGGCCAACAAAATGCTGGTGAATTTTCATATATCCTTCACTTTTAAACTTCCCACAGAATTGAAAGGTGGGTGATTTCCCCTACTTTTTGTCTTTTATGTTGTGGTGACTTCAAATTTAATATACTTTCAGTTAGGGCCAAGTAATATACTGTCAGTAAATATACACAGTTCACACTTCTGGATATACAGAGAAAACACAAAACTGAAACAAAAAAGACCTAAACTAAAGGCTAGCAATGCAATATGAATAAAAGTTTGTAAGTTATAATAATTAAACACTATTGTGGATCATGAGCTAAATTAGCTGACCTATGTTCTACAAATTAGTTTAAAAAAATGAAAAACTCTTATTAGGAGAAGCTGGAAAGACAAAGAACAGAATCCTCCTCAAATAGTTCTAATGTCACTACATCTTACTGCCTACTGCACATTCCTGTTTGTATATAGGATAGATATATCAACCAGAATATTCCCAAATTAAGCTCCAGAATCCCTGCCCCCAAAACCCACTTCTTTGATAAGTCTTTGTTAACTCAATTTCTGGCAACTCCACATTTCTAGTTACTTAGGCAAGAATTCTGAAGTCTACTATGACTTCAAAATGTATGTCTTTAAAATTATTTAAGGTAATGGTGAATAGTTTTCATTTGAAAATGAAAAACTGCAAGGTCTTCTAAGAACTAGGATAAGAATTAGCTCAGTGTCAGATCTGCCACATTTTAATTGTTGGGAAAAAAGGAAAAGGAGAAAGGACATAGAGAGTGCTGACATAAATTGGTTATGAGTAACACATAAACAAGGAACAACAAACTGCAAAGTGTGTAGGAGGCCTCTGGCGAGGAAGGCCTCTCCAGGCCGCATGTTCCGGTGCAGGGTGACCTAGGCTTTGCTGCTATAAACTGTGCTAAAGGACATAAAACCCCTTTGTATCACTACGACATAGCCAGACTTGTAGCCTCCTTGTAAAGCAAGAGTTCCACCAGCTGCACATAGATAATAAGTTAAAGATAACCACATATTCTTGTTTTGTGAAACTCCCAAACTGCCACTGTTATCAATCCTTAGAATGAAACACCAGTTCCGACTCACGGATTCACTCCACCATCACTCCACCCCTACCCTATAGATCAAAGTGATTGTTATCGGTAAATGGTGTAGATGATCAAAGCTCGGGGCCTTCACTATCTCCTCCAAAGTAACAACTGATGGCCCCCTGTTCCCACTACCTCTCTTAATCTGTTTTTTTCTCATTCTTTTGTCACCACCGAACTTGGGGTACCCACGGGTGATGTAGGCCTGGCTCCCTATATTCTGGTGCCCAACGTGGAGCTCATGGATTCCCTACATTCTAGCACCCAATGTGTGGGCTCATGGATCCCTACATTAATGACCCAAGCCAATTACAAGCTCCACACTAAGAAATGACCAGGAAAAAATATACTTTCCTCTTTTCATAGGAGGTTCTACATAGTCTCATGACAAAAGAAATGGATACAGGAAAAGGTGAATAAGTGAGGGCAAAAATGAAATTCACCAAAGGATAATTTCGCCTCCCCCTCACATGCTTGTACTCATTCATGAAACAAAACACACTGTGTATTCTGTGCTAGATTTGTGCATAGGTAGTGGTACAAAATTTTTCATTCCTTTTTAAATGATATTTTTAAGTAGAAGAGCTAAACAATTGAACACTTAAAAATAATGTCAGAAATATATAGTTTGAGTGAAGTACTATGAATAAATAAGAAGCATGCTCTGATTTTTTAGAAAATTTTATTTTGCTTAGCCAGGTAGATGATTAAGTTGATACATAAAAGATGAAGGGAGAACACATAAGAAAAAGCTCCAGCATAAAATCTCTTAAAGCAGATCAGTGCAAGTACATGTATACATGTATTTTGTAGGGGTTTGTGTGAGTATGTGTCTGTGTGTCTTGTGTATTTGTGAGATGGGTAAAGCATGAATTCTGGCACCAGAAGTTCTAAATTTAAATTCTGCTCTTTGTTTAAGTTCTTGGTGCTATAGTTGCAAGTACTTCACACAACCGCATCAAAAGCAAACATTGACAAATGAGATCTAATTAAACTAAAGAGCTTCTGCATAGCAAAACAAACTATCAACAAACTAAACAGACAAGCTACAGAATGGGAGGACATTTTTGCAAAATATGCATCTGACAAATGTCTAATATCCCACATCAATACAGAACTCAAACAAATTGACAAGAAAAAAAAAGCCCATTAAAAATGTGGGCAAAGAACGTGAACAAACACTTTTCAAAATGAGACATACATGTGGCCAGCAAACAAAAAGAACTCAAAAATCACTGGTCATCAAAAAGTGCATATCAAAGCCACAGTAAGATAGCATTTTGGCTGGTGCCAGTAATCCCAGCACATTGGAAGGCTGAGGCGAGTGGATCATTAGGTCAGGAGATGGAGACCATCCTGGCTAATGTGGAAACCCTGTCTCTATTAAAAATGCAAAGAATTAGCCAGGTGTGGTGGCACATGCCTGTATTCCTAGTTACTCTGGAAGCTGAGGCAGGAGAATCACATGAACCCAGTAGGCAGAAGGTGTAGTAAGCCAAGATCACACCACTGAACTCCAGCCTGGGCAACAGAGTGAGATTCTGTCTCAAAAAAAGAAAAATAAAAAAAGCATTTCATGCCAATCAGAATGGCTGTTATTAAAAAAAAACATAAAATAAAAGGGTGCTGGGGAGGTTGCAGAGAAAAAGGAATGCTCATACACTATTGGTGGAAGTGTAAATTCGGTCAACTTGTGGAAGACAGTGTGATAATTTCTCAAAGACCTAAGGACAGAAGTTCCATTAGACACAGCAATCCCATTACTGGGTATACACCCAAAGGAGTGTCAATTTTTCTATTATAAAGACATATGGACACGTGCGTTTATAGCAGCACTATTCACAATAACAAAGATATGGAATAAGCCTAAACGACAGACTGGATAGAGGAAATGTGGCACATATACAACATGGGATATTATGCAGCCATGAAAAAGAATGATATCATGTCTTTGCAGGAACATGGCTGAAACTGGAGGCCATTAACCTTAGCAAACTAAAACAGGAACAGAAAACCAAATACTGCATGCTCTCACTTATAGGAGGGAGCTAAATGATGAGAACACATGGACACATAGAGAGGAAAAAAGATGCTGGGGCCTACTGAATGTTGGAGAGTGGAATGAGAGAGACAATCAGGAAAAATAACTAATGGGTACTAGACTTAATACCTAGGTGATGAAATAGTCTGTATGACAAAGCTTCAGGACATGAGTTTACCTGCATAACATACCTTTACATGTACTCCTGAACCTAAAATAAAAGTTTTTTTAAAAACAATATAATAATACAGAGGGTAGAGTCCTACTTGGATATTGAGGGGCAATACTGAGGATCATTTTTGAATGATCATAGACATGAACATTCAGAATACTACATTATACATTATAAGAAATTATTTAGGTCAATTGCTTGAGATCAATGTGATTAGTATCTTTGTTTTATAATTCAGAAAATAAATACTTACAGAAGCTAAACATTTGACTACAGAAACAAGGCTAAGATAGATGAAACTGAAGTTTGTTCCTGGGCTGTATGCTTAGCTACTGTAGTTGGTGTCATAATATATTGCTTTAGAACATTTAAAAACCAGTTTGTATTTGTGTTATGTCATGCAAATCAAAGACAAATATAAAAAGAAACACATTATTGTTTCTACTTTTTTATCCTGCACATTTGAAATGTCTTCTTTGGGCAACCCCACTTCCATTTCTCTAGTCAGAACTATGTAGTGCTATGAAATTTACATTACAGTTCAGGGTACCATACCCTTTTATTTTACCTTAAATTTCATCTAAAAAAGTTCTACAAGAATTCCACCCTCAGTTTTTTTCTCAAGTTATTTTACCTTAGCAGTTCCATCTACCCTAACAATTAAATTAATTGCTATTCTGATCCCTTCTACGACTGTACTTCTAGGATCCGTTTATCCACCGCATTGAGAAGAAATGTGTAATTCTAACAACCTGCCAGGTGGTTCCATCTTGAAGGACTACAGGCATTTCAACAAGACCAACAGAGTGATAGTCTTTTCCCTACCAAATTTTGTTCCTTGTGTCCTGTTAAAAATATTAATGCTGATCAAATCTAGTTTCAGAATTATCATCAACTTTCAATTATCCTGTCAATATATAATGAAATTTTTGCCTAAAAACTGATTATTGATGCCAATATAAATATTGATTTCTTATTGTTTCTGGAAAATTTATTTAAATTGCCATGTTTATTAGGCTTTTCTTTGCTTTTCCCCCCATTCCATTTTTTCCACAGATGGTATCTTTGCCATCTGAAACACAGATGTGATTTTTTTCTATGTTTAATGGTTGTGTTAGGCTAAATGTGTCCCCACAAAACACAAATGTTGAAACACTAACCCTCAATGTGATGGTCTTAGGCCATGGGGACTTTAGGATATGAGTAGATAATGAAGATGGAGCCTTCAGAACACAATTGTTGTCGATACAAAAGGAACACCAGAGAGTTCTCTAGACTGCTTTCTTCTATGTGAGGATACAACAATTATATGGCTATATATAAACCAAAAAGTGTGCCCTCACCAGCAACAAACCATGCTGATGTCTAAAATATCCAGCTCTCAGAATTGTGAAAAATAAATTTACGTTATTTATAAGCCACCACCCAGTCTATGATATTTTGCTATAGCAGACAGGACTAAGATAATGCTTTTAATGATATCCCCTCTTTAATGTTCACCGTTCAGCAAACATGAACAAAGAAAACATGCTTAACATATGAGATATAATTCCCTATATTTTGCTCCCAATTTTTTTCCGAAGTTTCATATAATGTTTCTTTTAGTATCATAAGACTAAAATCATTTGATATTAATGGTTCCAGTGGATTTATTTAGACTCATCAAATTCCCTTAAAACAATCACTTATTCATCATGTTATAAGTCAACTTATCAAAAAGTAAGTGTATATTTGTGTACTTAGTTTTATATATTGGCCATCATAATTCTTATTCTTATATCTATTATAAATAGATTTTTTCCTAATAATCATGTTTAAATCTTTTAGCACAGTCTGGAAAACACCTGTCTGTTTACATTTCAAGGCATGTTTTAATATTTGTTTTTGATTTGTATGAATATTTTCTCAATTTTATATTTATTTAAGAGTGTTATGGCACTAACTAAATAATATTTTATTGAAACTCTCTAAATGAATACGTTAATATTGACGCATATATAACAATATACTTTAGTTATCACTGAGAAGATATAAATATTCCTCTGTGTGTGTATTAGTCTATCAGAGTGAACAACTGTGTTTTATGTACAAGACAGTAGTCTAATGGCAAATGATTGTTCTGGTACAAGTCCATTGCTGGACAATTTTTATTCAGCTTTAATATGTCAGTATGAATATTCATAATATGTAGCAATTTTACAAATATGCTTGAGTAGGCAGCAATAATTGCTGCAATAAGTTGAGAATTAAATTAACTGAAGATAACAAAAGTAACAGGAAGTAATTAAAAAACTGGAACAAGAATGAATGGAGATTTTTTTAAAGTATCTTATAAAATATTTAGTAGCCAGTTCATTTGTGAGAGAAAAACATATTAAGAGATTATTCTGTTGCAGATGTATTGAATATTTTTTGCCTTTACTAATTATTTTGGTGCTCATAAAAATAATTAGTTGGAACAAATGTATCTCTGATACGCCTGCAAAGTTCTGGTCTTAGGGAGGAATAATGAATAATCAATTGACAAATTCAATAAACATTTTTATTAAATGTCTACTATATGAAAATAAATAGACTAAATTATTTGAGGTTTTAAAGACTGACAATACTTGACCTAAGGAATAATGCTATTTACCAGGGAAGATAAAATGCATTCAAAGATAAGCTGGATGAAAGCGATAAAGTAGGATGTTGAATGATACCAAGATATCTTGGAACATTAGAAAGAGTCTTTTATGGAAATAAAATAGTAACATGGCATCATGATGAAACAAACAAATTTAAAAAGTGTGTGTTCACAGATACCACATTTTTTTTTCTTCCTTGGTACCCAGCAAAAATAAAGTATACTCCAGCCTCTGAGACAGCTGTCCATATTACTGAATTTTAGCCTGGGGACATACTCAGCTTCTTGCATAAAACTTCTCTCCTACTCTTCTACATGGTCTTTCAGAATCAGAAGACTCTGAAGCCATAGAGAATAGTAGGACTCTATTATGGAAGGATCTTGATTGCATGATGCCTCTGTTTAGTAAACACGGTTGGATAAATACCCATTACAGTTATATAAGTCAGAAATAAACTGTGTGTTAGAACACTAATATTGGAATGGCAATTTGTTACAGCATCAGCTGATTTCTAACTAATAAAGGAAACGTAATCATTCACAGTAATTCATACAGATCATCGGTAAGATGAAGGAATAGAGTGAGAAGTAAAAATGGAAAAATAGCAAACAGACTGAAAGTGAATTATGAAGAGAACCATATTCAGGAAAAAATAATTTAAAAATTTATTTTCCAGACAATAAGATAATGTGAGACAAGTTAGGATGAAATATGTTGACTAGAACTTGTGTAACCAAGAATACTCTGGCAGCAAAATAAAGGATGGAGGATAAATAGAAGATTCCAGGAAAAAAAATCAGCAAGTGGTTCATGTTTAGAAGAACTCTATTACTTTAATTCCACAAAATGGAAATGTAGGTTTAACATAGGGTTAGAGATAGCATTAAAATAATTTTTTAAAAGGCAGACAAAGTATGAGCACCAAAGAGTTGGTCAATGATTTAAGGGAACACTTAGAAAAAGATAATGAGGAGGCTTAACAGAATAGACCCCCAGCAGGGTTGAATCTGGTTTTGCTCAGGAATGGCCTGACAAAGATTTTGACCTTTGATTTTCCCAGGCTCACGGTAAATTTTCAGTATTGCGTCAGGATTATTTTACTTATGTGTAATGAGTAGTAACACAGTCAGAATCTCACATATGCAGTGACTGAGAGACTGGCCAAAGTGAGACCACCATGCATGGTGCAAGCTTCGTATTAAAAACTGGATTCCCTTGTGGGAAACTGGAATCTAGATAGTTCCAAGAAATTGAATTCTTATTATCTTGAATTTAGTGTGAGTGAAAATGGTTGAATATTAGTATCACTTGTCATTAAAAATATATCATGTAACTGTGCCTTTTATAAATGGTTTAATCGTATCTTGGAAAATCTATAGAGTAAAAAGAATAAACAACAAATTAGGAGAAAGATGATGTTTATAGAGAACAATGGAGAGTTTACATTGTCTTTTTATTTATTTATTACTATTTTTGACTTTTAAGTTCAGTGGTGCATGTGCAGGTTTGTTGCATAGATGAACTTGTGTCATGGGGATTTGTTGTACAGATTATTTCATCACTCATTGATACGGTTTAGCTCTGTGTCCCCACCTGAATCTCATTTTCAGTTGTAATTCCCATGTGTCAAGGGAGGGACCTGTAATCCTCACACGTTGAGGGAGAGAGATGATTGGATCACAGACGGTGGTTCCCTCATCCTCTTTTTGTGATCTTGAGTGAGTTCTCACGAAAACTGATGGTTTTATAAGAGTCTGTCATTGGCCAGGCGCTGTGGCTCATGCCTATAATCCTAGCACTTTTGGAGGCCGAGGTGGGTGGATCACGAGGTAAAGAGATTGAGACCATCCTGGTCAACATGGTGAAATCCCGTCTCTATTAAAAATACAAAAATTAGCTGGGCATGGTGGCCCGTGCCTGCAGTCCCAGCTACTCGGGAGGCTGAGGCAGGAGAATTGCTTGAATGCAGGAGGCCGAGGTTGCGGTGAGCCGATATAGCGCCATTGCACTCCAGCCTGGGTAACAAGAGCAAAACTCTGTCTCAAAAAAAAAAAAAAAAAAAAAAAAAAGAGTATGTTATTTATCCTGATTATACTTCTCTCTCCTGCCACCGTGAGAAGAAGGTCTTTGCTTGCTCTTTGCCTTCCACCATAATCGTAAGTTTCCGGATGCCTCCCCAGCCATGCAGAACGTGAGTCAATTAAACATCTTTATTTTATAAATTATCCATTCTTGGGTATTTATTTATATTAAATATCAGTGTGAAAACATGGTTTTACACCCAGGTATTAAGCCTAGTACCCATTGGTCATTTTACCCGATCCTCTCCCTCCTTCCATGCTTTGCCCTCCACCCTCCAATAGACCCCAGTGTCTGTTTTTAAATTGAAGTTAAAAGTGGGAAAGACAAATTTTGCCTTTTAATTGAAATATTTAGTTTTTTGACATACATTGTTCTCTTTCTTATATTTGAGTTTATGTATACTGTTTTACTTTTTCTTTGCTGTTTGCCTAAACTTGCTTATGTTTTCTTTACTATATTAACCCCTTTGGGAATAACCAAGATTTTTAAAATTCCAGTTTTTCCTGTTACTATCGATATACATTTTAAATTACTCTATTATCCCAGCAACATGAATCTTTGCCATATCACACCCACATATAAATAAGAAAATTTAGCACTTGACAGATAATATTATGACCTTAAAACAGTTTACTACTCTCACCACTTATGTGATTTTAAAAATGAATTTTATTTTTCTATATATTTAGCATTTAAGGGAGTTTATCTGGTTCTTTTCTTCTTAAGTAAATATTTATATAGATTTACTGCTATCATTACCATCCCAATTGTTCTTTATTTCTTTCTACATACTTATGCTTCCCTTCAGGATCACTTTCCTTCTGCCTAAAGCATCACATTAATATTTTTTGAATAACAGGTCAACCAGGACATTTTACACCATGCTATAAATTTATAAAGCAGCACAGCCCTTTCCTCTTTTAGGGAGAGGCCAACATTTAACGTATTTCAGGGAAACATTAAAAATTAAACAGGACACGTACTTGTTGATGGCTTAGTTTTATTTCCTTAATACCTTTTGCTTTTATGAAACAACCAATAGCTCCCCTCTTATCCTACTCATAACGACTCTCCATTTATTAGTACCCACTCATAGAGATCAAAATTGGACACATCAATATTATATATTTCACCTTGGTTATTACTTAGGGAATATTTTGGTCCACTTTGGATTGCTACCAAATAAAGAGGTGACTTTAAGTTTTAGCGCATTTTGCATCTTGACTTGGCCCTGTGTAGAGGTGGTGACCTACTTCCCAGGAGGCCGGACTTGAAGTCCAGATGAATGATTGTGGTAGACGATGGATATGGGGAGTATAGGAAGCAAATATTCTTGGCATACTTCTCTTGGAGAGAAAATCATGAAGAGAAAATACTTTCTGCTGATCCTTTCAGAAAAATTTTACCTCTAAAGAGAGTGGAGGTTGGGAAGTGAAGAGGTTGAAGTCTTCCCAAGTCCAGTGTTGTTTTTTCTATGGGTAAATGTCTTTCTCTTAGAGTAAAATACATACAGAAGTTAGATAACACTTTTCAGTAGCAAGAATACTACCTTAGATTATTTCTACAATTTAGGGTGCAAAGCATTAAATAGTCAACAAGTTTTCACATTTAAAAATGTTACTTTTAATTAATGAAAAATTATTTTACTTATTTATGGTAAAGAATGTGTTGCTTCAATAAGTTGATGCACTTTGGAATGATCATATCAAGCTAACACATTTAGCATATATATTATCTCACATTATTACAATTTATTTGCAGTGGGAAACTTTAAAATCTACTCTCGGCAACTTTGAAATAGATAACACACAATTATTAATTCCAGTCATTTCACTGTTCAATAGATCACCATAAGTTATTCTTCTTATTTAACTAAAACTTTGTCTTTTGACCAAAATTTCTCCTTTTCCCATCCATATCCTCCTTATCCCCTCAGGCTCTGGTGACCACCAATCTACTCTCCATATTTATGAGTTCAAATTTTAATTCTACATATAAGTGAAATCATGTGATATTTGTCTTTCTGTGTCTGGCTTATTTTGCTTCACATAATATCCTCCAGAGTTACTTATATTGTTGTAAACCTTAAAAGCTTAATAGTATGTCATTCTCTCTCTCTCCCTTTGTGTGTGTGTGTGTGTTTCTGTGTATTTACATTTTAAAAATGTGTTTATCTGCCGATGGATACTTATGTTTCTTCCAAATATTGAATATTGTGACTATAGGAATGAAGACATCTCTTCACCAAACTGATTTCAATTCATTTTGAATATACCCCCAAATGGGGTTGGTTGCTGGATTTGATGGTAGTTCTATTTTTCATTTTTGAGAAACTTCCATGATATTTTTTCCAAAATATTTTTCAAAATGTAGACAGTTATGTATACCAAAATATATGTATATATTATTAAATATATACACCATTGTGAAAAAGAGATCTATCTTACTTAAAATGTTACAAAAAGAGAGAGAAGAATGATTTTTCTGAGGAAATAATGCTTGTTTCTTTTTTTTTGTAGTTAATAAAAATTCTTCAGGAGAAAAAACTGAAAAGGGGTAAATACAAAAGAGTTATATCCAAATAAATAAAACTATAAAGTAGCCTGTGTTATTCCATTTGTGTCACTATAAACAAATACTGAGGCTGGGAAATTTATACAGAAAAGCGATTTAATGGGCTTACATTCTGCAGGCTTCTACAAGAATAGGGCTGGCATCTGCTCAGCTTTGGGTGAGGATGTCAGGGAGCTTATAATCATGGCAGAAAGTGAAGAGAGAGCCACTGTCTCACATGGCAAAACGGGGAGCAAAAGAGAGGGGGCATGGTGCCACACTCTTAAACAATGAGATCTCATTTGAACTTCGAGTGAGAACTCCCTCATTATTGTGAGGACAGCATCATGAGAGATGCATCCTCATGACCCATGCACCTCCCACCAGGTCCCATCTCTAACACTGGCGATTACATTTCAACATGAGATTTGGAGGGAATAAATATCCAGACCATGTCATAGTCCCATGTGAAATTTAGCATACTCTCTGTATCTCTGGGAAAACATGCCTTTCTCTCTGTCAGAGTGTGATTTTCTATTTCCATTCTCAACTCAGAAAGTGTGAATTTTAAAAATGTATACAATATATACATATATATTTTCTGTGCAGTTTCCCCCCAAACAAGAAGTTTCTTGTCCCTCTTTTTTTCTTAATTGTATTTGGGCTCTGGTGAACATGTGCACATCCTGCATCCTGTAGGATTGTTGCATAGGTACATATATGCCATGGTGGTTTGCTGTCTCCATCTCCCTGCCCCCAACCCTGCCGCCTATATCACACATTTCCCCTAATGTTATCCCTTCCCATCCTCCCCGCCCCCACCCCACTGTCCCTTCCCTGCCCTCCCCTCCACCCCACCATCCTTCTTTATATACCCACCTGCAATAGTTCTCTTCTCATTTCTAGCAGGACCTTTCTCCAAGTGAATCTATATTTGCCTTTAATTTCACTCTGCCTATGGATACTTTAGTCTAAGCAAGCATATGAATTATGCAAGAGTATCACTTTTCAAAATAAGTATAAACAAATAAGCTATCCTCCCCTTAGTCTGGCACCTTTTATACCTCACTGCTAATCCTATCATTCACACTTCTAGAAAGACTGCTTTATGCTTGCCTACTTGACAGATGCCAGCATCATGTTCTTGGACTTCCCCGATTTCAAAACCAGGAGCCAAATAAACTTCTATTTTGTAGAAATTACCCAGTCCCTGGTACGGTTATACCAGTAGAAGTTGAAATAAGACATGTGCACACATTTACACACTTATATGCATATATTTATACACGCACATATGTATATTCAGTATTACTCTGGGGCATACCTGAGTCTACATCTATAACTAACATACTGAAACAAGTCTAAAATTGTCTTGATAGATAAATGAATAAACTAATATAGGGTGCACATTTGCCTTACTATTATTTTTAGCAAAGTTTCTATTTTGTGCATATACAACATTGCAATACAATTTTCTAAAGAAACAAGTCATGGTAGGTATTCATGTTTCTAACTTACTAGCAATTCAACAACAACCCTATGATATTTTCTTTGCCAATCAAATAAACCCACAAGAAATTGAGTTATTTGAAGGAGAATTAATCATGCAGAAGAATGATGTGTCATATATGTCATGAGCTAAATTTTATTTTCAGAGATAACATTGGCAATGAATCCAGGGCAGTCACTGAACTCCATTGTCTGTTGGCAGTGGTAGCTTAGAGTTCTTAAGGTAGTAGAGGTTAAGTCTCCTTTGCACCATGAATTATTTGCACTATAATAAAAGGATAAATCATATCCTAATTGGGGGAGATTATTTTGATGATATCTATGCAAATTCATGTATTTTGATTTTGCAAGTAGGAACCAATTTGATTGTGTTATAGATATTATTGCTCATTAGCCATAAATAAGAATAATTTTTTTGTTTATGTGTTTAGCAAGATTCTAAAAAAAGCACATTAATGAAGCAGTAGTAACTATATATTCATAATACAGAAAAAAACTGTGGGTCTCACAATCTGCTTTCAAGGGTGTGTAGTTATCTGGAGTCTCAAATGGCAGAACAGCTCAGTTCCAAGCTCATGTAGGCTGTTGGCAGAATTTGTTTGTTTTTTGTTTTGAGATGGAGTCTCACTCCAGTCGCCCAGACTGGAATGCACTGGCACCATCTCTGCTGACTGCAACCTCCGCCTTCTGGGTTCAAACAATTCGCCTGCCTCAGCCTCCTGAGTAGCTGGGATTACAGGCATGTGCCACCACGCCTAGTTAATTTTTGTATTTTTAGTAGAGACGAGGTTTCACCATGTTGGCCAAGCTGATTACAAACTCCTGAGCTCTGGTGATCCACCCACCTCGGCCACCCAAAGTGCTGGGATTAAAGGCATGAGCCACCATACCCGACCCAGAATTTGTTTTCTTGCAGCTCTATGGCTGAGGACTCAGGACTCATGCAGGTTCTCAAATGGAGGCCACCTTTGGTGCCTGGCCATCTCTTTCCTGCCACATGAGCTTTTCATAAGGACCTTCACCAAAACATCTCAATTTGCCTCTTAAAGGTCAGTAGGACAGTGAGAGCTAGCAGAACAGTTTTACACAGTGTAATGTAATCACAGGTGTGACATTCCTTTATGTGCGTCATATTCTATTGGTTAGAAGCAAGTCACAAGTCTAGCTCACACTCTGAAGAATAATTATATTTTATTTTATTGTATATTTGTTACATTTAAAGATGATTAGTATTGTAATCAGTTATTTTAGGAAATCAGAACACTCAACATAGAGTGAAAAAAAAGGGATGTCTTTTTGTGTTTCATTTTGACCACATACACAACAATATGAGTGAGAACATGTGGTGTTTGGTTTTGTGCTCTTGTGTTAGTTTGCTGAGAATGATGGTTTCCAGCTTCATCCATGTCCGTGCAAAGGACATGAACTCATCCTTTTTATGGCTACGTTTTGTTTACCCAGTCTATCATTGTTAGGCATTTGGGTTGGTTCCAAGTCTTCACTATTGTGAACAGTGATGCACTAAACATACGTGTGCTTGTGTCTTTATAGTACAATAATTTACCTTCCCTTGGGTATGTTCCCAATAATGGGATTGCTGGGTCAAATGGTATTTCTGGTTCTAAATGTTGAGGAATCACCACACTGTATTACACAATGGTTAAGCTAATTTACACTCCCACCAACAGTGTAAAAGTTTTCCTATTTATCTTCATCCTCTCCAGTATATGTTGTTTCCTGACTTTTTAATGATTGCCATTCTAACTAGTGTGAGATGGCATCTGATTGCGGTTTTCATTTGCATTTCTCTAATGACCAATGATGGTGATCTTTTTTTCATATGTTTTTTGGCCTCATAAATGTCTTGTAATATGTGTCTGTTCATATCCTTTGACCACTTTTTGATAGGGTTGTTTGCTGTTTTCTTGTAAATTCAATTAAGTTGTCTGCAGATTCTGGATATTAGCCTTTTGTCAGATTGATTGATTGCCAAAATTTTCTCCCATTCTGTAGGTTGCCTGTTCACTCCGAAAATAGCTGATTTTTTTGCTGTGCAGAAGCTCTTTAGTTTAATTACGTCCCATTTGTCAATTTTTGCTTTTGTTGCCACTGCTTTTGGTGTTTTAGTCATGAAGTCTTTGCCCATCCCTGTGTCCAATATGTTATTGCTTTTTTTTTTCTAGAGTTTTTATGGTTTTAAGTCTTACATTTAAGTGTTTAATCCATCTTAAGTTAATTTTTATGTAAGATGTAAGGTAGGGGTCCATTTTCACTTTTCTGCATATGGCTAGCCAGTTTCCCAACACTGTTTTATAAATAGGGAATCATTTTCCAATTGCTTTTTTTTGGTCACATTTGTAAAGAGGAGATGATTGTAGATGTGTGATGTTATTTCTGAGGCCTCTGTTCTTTTTCATTGTTCTATATATCTGTTTTGGTAACAGTAACATTCTGTTTTGGTTACTGTAGCCTTGTAGTATAGTTTGAAGCCACAATCAAGTTGGCTTCATCTCTGGGATGCAAGCCTTGTTCAACAAATGCAAATCAATAAACATAATCCAACATATAAACAGAACTAATGACAAAAATCAGATGATTATCTCAATAGATGGAGAAAAGACCTTTGACAGAATTAAACAGCCTTCATGCTAAAACCTCTTAAAAAAGTAGTTACTGATGGATTGTACCTCAACATAGTAAGACCTATTTATGACAAACTCACAGCCAATATCATACTAAATGGGCAAAAGCTGGAAGGGTTCTCTTTGAGAAAACCAGCCCAAGACAAGGATGCCTACTCTCACCGCACCTATTCAACATAGTATTGGATGTTCTGGCCAGGGTAATCTGGCAAGAGAAAATAATAAAGCATATTAAAATAAGAAGAGAGGAAGTCAAATTGTCTCTGTTCGCTGATGACATGAATGTATATTTAGAAAACCTCATCATCTCAACCTCAAATCTCCTTAAGCTGATAAACAACCTCAGAAAAGTCTCAGGATACAAAGTCAATGTGCAAAAATCACAAGCATTCCTATACACCAATAACAGACAAACAGAGAGCCAAATCATGAGTGAACGCCCATTCACAATTGCTACAAAGTGAATAAAATACCTAGGAATACAACTTACAAGGGATGTGAAGGACCTCTTCAAGGAGAACTACAAACCACTGATCAAGGACATAAGAGAGTACACAACATGCTCATGGATAGGAAGAATCAATATCATGAAAATGGCCATAATACCCAAAGTAATTTACAAATTCAATGCTATCCCCATAAAGCTACCATTGACTTTCATCACAGAATTAGAAAAAAAACTACGTAAATTTCATAAGGAATCTGTATAGCCAGGACAATCTCAAGCAAAACTAAAAAACAAACGAACAAACAAAAAACACACAAAAAAATGATGCTGGAGGCATCGCTTGACATTTTCAATTGCAGAGCATAAGTGTCTAATTTTTATTAAATCTAAACAATTGATTATTGTTTTCATGGAGCATGCTTTTGGAGTAGTTTCTAAAAAGTCACTGCCATGCCACAACTGATAGATTTTCTCCATGCTATCCTGTAGGAGTTTCATTGTTTGTATTTTACATTTAGGTGTGTGATAGATACATTTAGAGGTAATATTTGGGAAAGGTGTTTGGTCTGTGTCTAGATTAGTATTTTTTCATGTGAAGATCTAGTTGTTCCATCACCATTTATAGAAAAAATTACCCTTTTACCACTTTTATTACTTTTGCTCCATTGTCAGAGATCAGTTGATGATACTTATATCATTTCATTTCTGGGCCGTTATGTTTCATTGATGTATTTTTCCATTCATTCACCAATACCATGCTGTCTTGATTACTTTAGTTTGATCATGAATCTTAAAGTTAGGTAATGCTAGTCTTCCAACATTTTTCTCCTTTAATAACCTACCATCTGTTTTTTTCTTCTTTTGCCTCTCAATACAAGCTGAAGAATCAGTTTGTGATATCCATAGAGAGCCTGCTAGGATTTTTGTTGAGATTGCACTCAGTCAAATTGAGAAGAACTGACAACTTAATAATATTGAGTGTCCTGTCCATTCACATGGAATAGCTCCAGGTTTATTAAGTTTTTCTGTGATTTATTTTATCAGAATTATGTCATTTTCTTCCTATAGATCTTGTACATTTCTTTAAACTTATACCTAAGTATTTCTTTTGGGGAGGTACAAAAGTAAATAGTATATTATTTTTATTCTTAAATTGCAATTGTTCATTTCTGGTAAATAGGAAAGCAGTTGGCTTTTTCATATTAATTATGTACCCTACAACCTTGCTATAAACACTTATTAGTTTCAGGAGCCTTTTGACTATTTTTTTGTATTTTCTACATAGATAATAATATTGTCTATATGAAGATAGTTTCATTTCTTTCCAATCTGTGTAACTTTATGTCTTGTCTTACTGGTTTAGTGAGGACTTCCAGGATAATATTGAAAAGAAGGGTTGAATGGACATCTTTCCCTTGTTATTGATCTAAACAGGAAGTCTGTGTGTATTTTTCAAAATTCTCTTTATCTGAGTTTTGGAAGGAAAAACTTTGAATCATTAACACAGGTTTTAGACAGTGAATAAGGTTGTATTTTGCACTATAATACATTAAATAGGTTACTAAACGCTTGCAATTTATATCTAATCTAGTGTTAACTAACTCTTACACCGTGCTTACAATATGCCAAAAACTCTTCTTACAGATTAACATATACTGATTCATTTAATATTGCATTATTATTTTTCTATTTATCAGCTAAGAAAGCAGGAGCAGGGAGAGGTTTAAGAAGTTGCTCAACAGCTTTATTACAGAGCCATCTTGAAGAATCAGGGAGTCTAGAAACAAGGTCTTTGTGCTTGACTATGAGATTATAGAATATCTCATCAAAATTTCTGCCTTCCAATATTTTGTAATGTATTCATACAGTTAGTATATTTGTAAAAATTAAAGGATTTTAATATGATTTTATTTATAAAAAACAATAATATTTTATGCGCTGAGAATTTCAACATGAATAAAACATGTTTTATATCATTCAATAGAAAGGTTTAGGTTAGTCATTTTATTTGAGGAAACAGGAAAAGAAGAAGGGAAAGTATTGATGAGTAGGCTCTATATTATGAAGTAAGATGGATAATGGTGTAAATCATTGGAAAATGGATTGTTCAAATGACAAGAGGATGAGATAATATAAACTGTATCATGTTACTGAGATAAATCGAGATAGTCCATATACTTTGAGATTGTGACTGGTATTTTTAAAACACAAAATAAAAGACACAAAAATCAATGGTAAATGTTTATCACCTTTACTTCATTTTCAAATATTAAAATTTATATATATAATATTATAAATATAATAGCAAAATTATAAATGCAGAAACATACTAATAGCATATGTTGTAAAAGGTTAATATCATTTATTTATACATAATTAAAACAATATGTCAATACAAATAAAGATAAACATAGCAATGGAAAAATCATCAAAACATACCAACATCATTTATTGTTGAATTACATAAAGTTAAAAAAATTAAATTTACATTTCAGTTAAACTTAAACTCATTTCTTAGAATATAGGAAAGTAACTTTGTTATTATAGCTCTGTAAACACGATAACTATAAATATAAAGCAGTAATATCAATGCAAGTTTCACAGAATTGTCTGTTCGGATAAATAAATACCTCCAGTATAACCTCACAGATCTCTAAGATTCAGGTTATTCAGAATTTTTGTTGAATATAGATGTTTAAAAATATACTTAGCATGTGTAAGATTTCAAACAGATAATGTTCTTAAGAGTTATGTAAACACCTAAAATCATTAAGTAATTCAGGTTCCTAGTTGTGAAATATGGAACAAGATACTTAAACTTTGTACCTCAATTTCAACTACAAAATAAGTTTATAGTAATTGTATAAGTATGTAGTAATTCCCATTTCAAAGATTTGTTGTCAGAATTATGTTTTGATATGTATAAAGTATTTAGGACAATTGTCAACACTAGTTACATATTCAAGAATCATATGTTATTTTATGGTATATTTGTTACATTTTAAAATGATTAGTATTGTAATTAGTTATTTTAGGAAATCAAAACAGTCAACATAGAGTGAAAGGAAAGGGATGAGTCTTCTTGTGTTTCATTTTGACCACATATACAACAAAGTTTTTTCCTACAAATCATATATGCCTTTGTCCTTTTCTATTTAAACTTCCATTAACTTCCAGGCTGCAATGCAAGCCCCTTCCCTTGACCTCCTCCAAATAGCCTCAATATTTCAATATCACTTTATCTCTTATCATTTATTTCCCCTTGCCTTGCAAAATCCACAGGACATTTCTCATGTTCCCCAGATTTAGCACATTCCTTAAAACTCTATGCTTTCCCAACACTATTTATTCTACTTGTAATACTTTTTTTCTAGATCATATTCTCCACTTTAAAAGCCTATTTACCCTTAAGGACATAGATTTTATACCATCTCTTCTAAGAATTCACATTCTACTTCCATTCAAGTTAAACCTCTTCTCCCATAGATTGTCAACATCGTAAGAACCTGTGATGGCCTTATTTACCTTTTCACTTTCAAATAAAATTATATTTTGAACATAATAAAAAATAAACATTTGTTGAAGGAATCAGTAGGTCACAGAGCTTTTGATGGACAAAAATATACAAGATTTTGTAAAACAGAGTATTTGAAGTAACAACTGAAGCTACCTAAGCTAAAGGTTCCTTCCAAACGAAACAAACCTGATGAGCTTAAAAAGTGAGAGAGGACAAGAGATTGCATCTGCCCACTTGATATTTGTACTTTACAAATACTTATATTTGACTGTCACAAACTTCCACTTAAGTGTCAATAATCTTATTTTAAAGATGTACAAGTTGAATCTTATGCCTTATTTCAAAACATAGATTTCTCCAATCTTGATTTGTTTCAAAATGTTAGGTTTTTAAATTTTGTTTTCTTAATTTTTATAACAAAATAAAATTATGATAAATAATATAAATTCTAACTGAATAATATTAAAATTAAAACTTATTTAACAAGATGCATAATTTAAAAATTTTGTAATTTAAGTAAACTTTTTTATGGTATGACAATTTAAAATAGCTTCTCAATATATTTATTGATCAAGTAATGTAACTACAGAATTTTTAGTCTAATATTCTTCAGTATTATTCAGTCTTTGTTGGAGATTTTATTACCATACTATGGCTATTTATGTAATAAGAAAAAGCTGAAAAAGGTTAAATTTTATTTCAAGATTATGGCTGTGGAGATTTAAAACTTTGATGGACAAAAGTATACAGAGTTTGGTAATACAGAGCATTTGAAACAATAACTGAGGCCACTCATATGTTGTAACACATTTCCCTTCCCTATGGCCCTCAAAGTCACAATATTAATAACTAAATTTATCTTCTATTTGAAAGTGAAATATAGACATTACCTCCAAGTCAATGTGCTTCATGCCTGTGTTCTGAAGAGAACAAAGATAATACGACATTGCATAATCAAAAACAGGTCAGAATTTGTTTAAGTGTGGAGAGATTAAATGATAGCTAAAGAAAAACCAGTTAGGTACTAAACATAGTAATCCAGAATTTAATTATTTAGTGAAATGAAAATATCCTTGTGGAGTGCTTGAGATCATAGAGCAAAAAGCAAAATCATAAGCTTCTCAGTCTGTTATGTAATAAATGTGAGTGATTGCTAATCCCTAGAATATAGAATTTTGGGGATATGTTTCATGACACATGTGGAACGCTTGGTTTCTTTCACTGCAGTACTCAAGTTTGCAAGATGTAAGTGTAATAAATAATATTTAGAGTAAGGAAATATGGTGTAACTGTATGAAATTTTAAGCATTTGACAAAAGTAATTTTTTTATCTTAATTAGGAACTATGCTGAAGTTGCTAAATAACAAGATTACATACAAAATTACAAATGTGAGAAGATAAAGTGGAAATGATATATTAGTTTTTAGATTCAACTACAAATAACCCTTATATTTTATTTGTATAATAATAAATCCAAGACAGCAAAGCTGTAAGGATTATAAAAAAATAAAAACTGTGATAGAGAGCCCAGCAGGGATCTAAAAGCATCTGAACTGGACCTTTTTAAATATATAAAATATAGGTTGTTTTTCTTTTGACAAGAGCATATTGGTGTCATAATAAATAAGATCAAGGTTGGAAACCAGTATGGGCTCCCAGCTGAATGACTTTCACTGTTAATATTTTCAGAATGAGAACAGTTGGTGCCTGAGCTTAAATAGTGTGTTTCTTTCTTGCCATTGCTTGAAGTGTCATAAATAGCTATAGTGGCAAACAGCACAAAGGAAGCTGAGAGGAAGCCGCTAAAGCTTCATGATTGGAGGGGGTGGTAAAAAGGGAGTTAGGGAATGGCACTCCACGTTTCAGCCTAGTGAAATTAATTTAAGACTTTCAACAAGATAAAATATATTCTGCTTAATATATTAGTAGAATTAATATATTAAATAGTTTTATATAATAATAAGCTTTTAGTGCATCACTAAAGGGAAGAATCAGTCCTAACATTAAAGAAAAGCAAAGCATTCTGCACATTGCTCCCCACCTATGGAAAACTTTTGAAAGAATTCAGATTTCTGGTCTGTAATAAAAGATGGAAATTCTGGCACCAAATACAATGAACAGTTATATTCAGAATTTTCAAGGAACTACTTCTTAATGTATAACATGTTTTGATTTCAAAATCATGATTCTTTTTATTCATAATGAATGGTTTAAGCCTCCATTTTCTTTCCAGATTCTCTTTAGAAAGCTTTAATTAGGTAGAAAGTAACACTGAAACCTGAAGAACTTTCTAGGAGTAGATACTTTTGTTCCATTAAAATCTGTAAGTTTATGGCTCTTCAAGAAAGTGTGTGATCTCTTCATGTGCTACAAAGCCTATTTTTGTGTCTGTCTTTTTCTGCTTCCTTTGACATTCTTTTTTTACGTATTTAATATATGAAAAATTGATTATCTACAGAAGTGAAATTAGAACTCTAATACACGTTAAAATGACATACAGAATTTATTTACATTTTGTTTCTGCCATGGGTGTGTATAGAGCAAGTTTTCAGTAATTTAACAGGGTCCAGGAACAACTCTGTGAATGAAATTGACCTTTCTCAGTGTTGTTATTCGATAACTGCATACAATTACACCTAAAAATATAAAAATGCTGAGGCACACTCATAACCGAATGATCACAATCTGGTTGCTTTGTTTAAATTATGTGATGTAATGAATGGGGAAAAAATGGCAGTATTTCTGTCAGGCAGATTTAAAAATATATAATTGCTGGAACAAAGGAAATATAAATATTTAAAGGCTGACACTGCCAAATTAATTTCCAAAAGTTTATACTGATGCAAGACAAGTGAGCCCCAAAGTGGAGCTTAAACCATGAAGGTCCTTGGCTTTGCCCAGGAAAGAATTCAAGGGCAAGCCAGTGGTATAAGAAAAGGGCTTTACTGAAGCAACAGCATTAAACTTCAGAGCTGTTACAGCTCTGGCCATGTTTCAGCTCCATTCCTGCTATGGCAGACTAGGGCTATCCCTTAGGCAGTTTGTTGAAAGTAGCAGCTCAGGGCAATTTGCAGTCATATTTATACCTACTTTTAATTACATGTAGAATAAGAAACCGTTTATGGTGAAATTTCTAGGGAAAGAGTGACAAAATTCATGTCATGGGACCATGGCCATGGAAAGGAACTGTAACTCCTGGGCATTGCCATAGCAATGGTAAGTTTACATGGCACACTGGTGGGTGTGTCTTATAGAAAGCTGCTTCCACCCTGGCCCTCTTTTAGCTCATTCTCAGTCTGGTCCAGTGTTTGATCCTGCCTTCCACCTCAATACTACCTTAAAACTGAAACAATAAAACATGAAAATGTTGATTCTTTTCTTTATGGCCAATTCTAGATTTTAGGGGAGCCCATCATATTCCCAAAAGACACAATACTGAATACTGTATTTCCAAATGTTGAAATTCCAAAGGATCAAAATTATGAAAATATCATTTTAGAAAAATTAAGAATTGTTTAAAATGTCTTTATTTTCATTTTTAAAGGGGATTTATTGAGGAAACATACAAAACATGACAGAACTCTTCATAACGCATTTTACGCAGTAAAATAGGCAAAATAACTTTAATATTTAGGTAAGCATAGACAATTATGCAAATGGAAGTCACATGGTCATAAGTTATAAACAGACAAGTCATATTCATAAAGGAATAGGTCAAAGAGCAAATAATATAAATGCATATCACTATAGTTGGTAACCATGTGCATCCAGCTGTATTCAGCTGACTATATGAAATGTGATGAACAATGTAAAGGTCTTTTGATGGTATCATCAGAAATCATGGTGGGTCATAGTTGCACGCCATCATTCAAAGAGCCTAGATCTTGAGGAATTTTCTTTCAAAAAATACACATGTAGAAAAAGGACACATCTTCATTTATTGAGAATGATTCAACGTTTTTATGTACACACACAATGCTTACACATAAAGTCAACATTGTGATAAGATACTTTTCCAGAGTCATATTTGTGAAAATTGCATAAAATGAGTTAGAACTCTCTGAAAGTCTCTACATAATTTATACCACCAGTACTGGAAATGATGCAAAGATAAAATACATAGCATTGTGCACTGAAAAAACGAAGAAAAAAGTTATGCCTGTAATTCCCAATGCTTTGAACCCAGAAGTTGGGGACCAACCTAGACAACATAACAAGACTTTGTTCTAAAAAAGATTAAAATAATGAAAAATTAGCCAGATGTGGTAGTGTGTGTCTGTAGTTCCAGCTACTTGGGAGGCCGAGATAAGAAGATTGCTTGAACACAGGAAGTCAAGGCTACAGTGGAACTTGATGGTGCCACTGCACTCCAGTCTAGGCAATAGGGTGAAATTCTGTCTTAGAAAACAAACAAAAAGCTAACAATTTAGAAAATGGGGAAAAAATTTAAAAACTGGAAAGGAAATTCTACATATCAAAAGAAGCATATTACAGCCATAGGGTCAATTACACAAAATCCGTAAGACCTGACCACCTTTCATGATCGCTAACTCTGTTTTGAAGTTTTGAATCATGATGAATAGCTGCTTTTATGTTTCAGTCTTTTAGAACAGTGCTCTCTTACAGAATACAATTACATTCATTTTCTAGTTGGCATTGCTCTTTTTAAAATCTGTTATGATTTTATATACACCAACATAAGCATTCTCTATTAAGTTTCTCCATGGTTCCATGTTGTTTGGGGACACAGAAATCCATTCTGCTTTGCACTTATATACAGAACACAGATTTGACAGAAACAATGCTTGTGACTGCATAGCAATGCCATTGCATATGTGTCTTCTTATGTTGCCATGCACATGATTATTTTCACCAGTTAGTAAGTTGGGTGGCTTCTTCTGGCAAATAAAGCTTTAAGAGTTCCTAGAATGTGATCAGCTGGAAGGAATTCCAATGCAGGAAAATGACACAGTTTCAAACAAACATTTTCATTGTTGGGATATTGTGTGGCTCATCCATCCATCTACACTTTCTGCCAAATGCATCACGCTGAACGGAAAAACCAAATGTTATTGGTAACACTTTGACATTCACTTTTAAGATCTTTAACCACACCTAATTCCAAATCTGTCGTTATGGTGTGGGATCCAAATGAATTACATTTTCTTCTGTAAAGACCATCAGATCTTCAAATAAGCATTTACAAGTGCTTCATTTGTTCCAGTCATTAATACATAAACAAGCAAATAAGTTATAGAATTTGTGGATCCAGTAGGAGCATGATTTGTATGTAGTTGATAAAAAAAAAAAGTGAGGACAGTTTACAAAGTGTCATCCATTAGCCCGGGTGAGGTATTTGCTAGTTTTGCTACATTCGATTTGGTAAGCATAAGAACTCCATCTTCAGCTGGGCACAGTGGCTCATGTCTGTAATTCCAGCACTTCAGAAGGCCTAACCAGAAAGATCACCTGAGGTCAGGAGTTCAAGACAGCCTGGTCAACATGGCGAAATCCTGTCTCTACTAAAAATACAGAAATTAGCCAGGCGTGGTGGCAGGTGCCTGTAATCCCAGCTACTCAGGAGGCCGAAGCTGGAGAATCGCTTGAGCCAGGAAAGCAGAGATTGCAGTGAGCCAAGATTGAACCACTGAACTCCAGCCTGGGCAAAGAGTGACACTCTGTCTCAAAAAGCAAACAAAAATAACTCTAACTTCCTCAACAGTCAAATCTCTAATCGAGAATAGCTCACTGTTCCCGTGTTAGTTTGCTAAGAATAATGGTCTCCAGCTCCATTCATGTGCCAGCAAAGAACATGATCTCCCTGCTTTTATGGATACATAGTGTTCCATGGTGTACATGTACCACATTTTCTTTTGATGAGAACATGGACACATAGAGGGGATCAACATACACTATGGCCTTTCAGAAGCTGGAAGGTGGGAGAGGGGAGGGGATCAGGAAAAATAACTAGTGGGTACTAGGCTTACTATCTGTGTGATGAAATAATCTGTACAACAAGCCCCCGTGACACACCTTTACTTATGTAACACATGTGGACTTGTACCCCTGAACCTAAAAGTTAAAAAAAAAAGTTTCCAGCTATGCAAAGTGGCTCATGCCTTTTATCCCAATGCTGGGAGGCTGAGGTGGGAGAATCCCTTGAGCCCAGGAGTCTCACTAGGCAACATGGAAAAACCCCAACTCCACAAAATATTAAACTATTAGCTGTGCATGGTGGCTCATGCCTGTAGTCTCAGCTAACTGGGAACCTGAGGTGGGAGGATCATTTGATCCTGAGAGGTCAAGGCTGCCATGAAATGTGATCAGGCCACTGCGCTACAGCCTGTTCAGCAGAGTGAGACTGCCTCAAAGAAAGAATAGTTCTCTATGTAATGTGTTTTGTAACACTGAGGGAACCTCAATATCTGAAAGTGTCTTTGGTTCACAAGGTCACTGAGCTTGTCAAATTCTTTTCATTCTCTTACAAAGAGCATTTTTGGAAGGCAAGTGTGGTGCTGTGTTAAGAGGCAGAAGGTGTACATGATTGAATAATTTGGCAAAGGAGATTACTTGTATTTTGTGCCTGTTTTTTGCTTTTATGATCTTCAAAGCACTCTGTACTTGTATTGAAGAGTGGTTGTGTTCTACACAGTTTGTAAGCAATTTGTTATCCATCTGAAAGTCTAGTTATTGCTTGGCCATTGTATTAAGCAATTTTCTGCTTTCCCAGTGCAAATAATAATCAACTTTTAGACTTTTATCATTCATCTTTAAGGAGCCTCCTATACTTTTCACAGTCTTTTTGTGAGGGAACAATTTCTCAGTTCTCTTCTACTGTGTGGGAAGGAATACAGTAAGGAGAAATGACAGTTAGTACCAAGTATGTATTAATCAGGGTTTACCAGAGAGACAGAACCAGTAGTACATGTATATAGATATATGAAAGAAGACTCCACAAGCTAGAGACCCTAGGATGCTGGTAGTGTGGTTTCACATAAAATCTTTGAGACTTGAGGGACAACTGGTATAAGTCTTAGAATCCAAAGACCAGTAGGCCTGGAGTTCTGATGTGCAGGCAGCAAAAGAAAAGTCTGTCCCAGCTCTCAGACAGAGACATGTTCACCTCCTATATGTGTTCTCCCTGCCCCCCCCACACCCCCACTGATAGATTCCCCCCCCAATCCACTCAGGCTCACACACTAATCTCCTCCAGAAACATCCTCACAGACACACTCAAAATAATGCTTTATCAGATTTTTAGATATTCCTCATGACAGTCAAGTTGACACCTAAAATCAAATCCACCCCTTGTCATTTTGGCATCTAAATTAGTCTTCTTGAAACATACTTAATTCCAAAATAAGGGAATCAACTGCCTAACATGTTGTAACTATCCTGTGATTCTGATTTTCAGAATTTAAGACCTTAGAAATTTTAAAGCTTAAGAATTTTAAACTTTAGTGATTTAAACTTTAAGGATTTTAATCATTTCAACATTCAGGGTTATGGCATTTGGAATTCTGGCATTTGGAATTATGATTCAACCTAGACTTTGCAGACTTTTTACAAGTCAGAATATTTTTCTGTCAAAAGTAATGAAAAGGCATATCAAAATATTGTTTTAGAATCATAGCATCCTTGAAATTTTAGATAATTTTTTAAAACTATTAAATTTCTATTTATATATTTTGTCTATATTTCCTTTGGTTGTTTGTTATGATAAATAATAGGAGGGAGTCATTGTATTTTCATAATATTAACACATTTGTTTTATGAATCACAAGAGGATTTCATTAGCAATTTATTTAGTTTTTAATATTTTAAGTGAAAATAATTATTTTGTAGTCTAATATACTATCCTTTACATCTTCAAAAATTAAAATTTAATAAACCATTTTGTCTTAAAGGTAGATCTATTTTTATTTCAGTTACTTTTTTCGTTATTTCATTTTATTCATTTTCTACAAAAAAAAACAAACTTAATGGCAAAATGTCAACCTAGCAATGAAAAGATTTTGAAGAAAAAATAACAAACTGTATATGAATTTGATTTTTTAAAAGCTTATACTTTTTAGCTTAACTATTTTTATGACAGTTGCATAATAAACCATACTTTTTTAGCTGGTAAGTTTGAAAATCACATAGATGATAACGTATTTTAATAGCATATTAGATACTGTCACCATACTTTACTGAAGTGACACAACCTGTCATTCTATGTATTTTTCCTAATAACTTCTTAAAAATGTTATGTTTTTTCCCCACACTACATACCAGAAATTATTTTGCACAGAATACAGAAAAAAAAGTTTTCAGCTCTGTTCAATGTTTATTCTTTGTGTAGGCAGTTCTTGGCATTTACAGTCTGATTTTAAGGTGGGGTTGTGTTTTTAAAGTACATGTAAAAACTTCAAAGACTAAAAATAGATTTCTGTGAATCAGTCACGAAAGTTCTATACATGGAAATTTTTGGTAATACTTTAGTGTGAAGCACATACGTGATCAGGTAAAATGATCCAATATTTGGTAATAAAACCTCTCCTACATTTAATAGCATTTCATGGTAACTATTATAATGTTTATATATGTGCAGTAAGAGGCATATTTAGTTGAGACATAAATCAGAAACCAAATCTCCCACACACAAAAAATTCTCAATCTAATACCTGACCTTATATTGGTGACTAGGCATTTCTGTCCCACCGTGAAAGGTGGATGTTGCAAATTTAATCACTAGCTCAAAGGCGGGTTTTTTTGGAGCCTGTGTTATGAGGCTCTTTGATTGTCCTCAAGCTGTCACTAAATATAAGCTTAAGGCTCAGGCTGAGATCCCAGGTGGTTAGACCACAACTCTGTATCTTATTTTTTAGTTTGTTGAAATATAGATTTTGCTTATTTTTAAAAAATCTGCCTGCAGGAAGAAAACATAACTTCAGTTCTGAACACATCTAGTGCTCTGTTTATACATGTATACAGTTCATGATAGCCTACCAAGGCAAGAATTGTTCTTATATTAAAACAAACTTGAGAAAATCAATAATATAGATTTAGGAAACAAATTCACTACATACTTTAAAACCAGAAGAGTTAGTAAAAAGTAAGGTATACATGTATGAAAAGGGATATATATAAACATTTCAAAAGGAGACACAATGTTCATTTTGAAGAACAAATGAGACTATGATATTAAGGCAGTAAATTAAATTTTTTACTAGTTAATTATTTAAGTTTTAGAATGTATTATGTAAGGTTATGTGGATTATCCTAGCTGATTTCATCATAACATCCTTTCTGTACAAATCTAAACTTTCATGCCTATATATTTATGAGGCTGAATGTAAACCTTTCCAAATATTTTTTTTAAAAAAAAATTTATCACCATCATTGTAAGAGACACTTGAGAGAAATGAACCTGATGAGAGTCAGGTAAGGAGCAGTAAACTTGTAGTTTACTTAACCAGTGAGAACTCACATTAGATCGGCTTCTTTGTCCTTTTGATGCAGTTCCCTTAAATCTTGGAAGATACTTTCTTTCTGATGCAACAAAATGTTCAAGAATCAACTCATCTCAACCCCAGATATGAAATCAGCTATTTTTTTTTTGCAAGGAGAATCAGTTTATTTCACTAGAACTTGTATTAGAGATATAAATCTGAGCTCTAAGGTAATTTGTGATAAAGCTATTAGGATACTTTCCATTTCAGTAACACAGATACAAAAACTATACATCTATACTTTTAAAATTTTACTTAAATGTGAATTCATAGATAAATTAATATCACTTTTTTTGTGATTTTCACTGTGATGAAGGCCAATCAAAATAAAGCCTTCATGCCGGAAAAAGAAAATTAAGACAGTAAGTCAGAAGTTAGAAAAATACTTCACCACAATTCTCTGTGTCTGACTGCTTAGACTTTTAGATATTTAAAAATATGTGCTTGTATATTTTAATCATAATTGTAGTTTTAAAACAGTGTGGGATCGAAAAACATAAGCTTTTAATGTACTTTTGGATGCAATTTTTGCCTTATTTGTTGAGAAACATAATGTGAAAGCAATACAAACTCAAAGGAGAAAATTTGTTCTTTCTCTATTTTTTTTTTGAGACCGAGTTTTGCTTAACTTTAAGTTCAGATGTCTTTTCATGACCTTGATTTTGAAACTAAATACAACTTGATATAACTCAGGTGTAACCTCATTGAGTGTTTAGTGTTCATGCTTAGGGTCCACTCCAGTAATGACTGAACATGTTAATGAGAAACCCCACAAAAGCCACCTTGCAATTTTCCTTTCAACTAATCCATTGGGTACTTCTGTTTAGCTCTCTCACTCTTCTTTAGAGACATTCATGGAAATTGTTTTTGGGTAGGGTTGTTTTTTGTGAATTAGGTCAATAAATACAGGCTTGAGATAGTTGACTTTCGTTCTTCCAGATTCGTTTTTAATAGCACTAATCCAAAGTACTACAACTTTCAACCAAGACTTCTGGGATAAAATAGGGTGTGATGGAGAAAAGAGGGATGTAATATGAAGATGAATATAAACTTTGCATTGTATTTCAATAGATTAGGTTTTTTCTTATTTATTCACAAAAATCAAATAAAAATTAGAATCCAATATTACAAAAAATTGGAATACAAATAGAAAAAACAATAGATAACAATGAAGTAAAAGCAGGCACCTAAGATGATACACTGCTGATATTAAATATTAAAATTTCTACGTGTGTGATAAATTTATTAACATTAACATACATTTTAGAAGCAAAAACTACATTTTTAGCAACACACTTGAGGGAGAATATATCACAAATGCTTTTAAAAATAATATAATGCAAATCTTCAATAAGTCTTTTGCAAAAATAATTTGTTATTTGCATATATCTTCCAAATTAATCATAAAATAATCCATGACATTATTTTAAAATTGTGCATTATTTCTGCCTTTTCTGTTATTCTTTCCTTTGTCCTCCTTTTCAATTTTACTTACTACCTCATATTTACTATATCATATATTATATACTTCTGTATTTTTAAAGATACATTTAGGCAACATCCATCACAAAGTGATAGATTAATCAAAAATATCTTCATTTCTCTGTTTGAAGCCTGATTTAATTATGAATATTATCAGTGAGTACTTGTCACTTAAAAACAATTTTTTAAAATCAATATAAGTGTTTCTCAATTAGTCCTGGCATTTAGAGAGTTCTTCACTTAAAGAATAAAAAAACTGGATAATTTTTAATTGTGGCTTTAAAATTTTTTCTTATATATTTATGGCAGCCTAATGAATCTTGACCATATCAATCACTAGATTTCTGTTATTTGTATTGCAGTAGAGAAAGTTTAAAGCATTATGACGTTTTTTCTTATAAAACATAGTTTACTGAGGGGAGGGGACTCAAGATGGCGCTGTGAGAACAACCCAGGATTGGAGCCCGCGTTGAATTCGCAAACGGTGAGTCAGTGCTGCATTTCCAGACTGATCTTTGTTGCCCACAGAACGGGGAAACTCCCAAGTATAAAAAGACACGGGACGCCAGGCAGTAGGTCTGCCTGGCGAAGCCGGCAGCCAGGGCGGCGGCGGCCGGCCCTACCCAGCAATCCCCACAGGGCGCGCTTGTCTGGGTGCCTTGTTGAACCGGCAACCTGAGACTTGAGAGGGCTGGACTTGAGACTGAACGAGACTTGCACAGTAGCCCAGCCCAGGGGATTGCAGGGACAGATCACTTGGGATACCCAGTGGGACGAACAAAACCGCGATTTCAAACTATCCCGGGCAGACGGTCCGAGACGCTCTGTGGGGGAGGGGCGTCCACCACTACGGAGGCAACCTGCCCCAACTGATATACACGCCCACTGCTGAGGCAGCCAGCCGTTGCCGAGGCAACCCGTCCCTACTGAGATACACGCCCACTGCTGACGCAGCCTGCCGTTGCTGAGGCAACACGCTACAACGAAGAGACTCCGCCGCAGGGCGTGGCGGAGACCACAGCAGAGCCAGCAGGAACAGCGCGAATCACACAACAGCAGGGCGGAGCCTCGGCAGCCAAACAGTGGCTAGTCTGCCTTTGAGCTGGGCAGGACACCTGATCGGACATCCAAAAATAAAGCCCAAACCCCTCAACACAGAGCATTTGAGAAAAAAAAGGGTTGTTTAATGAGCTGTGTTGCAGCAGAATCAAACATAGCAGCCTAACAGCCCTGAATGAACAACAGAGTGCACAGCTCAGCAATTAAACCCCTATAAAGTACAAACTGTCTCCTCAAGCAGCTCCCTGACCCCTCTATATCCAAAAGACTGTCATTAGGCAGGCATCATCCTGGGACAAAGAGAGCAGAAAAAGAAACTGGTAGCATCCCTCGCTGTGCCACGGCTACTAGAGGTGCACCCCAGACAAGCAGGGTCTGGAGCGGACCTCAACAGTCATACAGCGAAGGGGCTAGACTGGTAGAAGGAAAACCAAGCAACAGAAATACTTCATCATCAACATTCTGGGTGTCCACTCAGAGACCCAAACGAAAAGTCAGCAACTACACAGACGACCAGCGGACAAATCCACAAAGATGGGAAGAAACCAGCGCAAAAAGGAGGAAAACACCCGAAACCAGAACACATCGCCTCCTAGAAAGGACCAAAACTCCTCACCAGCAAGGGAACAAAGCTGGACGGAGAATGACTGTGACGAAATGACGGAATTAGACTTCAGAAGATGGATAATGAGAAACTTTTGTGAGCTAAAAGATCATGTATTAAATCAATGCAAAGAAACTAAGAACCTTGAAAAAAGATTTGAAAAAAGATTCGAGGAAATGATAACAAGAATGGATACCTTAGAGAGGAATATGAATGAATTAAAGGAGCTGAAAAACACACTACGAGAACTTCGCGAAGCAAACGCAAGTTTCAATAGCCGAATTGACCAAGCAGAAGAAAGAATATCTGAAGTCGAAGACCAACTCAATGAAATAAAACAAGAAACCAAGATCAGAGAAAAACGCGCAAAAAGGAATGAACAAAGTCTCCAAGAAATGTGGGACTATGTGAAAAGACCTAACCTACGTTTGATAGGTGTACCAGAAGAGGACGAAGAGAATGAATCCCAGCTGGAAAATACTCTTCAGGACATCATCCAGGAAAATTTCCCCCACCTAGCAAGACAAGCCAACACTCAATTGCAGGAAATACAAAGAACACCAAAAAGATATTCCGCAAGAAGAGCAACCCCAAGGCACATAATCGTCAGATTCAACAGGGTTGAAATAAAGGAGAGAATACTAAGGGCAGCCAGAGAGAAAGGTCGGGTCACCCGCAAAGGGAAGCCCATCAGACTCACAGCAGATCTCTCGGCAGAAACACTACAAGCCAGAAGAGAGTGGGGGCCAATATTCAACATTCTTAAAGAAAAGAACTTTCAACCCAGAATTTCATATCCAGCCAAACTGAGCTTCAGAAGTGAAGGAAGAATAAAATCCTTTGCGAACAAGCAAGTACTCAGAGATTTTGTCACCACCAGGCCTGCTTTACAAGAGCTCCTAAAACAGGCACTACACATAGAAAGGATCAATCAGTACCAGCCATTCCAAAATCACACTGAATGCTAAAGAGCTTCAACATAATGAAGAATCTACAACAACTAACAGGCAAAACAGCCACTTAGCATCAAAATGGCAGTATCAAATTCACACATAACAATATTAACCCTAAATGTAAATGGACTAAATGCACCAATCAAAAGACACAGACTGGCAAATTGGATAAAAATCCAAAACCCATCAGTGTGCTGTATCCAGGAAACCCATCTCACATGCAAGGATACACAAAGGCTCAAAATAAAGGGATAGAGGAAGATTTACCAAGCTAATGGAAAGCAAAAAAAAGCAGGAGTTGAAATTCTCATCTCTGATAAAATAGACTTTAAAGCAACAAAGATCAAAAGAGACAAAGAAGGCCATTACATAATGGTAAAAGGATCGATACAACAAGAAGAGCTAACGATCCTAAACATATATGGACCCAACACAGGAGCACCCAGATACATAAGGCAAGTTCTTAATGACTTACAGAAGGACTTAGACTCCCACACAATAATAGTGGGAGACTTTAACACTCCACTGTCAATACTAGACAGATCAACCAGACAGAAAATCAACAAGGATACCCAGGGCTTGAACTCAGACCTGGAGCAAGCAAACCTGGTGGACATTTACAGAACTCTCCACCCCAAATCCACAGAATACACATTCTTCTCAGCACCACATCACACCTACTCTAAAATTGACCACATAATTGGAAGTAAAGCACTGCTCAACAAATGCAAAACAACTGAAATCATAACAAACAGCCTCTCAGACCATAGTGCAATCAAGTTAGAACTCAGAATACAGAAACCGACCCAGAACCGCACAGCTTCATGGAAACTGAACAACTGGCTCTTGAATGTTGACTGGGTAAACAACGAAATGAAGGCAGAAATAAAGAAGTTCTTCAAAACCAATGAGAATGAAGACACAACGTGCCAGAACCTCTGGGACACATTTAAAGCAGTCTCTAGAGGAAAGTATATAGCAATAAGTGCCCATATGAGGAGAATGGAGAGATCCAAAATTGACACCCTATCGTCAAAATTGAAAGAGCTAGAGGAGCAAGATCAAAAAAACTCAAAACCCAGCAGAAGACAAGAAATTACTAAGATCAGAGCTGAGCTGAAGGAGATTGAGACACGAAAAACCCTTCAAAAAATCAATAAATCCAAGAGCTGGTTTTTTGAAAAGATCAACAAAATAGACAGACCACTAGCCAGATTGATTAAAAAGAAAAGAGAGAACAACCAAATAGATGCAATAAAAAATGATAAAGGGGAAATCACCACAGATTCCACAGAAATTCAAACCATCATCAGAGAATATTACAAACAACTCTATGCACATAAACTAGTAAACCTGGAAGAAATGGATAAATTCCTGGACTCCTGTGTCCTCCCAAGCCTAAACCGGGAGGAAGCTGAAACTATGAATAGACCAATAACAAGGTCTGAAGTTGAGGCAGCAATTAAGAGCCTACCTCACAAAAAAAGCCCAGGTCCAGATGGGTTCACAGCCGAATTCTACCAGACACGCAAGGAGGAGCTGGTACCATTCCTTCTAAAACTATTTCAAACAATCCAAAAAGAGGGAATCCTTCCCAAATCATTTTATGAGACCAACATCATCCTGATACCAAAACCCGGCAGAGACCCAACGAGAAAAGAAAACTTCAGGCCAATATCCATGATGAACATAGATGCAAAAATCTTCAATAAAATATTGGCAAGCCGATTGCAACAGCAAATCAAAAAACTTATTCATCATGATCAAGTAGGATTCATCCCAGGGATGCAAGGCTGGTTCAACATACGCAAGTCTATCAACGTAATTCACCACATAAACAGAACCAAAAACAAAAACCACATGATTATCTCAATTGATGCAGAGAAGGCATTTGACAAAATTCAACAGCCCTTTATGCGAAAAACCCTCAATAAACTCGGTATCGATGGAACGTATCTCAAAGTAATAAAAGCTATTTATGACAAACCAACAGCCAATATCATACTCAATGGGCAAAAACTGGAAGCATTCCCTTTGAAATCTGGTACTAGACAAGGATGCCCTCTCTCACCACTCCTATTCAATATAGTACTGGAAGTTCTAGCCAGAGCAATCAGGCAAGAAAAAGAAATAAAGGGTATTCAAATAGGAAAGGTGGAATCCAAATTGTCTCTATTTGCAGACGACATGATAGTATACCTAGAAGACCCCATCGCCTCAGCCCAAAAACTCCTGAAACTGATAAACAACTTCAGCAAAGTCTCAGGATATAAAATCAATGTGCAAAAATCACAAGCATTCGTCTACACCAATAACAGACTTAAAGAAAGCCAAATCAAGAGCGAACTGCCATTCGCAATTGCTACAAAAAGAATAAAATACCTTGGAATACAACTCACAAGGAACGTAAGGGACCTCTTCAAGGAGAACTACAAACCACTGCTCAACGAAATCAGAGAGGACACAAACAGATGGAGAAACATTCCATGTTCATGGTTAGGAAGAATTAATATCGTGAAAATGGCTATACTGCCCAAAGTAATTTACAGAATCAATGCTATCCCCATCAAGCTACCATTGACTTTCTTCACAGAACTGGAAAAAACCACCATGAACTTCATATGGAACCAAAAGAGAGCCCGCATAGCCAAGTCAATTCTAAGCAAAAAGAACACAGCGGGGGGCATCACACTACCAGATTTCAAACTACACTACAAGGCTACAGTAATCAAAACAGCATGGTACTGGTACCAAAACAGAGATATAGACCAATGGAACAAAACAGAGGCACCAGAGGCAACACAACATACATACAACTATACAATCTTTGATAAACCTGACAAAAACAAGCAATGGGGCAAGGATTCCATGTTTAACAAATGGTGTTGGGAAAACTGGCTAGCCATGTGCAGAAAGCAGAATCTGGACCCCTTCCTGACACCTTACACTAAAATTAACTCCAGATGGATTAAAGACTTAAACATAAGACCTGGCACCATAAAAACCCTAGAAGGAAATCTAGGCAAAACTATCCAGGACATAGGAGTAGGCAAGGACTTCATGAACAAAACACCAAAAGCATTGGCAACAAAAGCCAAAATAGACAAATGGGACCTAATGAAACTCCACAGCTTCTGCACGGCAAAAGAAACAGTCACTAGAGTGGATCGGCAACCAACAGAATGGGAAAAAATTTTCACAGTCTACCCATCTGACAAAGGGCTGATATCCAGAATATACAAACAACTCAAGCAGATTTACAGGAAAAAAACAAACAAGCCCATTCAAAAGTGGGCAAAGGATATGAACAGATACTTTACGAAAGAAGACATATATGAGGCCAACAATCATATGAAAAAATGCTCATCGTCACTGGTCATCAGAGAGATGCAAATCAAAACCACATTGAGATACCATCTCACGCCAGTTAGAATGGCGATCATTAAAAAATCTGGAGACAACAGATGCTGGAGAGGATGTGGAGAAAAAGGAACAGTTTTACACTGTTGGTGGGAGTGTAAATTAGTTCAACCATTGTGGAAGACAGTGTGGCGATTCCTCAAGGCCTTAGAAATAGAAATTCCATTTGACCCAGCAATCCCATTACTGGGTATATATCCAAAAGACTATAAATCCTTCTACTATAAGGACACATGTACACGAATGTTCATTGCAGCACTGTTTACAATAGCAAAGACCTGGAACCAACCCAAATGCCCATTGATGATAGAGTGGATTGGAAAAATGTGGCACATATACACCATGGAATATTATGCAGCAATCAGAAATGATGAGTTCGTGTCATTTGTAGGGACATGGATGAATCTGGAAAACATCATCCTCAGCAAACTGACACAAGAACAGAAAATGAAACACCGCATATTCTCACTCATAGGTGGGTGATGAAAAATGAGAACACATGGACACAGGGAGGGGAGTACTAAACACTGGGGTCTATTGGGGGAAAAAGGGGAGGGCCAGTGCGAGGGGGAGGTGGGGAGGGATAGCCTGGGGAGAAATGCCAAATGTGGGTGAAGGGGAGAAGAAAAGCAAAGCACACTGCCATGTGTGTACCTACGCAACTGTCTTGCATGCTCTGCTCACGTACCCCAAAACCTATAATCCAATAAAAAATTAAAAAAAATAAAAATAAAAATAAAACATAGTTTACTATTTAAATCTTAAATCTTCTATATTTCTTGAGGTATTTTCTTAGAATTTAAAAAATATTATTAATTTTTCTTTTTTTAAAGTTGTATTTTCTCATATTTGTACTTTTTTATCATTTATTCTATTTTATCTACTAAAACTTTATCCAGCTTGATTCACCCAGCATTTGTGTCTTAAATCTGGTCAAACAGAAGTGCTCTGGGTCCAATATGACTGTAATTTACTGGACTTGTACATCCTGAGTCAGGATTTAGAGCTCAGTGTTCCTATCTTGAGTGTTTTTGAATGCAGTGAAAACATCAAAGATTTTCTCCTGGTGATTTTAGTGAAAGGTTCACTTTTATAACTTTGTAGCAGATTGTTAAAGCTCATACTGAATTGGAAGTGTGCTAATATCCTATTGCATCTTTAGTTGATTTAATTAATAACAATTCATGCTGAAACATCAAAGAATGTTTCAGTGACTTAATAGGGTGGAGAGGCCAAAGGAAAACTTCTCCTTTGCCCTCTGGGCAGCCCCTGAAAATCAAGTGACAAAAGGTGAAAGGGAAATGGGAGAGTATTATAGGGGAGTCATAAAAGATTTTTAGGGGAATTTAATTGGCTTGGAGAGCACAATGGCCTGGGAAAAAAGTCTGCTGGACCCACAGAGCAGACAATTGTTTGTGAAAAATGTCTCCCTGGTGTGTTGACAGATTCCAGTCTGTCTTCCTGTGATATGAGTTTTAATCCTCTCTGGTTAATAAATTTCAGAGAAGATCACTGTGTTTCTCTTCAGCAGGACTGGTTCCTTCATAAATCTTCATTCCGTGCTTTGGGAAGACAGTGTATTTAGTTAGGAGAAGAGGAAGGTGAGAGAAACCTTGACTTTGCTTCTTTAGTTCAGTTGTATTTTAGGGTTAAATAATCTGGCTTAGTCCACAGGTAAACATTTAACGCCTTTTCATATTCTCTGTCTTTGATACGTCAGGAGGCTACCTTAGTTTGTTTGAGCTGCTGTGACAAAAATACCATATGCTAAGTAACTAATAAAAACTGAAATTTACTTCTCAGTTTTAGATGCTGGGAATTCTAAGATCAAGGAACATTAGGTTTTGGCAAGGGCCTGCCATCTGGCTCAGAGAGGGCCCCTTTTCTGCCTCCTTACATGGTGAAAGGATTAAATGAGCTCGCTCAGGTTTTTTTAATGACGTCTCAATCACAATTATGATGGTCTGGCTGGTAGGATCTACTTACCTGCTGAAGATCTTACCCCCTAATACTATCACCTAGTGGGTGAGTATGATGAATACTAATTTCTGGGGATGATGTGAACATGAGACCATGGTAAAGACTTTCCTAGTAATGGCTGAAATACCAGAACCCATTTCATTATCTAGCTCCACCAAGTCAGAGGAAATGAAGGGAGAAAGACGTCAGACAATTCAAGAGAATTTTATATTTAAGTATATGTAAAATTCACTTTTATATTTTAACATGACTGGGCCATGTAAAACCCAGATATTTTGCCAAACATTATCATAGTGTTTCTGCAAACATGTTTTTGAATGAGAACAAACATTTAAATCTGTAGACTGCATAAATCAAGTTACTCTGCAATATGGGTAAACTTCATTGGCTCAGTTGAAACACTGAATAGAACTAAATGGCTGACTCTGTAATAGAAAATCCTTCCTGTCTGACTGCCTTCAAAATGAGACATCAGCTAGTTTCCTACTTTTAAACATAACAGAAATGGTGGCTTTTTCTGTGTGTCAAGTCTGTTGGTTTTTGAACTGGCTTTTGAACCATCAGACCTAGGTTTCCAGCTTGTCAAATCACCCAGCCTGCATAATCTTGTAAGCCAGTTTCTTCTTTGTAATGAATTTCTCCCTACGTATATAGATATTCATTATAAGGAACTGGCTTATGATAAATACTAATATTTAAATATTAAAATACTATATATTTGTATATGTCTGTGTGTGTGTACATATATGTTGGAGTGTGTGTGTGTGTGTGTGAGTTTGTATAGTCTGTTGGTTCTGTTTCTCTACAAAACTATAATACAGTATAAATGTGCTGAACACAGTCTCTCCCCCCCATTATATTGACCAGGACCAGATTTTCAGTCTGGTCTAAAAGAAAGGTTGGGTAGTATAGTTTTTCATACATCCAGAAAGAAAATTTAAATGGCCTTATAATTAATAGTAATATTTCTGCCTCAGACAATCCCTCTACTGATCAGTTATTCAAGTCATTCATTCTTTGTCACTTAAAGCACAATCATTTCTTTTGCAAGGAAATCAAATGTCTTATCCCAACATTGAATTCAGTTTGAAATATAGAATCTCTAGTTGATATGTAATCTTTTTATCAGACCAGATATAGCTATTTTTGAAGAACTTGAACAAGAGCGAGAAATGTTTCCCTAGCTCCAAATATACAATTACGGAACTCAAATAAAATAATATTAATATAATTTTTCAAAAATTCCAAATATTACAAGTCAAGCATTGCAATGTTCTTGTTAGAGAGAGGAGGAGGTAAGTTTCCTTTATTAATTCATTCATCTGCTCTTAGGGAAAGGAGAATCCTTTGTCCAAGATTCTTGACTCTGTATTCCGGGAGGTTTTTCATTTACTCTTTATGGTCATGTCTAAAATAGACATTTTGGAATATGCTCTTGTTGGATCCAGTTAGCGTTTACATCTCTCTTCCTGAATCTGTAAGAAAGAAACAGAAGTTTGTTTTACGTCTTATTTACTCAAAACATTTTTAGTACAAGCCTGTGATTTCATAGCAATAGAAATCTCTCAATATTTCAATAGAGTTCTTTCTGATTTCAATCAATTTTATGTGACAATACATTCAAAATTTTTTCTTAGATATTACTCTCAATGTTAGTTTAATGGACTTTTCAACCCAATTCTCTCACTGGTGACTATTTTGAGGCTATACAGAAAAAAAAAAAAAAAAAGGAGGATCATTCCCTTAATCTTATCTTTCCCTTGAGTTGCTGTGTTTAGTTGAGAAGTTTTGTTGATCATTTGTCACTTAAAGTATTTATTAAATTCTAATTCTTATGTTTTGGGATCACAGAGAAGGCCATGTTTTCAATTATATAAGAATGAAGAAATAGATATCCCAGCATCACTCTTCTCCAAACTTCTGATCTCCTGCTGCTGCTCTCCAATGGCCAAACACATCTCGATATCAGGGAGCAAAGGAGACCTTTGGTTCAGGTCAGTGTGCCAGGGCACAAGGTGGAGAAGAATAGAGAGTGCATTTGCAGGGACAAAAAGTGGATAGCACAGCACTTACATCTTATATATATATTTTCATGTGGATGTGGAAAGTTTTTTGGTTCCAATTTATGCACTTAAGCCTTCCATCATTAAAGAAACCCAGAAATCTTTAGTAATAACCGTAAGATACATTAATACATATTTAAAATATAGACATATGCAATTGAAGTTTTCTTTACATCCTTTTAAATTCACTATCAATCTCATAATTGTGAAATCACGAGATACATCTACTTGAAATTCGGAAGGTGACACAAACTGTTACATCCAAAAGTCATGTGATTTGGAAGAAAAAATAAAGGGAATATACTAGTATTTCCCCCAATTGTGGAAGCAATACAATTATCACTATTGCTCCACTTGTACTATATGATACAAAGATTCCACTAATGTTAAAATAAATCTTACTCAAAAACATATTGAAATGGCTTTTATTTTGCTTTTTATATTTTTAAGTTTGACAATGGCTTGTTGTCATTTCAACATTGTCAAGAAAATACCTAGAATACACATCATTAATTCCAGTAAGTTTTGGATATCTTACATAATATATTGAAAATATAAAAATAATTTGAACAAATTCTTATGACTCCTAAGGGGAATGGTATGAATTCATTTAGAGATTCTAATGGGGATCCAAAAGTGTTTTTTACTTAGTTTGAACCATGACACATATATGAATAAATTATTATTTTATCCTATTGTCTTAGGAAATGTAAAATATTTTTATGGGTAAAGAAAAACAAAAAAGGAAAAAGCAAGACTTAAGACATATCAAAACAAATGTGCATTTGGATTTTTTAAAGTCATATAATTCTTACATAAAATGTAGAAAAAATATACAGATCTAACATAACTTTTTAAAGTGAAAATAGTCTGTATATTTTTAATCCTTTGCTGCTACATGTTTGTGCTTTGTTTCAAATACCATCAAACTGTATTAAAACAGCAAATCACTTGGTATGAAAGGATTGACTCAGAATACTTAATGGAACAGCAGTAACAATCATGAAAAATATTTAACTTTTTTCAGCACTGGTTTGCTGGTATTATATTGAGCTCATCTAGTATATTGCTGAGGACTGCTAAAAAATGTTAGCAATTTGTGAAAATGCCATCATGTTAATGTATGCAACTTTCTGTTCACATTTAATATAATAGCATACTTTATTTTGCTTTTGTAGATTGCCAAAATAAAATATTTCAGAAAGTTTTCTTAGTAAAAGCTTGGGATTATCATTTTTCCCTTGGAAATTTGTCAGCACTTTATCTTTAAAAGGCAGTAACGGTAAAGTTTACTAAAGATTAAACTTGAAAGCAAATCATTATTTGAACAGAATTTGAGGTTCCCTTGAGTTGCTGTATTTAGTTGAGAAGTTTTGTCACTTAAAGTGTTTATTAAATTCCATTTCTTATGCTTTGGGACCAAAGAGAAGGCCATGTTTTCAATTACATAAGAATGAAGAAATAGATATCCCAGCGTCACTCTTCTCCAAACTTCTGATCTCCTGCTGCTGCTCTCCAATCGCCAAACACATCTCGATATCAGGGAGCAAAGGAGACCTTTGGTTCAGGTCAGCGTACCAGGGCACAAGGTGGAGAAGAATGGAGAGTGCATTTCCTAAGACTTTTTCATGAATAGTTTAAAAGTTGCCTGAATATTTTTGTTTCAAAAAAACCTTTGTTTTATAATATTGTATTATTCTTTCTTAGGACAGCCTTGTCAAAAGGAATAGATGTTGTTCTTGAAGTATATTCATTCAAAAATTGTTATCAATTGCATTATAGAAATTTTGACCCACACTTTGTACCTAGGTCTTTAGTTTAATAGATAACTTGTACTCAGAATATAATTACAATTCCTATTATAAGAATAATATTTTATTTTTGCCTTTCAATAATATAATACGAAAGACGAAAATAAGAAACAAAAATGTTAACGTTATTGATTTTTGTTAGTTAAAAATAAAGTAATGGGCCGGGCGCGGTGGCTCACGCCTGTAATCCCAGCACTTTCGGAGGCCAAGGCGGGAGGTCAAGAGATGGAGACCATCCTGGTCAACAAGGTGAATCCCCGTCTCTACTAAAAATACAAAAAAATTAGCTGGGCATGGTGACGCACACCTGTAATCCCAGCACTTTTGGAGGCCAAGGCGGGAGGTCAAGAGATGGAGACTATCCTGGTCAACAAGGTGAAACCCTGTCTCTACTAAAAATACAAAAAAATTAGCTGGGCATGGTGGCGCACACCTGTAATCCCAGCTACTCGGGAGGCTGAAGCAGAAGAATTGCCTGAACCCAGGAGGCGGAGGTTGCGGTGAGACGAGATCTCACCATTGCACTCCAGCCTGGGTAACAAGAGAGAAACTCCATCTCGGAAATAAATAAATAAATAAACAAACAAACAAATAAATAAATAAATAAATAAAGTAATGCCTCCAGAGCATACTTGAGAAAAGTATAAATTCGGCCAAAATATATCCTTTCCTCATGCAGATATGTACAATACCTGACCACACACAATGACTAAAATTAGTATCCTAAAAGGTAACATTCAATGTAAACACACTCATGGTCCTGAGTTACCAAAGAGGTTTAATTATGTTCACTATCATCTAGTTACAAAGACCAAAAATCCAGCCAAACTGTCTGAAAAAGAAGACACTTGTTTGTCAATACAGTTTTCAGATTTATTTGCTCTTTGGACATGTATCTTGGTTTCAAATATCCATGTGTGTGTTCTTCTGTAACTGGATAGAGCTGTGTGGATGCCATCCATGTGTCTATGACTGAAGAAAGTGGTAATGCTATTTTTAAATGTGCTGAGTCCGATGACACTGTTTTAGCCTTTGTAAAAATCATGGAAGGCTAGTCATCTTTAGAAGCATACTGAAGGGTCAAAAGCAGTTAAATTTGTGGCATTTTATTCAAATATTCAGTTTTGTAATGTTAACATCTACTAGAAGCCACAGAACACTGAATGTCTACTTCCATATTTCATATGACAAATTAAATGATAATTAATGAAATTCTTGCTCAACATAATGTGAGACAGAGAAAAAAATACATGAACTTTCTGAAACTGGAGATTGTCCAATAAAATACAAATCAAGACTAGAAGAGAGAAGACCAGTAATATACTGCAGATTGCTTATCAAAGTTTCCCAGATTTTATCACTGGTAACAATGAATTCTCAGTGTTAAATGACTACCTAATCAATGAAAGTGTATTTTGCAAATGATCACAGAATTTAAATACTAATAATGGAGCAAATGCATGAAGTTTGTCCTATTTTATAGTGTATTGTGATTTTAGCCATAATTTTATCTGAAATACTTAAAAAATTTTAGTGTTTTGGCATTTGAATGTTCAAAAGTTAAACTTACTTAGTATATGTGCAATTTTCAGCACTCCTAAAGCATGTGAATAGAAGTTGATGAACATAATTTTTAAAAAGTATGAATTAAAGTTTTGAGAGGCAGAGGTGGGAGGATTGCTTGAGGCCAACTTTGGCAACATAAGGAGACCCCATATATGAAAGATAGAAGGAAAGAAAGAAGGAAAGAAAGGAAGAAGAAAGGAACAGAAAGAAGAAAGGAAAGAAAGGAAGGAAGGGATGACAGAAAAAAGAGGAAAAACAATCAGTAAATTTAGCTAGTAGGAGAGGCTGAGGCTGAGATGGGAGGATTGCTTGAGGCCAGCTTTGGCAACATAACGAGATGGAAAAGAAAAAGAAAGAAAGAAAAGAAAGAGGGGGGAAAGTAAGGAAGGAAGGAAAGAAAGGAAAGCAAGGCAAGCAAGCAAAAGCAATCAGTAGTCTTAGCTACAAGAGAGGCAAGGTTGAGGTAAGAGGATTACTTGAGCCCGGGAGTTCGAGGCTGCAGGGAGCTATGATTGCACCACTATACTCCAGCCTAAGCAACAGAGTGAGACCCTATCTCTAGAAAAAATTAATGTATTAAAGACTCTAATTTTAGCACATATAATATCAGACCAAAAGTTTAAACTTTACTTAATATGTAATAGAAACCTAAAGAAAACCAGTGAATATAGAATAAGAATAATAAACTAATTCAATGCTATAAAAACATGAAAAGGAAAAGATGAAAATGACATAATATTTGCTCTTATGGAGCTAATAGAAATTGGAGCTCAGAGTAAAACAAAGAGTTAAAATTCTATAGGAACCATTATAATAAATTATATGTGCTATTTGAGGCACAAAATGTTAGAAATTATCTCTATCCTGGAGAAACAAAAGAAAACATTTGTGACATATCATTTGACCCAAGTCATTAAGAATTCCTGGAGAATATTTAATTTTGTCTATCCTTCAAATCTAAGCTCCAATTTCTTCATTATAGCGTTTTAGATGCAGGAATGCATAGGTAATTTCTTTTGAATGTCCCTAAAACTATATTTACCCTTAGGAGCTAAACTCCTATTCTAGTTTATTCTGAGTGTGTATACATATATGATCTACATGAATGATTCAACTTGAGAATTTGATTGCAGTTTGATTATATTTATACCTCCCAAAGTAACTATCTAGTGCACTAAATGACTGTAATCTACATAGGGGAGGAAATACCAAGAGTCATTTTGATTATTTCATCCTTAAATTCAATAGCTGAAATATATGAAGACTCTATTTAGTACCTTTAATCTTGGTAGCAACTACCAGTTACCAGAAAGTTCCTAGAACCTAAAATTGTAAGTATTGTTAGTATGTGTGTCTGTGTTTGTGTGTGTGTGTGAAAACAGAATAAACTGACTGAAAGCACTACAATATTTTAATAGCCACAGATTATTTAGTTATTATTAATACATAAATGCATTTTTTTTAATTTTTTATTGGATTTTAGGTTTTGGGGTACATGATCAGAGCATGCAAGACAGTTGTGTAGGTACACACATGGCAGTGTGCTTTGCTTTCCTTCTCCCCTTCACCCACATTTGGCATTTCTCCCCAGGCTATCCCTCCCCACCTCCCCTTCCCACTGGCCCTCCCCTTTTCCCCCCAATAGACCCCAGTGTTTAGAACTCCCCTTTCTGTGTCCATGTGTTCTCATTTTTCATCACCCACCTATGAGTGAGAATATGCGGTGTTTTATTTTCTGTTCTTGTGTCAGTTTGCTGAGGATGACGTTCTCCAGATTCATCCATGTCCCTACAAACGACACAAACTCATCATTTCTGATTGCTGCATAATATTCCATGGTGTATATGTGCCACATTTTTCCAATCCAGTCTATTATCAATGGGCATTTGGGTTGATTCCAGGTCTTTGCTATTGTAAACAGTGCTGCAATGAACATTCGTGTACATGTGTCCTTATAGTAGAATGATTTATAGTCTTTTGGATATATACCCAGTAATGGGATTGCTGGGTCAAATGGAATTTCTATTTCTAAGGCCTTGAGGAATCGCCACACTGTCTTCCACAATGGTTGAACTAATTTACACTCCCACCAACAATGTAAAAGTGTTCCTTTTTCTCCACACCCTCTCCAGCATCTGTTGTCTCCAGATTTTTTAATGATCGCCATTCTAACTGGCGTGAGATGGTATCTCAATGTGGTTTTGATTTGCATCTCTCTGATGACCAGTGACGATGAGCATTTTTTCATATGATTGTTGGCCTCATATATGTCTTCTTTCGTAAAGTATCTGTTCATATCCTTTGCCCACTTTTGAATGGGCTTGTTTGTTTTTTTCCTATAAATCTGTTTGAGTTCTTTGTAAATTCTGGATATCAGCCCTTTGTCAGATGGGTAGACTGCGAAAATTTTTTCCCATTCTGTTGGTTGCCGATCCACTCTAGTGACTGTTTCTTTTGCCGTGCAGAAGCTGTGGAGTTTCATTAGGTTCCATTGTCTATTTTGGCTTTTGTTGCCAATGCTTTTGGTGTTTTGTTCATGAAGTCCTTGCCTACTCCTATGTCCTGGATAGTTTTGCCTAGATTTCCTTCTAGGGTTTTTATGGTGCCAGGTCTTATGTTTAAGTCTTTAATCCATCTGGAGTTAATTTTAGTGTAAGGTGTCAGGAAGGGGTCCAGTTTCTGCTTTCTGCACATGGCTAGCCAGTTTTCCCAACACCATTTGTTAAACATGGAATCCTTGCCCCATTGCTTGTTTTTGTCAGGTTTATCAAAGATTGTATAGTTGTATGTATGTTGTGTTGCCTCCGGTGCCTCTGTTTTGTTCCATTGGTCTATATCTCTGTTTTGATACCAGTACCATGCTGTTTTGATTACTGTAGCCTTGTAGTATAGTTTGAAATCCGGTAGTGTGATGCCCCCCGCTGTGTTCTTTTTGCTTAGAATTGACTTGGCTATGCGGGCTCTCTTTTGGTTCCATATGAAGTTCATGGTGGTTTTTTCCAGTTCTGTGAAGAAAGTCAATGGTAGCTTGATGGGGATAGCGTTGATTCTGTAAATTACTTTGGGCAGTATAGCCATTTTCACGATATTAATTCTTCCTAACCATGAACATGGAATGTTTCTCCATCTGTTTGTGTCCTCTCTGATTTCGTTGAGCAGTGGTTTGTAGTTCTCCTTGAAGAGGTCCCTTACGTTCCTTGTGAGTTGTATTCCAAGGTATTTTATTCTTTTTGTAGCAATTGCGAATGGCAGTTCGCTCTTGATTTGGCTGTCTTTAAGTCTGTTATTGGTGTAGACGAATGCTTGTGATTTTTGCACATTGATTTTATATCCTGAGACTTTGCTGAAGTTGTTTATCAGTTTCAGGAGTTTTTGGGCTGAGGCAATGGGGTCTTCTAGGTATACTATCATGTCGTCTGCAAACAGAGACAATTTCGCTTCCACCTTTCCTATTTGAATACCCTTTATTTCTTTTTCTTGCCTGATTGCTCTGGCTAGAACTTCCAGTACTATATTGAATAGGAGTGGTGAGAGAGGGCATCCTTGACTAGTGCCAGATTTTAAAGGGAATGCTTCCAGTTTTTGCCCATTCAGTATGATATTGGCTGTTGGTTTGTCATAAATAGCTTTTATTACTTTGAGATACGTTCCATCGATACCGAGTTTATTGAGGGTTTTTAGCATAAAGGGCTGTTGAATTTTGTCAATTGAGATAATCATGTGGTTTTTGTTTTTGGTTCTGTTTATGTGGTGAATTACATTGATAGACTTGCGTATGTTGAGCCAGCCTTGCATCCCTGGGATGAATCCTACTTGATCATGATGAATAAGTTTTTTGATTTGCTGTTGCAATCGGCTTGCCAATATTTTATTGAAGATTTTTGCATCTATGTTCATCATGGATATTGGCCTGAAGTTTTCTTTTCTCGTTGGGTCTCTGCTGGGTTTTGGTATCAGGATGATGTTGGTCTCATAAAATGATTTGGGAAGGATTCCCTCTTTTTGAATTGTTTGAAATTGTTTTAGAAAGAATGGTACCAGCTCCTCCTTGTGTGTCTGGTAGAATTCGGCTGTGAACCCGTCTGGACCTGGGCTCATAAAAGGCATTTTTTAAAGTTGGTTTGTTTTGTTGGAGCTCAGGATGTGACAGGCATTGCATACTACCTGAGTAAAAAATTTTCCATAATTTTTATGCCCTAAATGCACATATGAATTGATAGATATTTTAATGCACTTAAAGGTGAATTTGAGCCTTAGATTTTTATAAAACTCTTAGTGTAGTCATTTTTGTTTTGAAGCTTTCTATCAAAATTATATTTCTCTTGCTTCCTAGAGTTTGTTTTAGAGATTTATCGTCAATACCAATTACTCCTTAACATATAATCAGAATTTGGGAAGAGAGGACTATCTACACTCTGTATTAGAATGTAATGATGTACAAGCTGTAAACTAGCAAAGAAAAAAAATTGGTCAGAATATGGGGATTGCCTCTGGGGATGTATATGTAAACTTACCATGAATAAGACACAGCTATAATTACCAAATTAATAGTTTGGGATACTCTTGAAGATCTAGAGAGATGAAGAAAGAAGGGGATGGGCAAGTTTTCTGAAATTGCCAGAATGAAACTGGCATGCGTTTTGTTGGAATTACAGCTACCAATATGAAGATCTTCAAATATAAAAATTAGAAATAAATATGTGTCAATAAATGATGAAAAATCCCTTGGATGTAAAGTTGCATTAAATATATACATATATATACATATGTGTGTGTGTGTGTGTATATATATATATATATATATATATATATATATATATATATGAAAACACATTATTGCTGCTAACAAATGTACAGGGAGAAGTTGAAGGTTAATTTATCTCAGCCTAATAGGCACTTTCATGGATAGTAGTAGTATGTTTCTATTCTTGCATGTTTGTTTTTGTTGTTTTGTATAAACCTAGCTTTGTAAAGTGTAACATGTCACTGTAATTAGTATGCACACTGTACCTTGAAACCGAACAAACTAGCGTTATTATCTGTAGTTTGTCAAGGCAAGGTGTGACATTTGATAAATAAAGCATACTTTTGGGAGTTTATAAGGAAAACTGTCTTGAAGAATACTGTGGATTTTCTCTTTATTTTCTACTTATCATCTCTGCCATAGTATTAAATCCAAAAGAACAGCAATTATTTCTCTTGGGACTAGAATGAGACACAAATGTTATGTGGCTAAAGTAAAATAACTCTGCCATCACTGTTTATTTTTCTTTCCACTGAGCTTGTTTTCTTTTCTTAATTTTCCATTTTCATTTCCTGCATGGGGTCTACTCACTGCCTTTCCTACCATCTGTTACCCATCTTCTTTCCACTAGAGAAAATTTAATAGAGTTTAACGCCAATAACTTCATACGTATTTCCCTTCCAATTTTTTTTTCTAACATCCACATTCGTAAAAAAAAAAAAAAAAAAAAAAAAAAAAAAATCACCATAAGGTGTAGAGCTGTCTCACATAAGGCATTTATTTTAGAGAGAGAAAAAAACATTTCTGTAGCTTCTATTTGTAAACAGAATTCCAGTTTAACTCAGTGCTTCTGATTTCACTAAAGCATGTATTGCATTAAATTCTTTATAATTTTCTAGTACAGAATCCTAAGACAATAATTTAGCTGCTTAGGAGTTTTGTTTTTGTTTTAAAGGTTAAGTGCTAATTTGTCAAAACTTTCCAAATTTGTCACTTACACTCAGCCTCTGCACTAATTACTGCCCTGGGATGATGGCACGCAACTTCCAGCTAGAAAAGCGCAGTGAAGTAGCATCTCAGGACACCAGCTTTCTGACCAAGGAGCTGTAAACATGTGTCCAGAGGCTGTTTAGTTCTGAACGAAATTCTTCTAATGTTAATGAGTCGGTTCTGTTAGAATTCCACTATCACCCTCTTGTTATACTGTATCTGTTTGAGTTTTTTGTTGTTTGTTTTTTTTTTAACCTTTGCTATTTGTCTGTGACTATATCTACCCAAGCATTCATCTACTCAGTTTTTATCTTTTAACAGTTTTGTCAGTTGGGAGAAGAGGATTTTTAAATATTTTAATTATTAAGCAAAACAAATATGTATATGTGTCTTTAAATTCATTGAATTTATTTTGGTAGGGCATAAATTAAATGTGTTTAAAATTTCTAATATCTACAGACATGGGAGTTTTCTTTATATTGTATCTAGAGGGAATAAAAATACATTCTAATAATATATTTGGGATAAATATTGCTTCAGATTTTAGCTTACAGACTGATAAAAATGTGTAAAGTTGGAAGAAAAGTGTGTGTGTATGTGTACTCTAACACTCTGAGGTCATTAAGTTATTTGATTTGTTATTAAAGTTCTAGGAAAATAATATTATATATCAGAAACTGTAATTGTGTTTTTATTTTTTACATTTGCATGTGTTCTGAAATCAATTTTTCTGCATTTGGAAAAGTATATTCAGATTTCAACTCCTTCTCACTACCTTTATGGCCACAAACATGCTTTGAGTCACCATCATCTTGCATTAGAGATATTCATATAAATGGTCTCCCCAATTCTTTCTTGTCACCATGTATTCTCATAGTAGTAATTTCTTTGAAACACTCTTTTGTCCTAATTTCTTCAAGGGCTTCCATTTCACTCAGAGGAAAATCTTGATTTAAATATTCTAATTTAAAAATTAGAAACTCTGTTATTTCTTTGAACCCCTCCCATTCATCTCCCTCTTCCTCATCCCTACAGCCATGCTGGTCGGCTTGGTATTCCTTTACAATCCTTGGGTATGTTCCTTCCTTAAGGTTTTTGTTCCGAATGCTCTTTTAACATATAAACACATGGATGACTTGTGCATTGTTTTTCAGTTTTTGGTTAAATTTTCTTTTCACTGAGATTAACTGTGAATATTATTTAAAATTAAATGGTTTTGTCACACTTTTAACTCTGTCTGCTTTTCTCCTCTGTAAGTATAATTCATTTGGTTGTTTTGTATTTGATCATTTTCTGTCTCTACATCTTACAATGGAAACTCCAGGAAGGAAGGGACTTGCCTTTTGTTCATCAGTGCATCTTGACCCCTGAGAGCACTACCTGGTAAGGGATCAAGGCACATTTGGTAAGTGAATATATCTACGTGTTGCATTTAGGTCAGCAATACACCTCAAAATATCAGGCTGATTGTACTTTGTTTATTACCTACTCTTCTCTCTCACTTTCAGATCAAGGCTGCTTTTCCTTCACCTGAATTCATCATTGAATCAGAAACAAAAATGTAGAGATATACATGGAACTGAATTTATTTTGAGGGGGAAGCCAAGCAAAACTAGTTATGGATAAGAATAGAGTAAAACTGAAGAGACAACTCATAACAAATAAGAAGATAAATATATGGATTTAAGGGTCAAGGGCAAGACACCACCAACAGCAAGGACCAGGGAACAGGTACAAAAAGTCTCTTGCACAAGCTGTTCTCAGGTGTGAATCGAGCTGCACCAAGTAAGTATTTGTAGCCATTTACAGCTATCCTGAAAGGAAATGCAGTTCTTGAACAGCAATATTTAAAAATAAATGATAAAAATAAGAAATTCTATCAGTAGCAAATTATTAAATATGTTATACTCCATCCACATTATTTCCACAGAAGCTGGATCCTCTGTAAGAGGGCTCTTCTTTCTTTCTTTTTATGTTTCATTACCTATAGCACCAACAGATTAGTTTTTGTTTTAATTTAATTCCCCAGTGAAGTTCTGCTGAAGTTTAGGAATCCCCAAATATCCCAGTGAAGTCTAGTAGTCTCAAACACACATTCTGCTTTTATTACCGTGAATGCATGTCATGTTTGTGGAAATATTTATACACAGATGAATCCCTTATTTCTAGCAATGTCACAGAATGATAATATTGTATTTATTTTATTAGCTTGTCACTTATGTAGAAAATTAAGGAAAAATGAGGTCAATTTTTTGGACTTAGAATATCATCTTAAACTTGGAAGCCAAAATTCTATGCTAAATAATTAGGTATTACTGGAATACATATGGAGATGTAAGTATATTAATATATTGAATATTACCAGGAAAACAAACCTTACAACATTTAATAGCTGCATACATTTAAACATGACTTACTTCTAAATTTATATTTGTTTTTGTATTTTAAGCCAGGACAAAGTAGCCTTAAAATATACCTGTAGGCAAGAAAGAGCAGTGAAACTATTGTAGCAGTGTTTGTAAGAATAATGTTTAAAGACACAAGATGTGAAAGTTGAATAAACGTAAGAAAAAATTTTACATAAAAAGAAATAATTTTCTAAGTGTCAGTTTTAGCATCAAAGTTAGAAAATATTCTACATTCTATCTTAGAGATAAATTCTAAAAAATGAATATTGAGACTCTAAAATTAAAAGAATTTTTAAAAACATTATAAGATGATTCTTGACAAATATCAATAATCAGAAAGACTCCTACTCTTGTCCAAGAAGAAAACAGATTTCTTGAGAAAGGAAAAGTAAGTAAAATTACAGTCAGTAGCAACAACATTGTGAGGGTTTATATTTGTGTGGTGTCCTTTTTGGATCCTTCGAAAGTCTAGAACTTTAGAGAATATAATTGAGAGAAATCCATTCATACAAACATTGCCATTCATGTGAAAACTCTTTCCTTGAGAATTACTGTGATTCTAATCACATATAGTTAGAATTGACTATATATCGTTAGAATTAACTACATATACTTAGAATTATGTAGTTAAAATTAATTATGTATAGTGAGAATTTACTATGTGTAGTTAGAATTAACTAAATATAATTAGAATCACAGTAATCCTCAATTATATGTGTATGAATATATAGTTGTGTGTTTATACACATACACACTTATGCATGCTGTTTCTCTATTAAAAATAAAAATTAAAATTAACAGATATTTATGTAGAGTGATTTATGACATTTGAAAATAAGCACTTATAGGCTGGATGAGGTGGCTCAAGTCTGTAATCTCATCACTTTGGGAGGCTGAGGCGGGTGGATCACAAGGTCAGGAGTTTGAGACCAGCTTGGACCACATGGTGGAACATTGTCTCTACTTAAAGTACAAAAATTAGCCACGCATGATGGTGCATGCCTGTTGTCTCAGCTACTTGAAAGGCTGAGGCAGAAAAATTGCTTGAACCTAGGAGGTGGAGGTTGCAGTGACCCAAAATCACACCACTGCCCTCCAGGCTGTGCAACAGAGAAATACTTTGTCAAAAAAAAAAGAAGAAGAAGAAGAAAGAAAGGAAAGAAATAGAAAAGAAAAGAAGCATTTGTGACAAATGTTTAATAGATACACAAAACTGTACACAAAGTGCTAAAGCATAAATGATGGTGTTAGCTGATCAAATTCTAATATTTTTATGTTATCTGTATAGATGATTCAATAGAAATATTACTTAATGATTTTATTTTATTTTTTTATTTTTTATTTCCAACCTTTAAAAAGTTCAGGGTACATGTGCAAGATGTGCAAGTTTGTTACATAGGTGTATGTTTGTTCTCATACTGCTATAAAAAATACTCAAGATTAGGTAATTTATAAATGAAAGAAGTTTAATTGACTCAGTTTCACATTGCTGGGGAGGTCTCAGGAAACTTACCATCATGGCGGAAAGTGAAAAGGAAGTAAACACTTTCTTCACAAAGCATTAGGAGAGAGATTAACAAAGGAGGAACTTCCAAATATTTATTAAACCAGCGGATCTCATGATAACTTACTCACGATCAGGAGAACAGCCTGAGGGAAACTCCATCTCCCTCCCTTGATACATGGGGATTAAAGGTCCATCTATTGACAAATGGGAATTACAATTCAGTATGAGATTTGAGTGGAGGCACAGACCCAAACTATATCAACAGATAAACATGTGCTATGTTGGTTTACTGCACAGATCTTTTCATCACCCAAGTATTAAGCCCAGCATCCATTAGCTATTTTCCTGATCTTCTCCCTCCTTCTACTCCCCACTTTGACAGCTCCCAGTATGTGTTGTTCTCCACCATGTGTTCATGTGTTCTCATAATTCAGCTCTCATTTGTAAGTGAGAACATTCAGTATTTGGTTTTCTGTTCCTGCATTGGCTTGCTATGCAGGATTGCTATGCATGGATAATGAATTCCAGCTCTAGTCATGTTCCTGCAAAGGACATGATCTCATTTCTTTTTATGGCTGCATAGTATTCCATAGTGTACATGCAACACATTTTCTTTATCTACTCTATCACTGATAGGCTTCTAGGTTGATTCTGTGTCTTTGCTATCGTGAATAGCGCTGCAATAAACCTACATGTCCATGTATCTTTAAAATAGAATGAGTTATATTTTGGGGGGAATTGAAACTTATTTGGCAGCAGAATTGTTGCAAATATAATTAGTCAAAATTAGGTCACATTGGAGTAGGGTATAACCCTAATTCAATATGACTAGTCTCCTTATAATTAACGTAATTTGGGGTAAATTTGGACACAGACATGTATACAAGGAAAACACTCCAATATCTGCCTTGATGCTCCCAAAGTGTTTTCCTTGTATACATGTCAGGTAGCATGATGCCTCCAGCTTTGTTCTTTTTGTTTCAGATATCCTTAGTTATCCAGGCTCTTTTTTAGTTTCATATTGAATTAGGGTTATACCCTACTCCAATGTGACCTAATTTTGACTAATTATATTTGCAACAGTCCTGCTGCCAAATAAGTTTCAATTCTGTGGTATTGGGGATAAGTACTTCAACATCTGAATTCTTGAATGACACAGTTCAAAGATTGCAGTCCTAAAGAATAGTTTCCAAAAAATACTTTCCAAACCAGTCCCTGAATACAATAAATAGAATATGAAATGGAGCTTAAAATATATATTTACAATATAAAACGAAAAGGCCTAGGGGTCCTTCACTCTTCAAGGCAAAAAATAACCGTGTTAAGACCTTAAAGGGCAAATTTGAGTTACTTTGTTTCATTTACTTATCTTTTGTCAAATTTGATACTGTATTTAAAATATATTGTTCCATTGCATCATCTTAAGGCTGGTGTAATGAACAGATTATAATACTTAGCAGAATCAATGATGATGATAAACACTGAACAGGCAACAGAAGGCAACATGGTGTTTTGTGCTACAAAAGGGAGAAGAACTTAGAGAACTTTTGCAGACATTGAGTTGAATTTAAAATGTTCTACCAGGAAAGTAGTTTCAACCTCAAGAAAAAGAAAGAAATTACCAATGGAATGAAAGTGGCACTTTATCAGATATATCTACTGCTAAATTAAGGTTCAGTTTTTATAGAGAAATAGTATAAATTACCCAAAAAGTTATCAAAATTGGCTGCTAGAATATAAGTGCAGAGTAAAAGGAGAATTTGAGAAGATGTAGTTCATTAAAATTCTGTATAGTTTAATAAATATGAAGAAGATATAATTATAACATTTAAGTTCAATATAAAAAATTAATTTTCAGTTAATTTCAGTAATTTGCAGTTTTATGCCTTTTCTGTTTTCCGGCATTCACAACTTGTAAGTCAACAAAAAAACATTTCTGAAAAGAAAATTAGACTTTAACTAGTTGTCTTTACATTTTAGAGTCATATTCTAATATATAAAAAACATTTTATAGAACTGTTTTATTGTTTATATGGTTATTAGGTATTTGCAATTTCTAGATAAATAATTGGCTCTATATTCTGTTCATACCCAACATATTCCAACACAGAACACTTAATATTTCCACAAAAATAAAAATGCTGGTGAAAATGTGTCCATTTTTATAGTCTATTTACTCAGCATTATTGCTCATTCATATTTATTTATATGTTATTTTCCTTCATTTTCTGCAATAGTTATCATATCTCAAACTGACAGCTTCCAAAATGAATGTTGCATCCAATTCTTTTCTGTGGATATAGGTGGAATTGATTACCATCCTCTTTGATACTCAAGGGATTATTTTCTGAATTGCTGCACATAAGCAAAATATTTAATGCTTATGCATATAGGGCTAAATATAGAATAGACGCTTAAGAAATTTTTTTAAGTAAATGAATGTGCTATGGGATAGACAAAGAACTAAGAGAGAATACTACCAAATGAATGTAATAATGAGTGAATGACAAGGCAAACTGCTAACCCCAAAGTATAAAAATATTTTTCTTTTGTGGATTTGCCGATTTTTATCAACTAGATATCATTACCATCTAATCTAATGAGGCGGGTGTTGATAACTGTGAATTATTTAATTATTGAGAATAGTACTCTTGAAGAAAATCATGTAAAATAATTACACTAGGAGGGAAACATCATCCCCAATTATAAAGATTCAGAAATAATTGTGCACTATCCTTAAATCAATACATATATAACATATATATGTACATGTAATTTGTAGCTGTGAGTTTATTGTGTATGAGAGATAAAGCAGCTTTATATTTAAATTGTTTTTTGAATCACACTTAAGGAAATACTTAACACTTGCACAAAATCATCTCTGAGTTTATAGAGTAAATTCTTTCTAATACTTAGTGCTTTGTAAATTTCTCTACACATGAAATACATTGCAAATGGCATTGTAATTCAAATTTGTAATACTTTGGTAGTCATTTTTTCTAAACAACTTTAGAAGTACATTATTAGAGATTTATATATTTTACTGTTGTCATGCACATTTCAACAAAAATTATATGGGACTTTTTTGTTTCATGTAACTGTACTATTTTAATATGATGGATGACTTCTACTTTAGTCCTTGAGTATGCTTCTTATTACCTGAAATTTTTCTGCTTCATTCATTGATTTGTTTTTCAAATTTTATGGTGATAACTTGTTTGAAAAGCACACTTTGTTTCTAACTTGTTAAATGCAATGTTTTCTTTTTATCTTATGTGAAAGAGTGTTTATGTACAGTCAAACAAAATGATGGCTGCCTTTTGCTTTTAGCTGATATTTACAGCATTACCCTAGGTTATGATTTTATAGTTTATATATAGATTTTGGGTGTCTTAATAATATCTTAAAAACATCCCTTTGTAGTATTTATTTATTTTCCTTTAACGTAGTAAACTTGATGTTTGAGATATAGATCTGTGATTTTTATAATGCCTCAAATGTTATTATGTGACATTTTATAATGATTAACTTTTGTTCCTCTGGAAAATAAAATTCAATTGGAAAAAAGAATAAATAAAAACAGACAAACACCAAAGAATGCTAGAATTCTAAATTTTATTATCTAATATTAGGATAACTAAGTACATATGTAACCATGCTAGAAATAAATTTGAAAATATGCTTTTAATAATTTGAAATGCGTTAAAGTTTTTGTATATTGTATACCATTTATTTTCATAAGTCATGAAGATATTAATAATTTATTTTAATTTTTTCACAATCTAAACTATATAAATTATATTTTGAATAGTCAAAATAATGTTATATAGCATCATTTATAATTTTTCAAACAATTACATTTTTATAAACTGTTGAATATTAATTTTCATAAAGTTCATGTTTACTTGCACATAATGTGGAATTTTAGCAAAGTAGATCACTTCATTATGAAAAATATACTGATAGTATCAAGATCAATGAGAAGGAATATCAAGGAAAACTCAACAATAAGAATAGAAAAATTAAATATTTACTTCATGTTTCACAACAATTTTAACAATGTAGTGATTCTAAGTGCCCTATTCCAAGTATAAACATGTTTGTGATATATCAGTACATTTAAAATGTTTCCCCAACCTTTGATTTATGAACAATATTTCAATGGCTTTGCTGAGTCAACAGTAGAACTCAAAAGTTCTTATTCAAATCTTTCCTTATTTCTGCTTATGTTGCCTGTGCTAGAACTGTTAGTGTTGTGGGACAGAGAAAACTAAGTGAGCCCCAGTAAAACTTTTCACTTCCTTTACTGTAAGAACCCTTCACCTGTAAACATAACTACCAAAGCCTAAAAATATAATATTTAGGCTGTATTGCATGCAGTCTGGCCTGTGACTAAGTTCTTGCAACTCATTGATAGAAGTGTTGTGAGGAATCTTCTTTTTTTAAATATATATATGTATGTGTGTGTGTGTGTATGTATATATGTACACACATACATACATGTGTATGTGTATATATATATATATATATATATTACTTTACTTTAGGTTCTGGGGTACATGTGCAGACAATGCAGGATTGTTGCATAGGTACATACATGACAATGTGGTTTGTTGCCTACATCCCCCTGTCACCTTTATCTGGTATTTCTCCCCATGTTATACCTCCCTACTCCCCACTATCCCTCCCCTATTCCCCCCAAAGAGACCCTAGTGTGTGATGCTCCCTCCCTGTGTCCATGTGTTTTCATTGTTGAACACCCGCCTGTGAGTGAGAACATTTAGTGTTGGTTTTTCTGTTCCTGTGTCATTTGGCTGAGAGTGATGATTTCCAGATTCATCCATGTCCCTAAAAAAGAAAATGAACTGATCGATTTTTATGGCTGCATAATATTCCATGGTGTATATGTGCTACATTTTCCTTGTCCAGTCAATCATTGATGGGCATTTGGGTTGGTTCCAGGTCTTTGCTATTGTAAACAGTGCCATAATGAACGTACGTGTCCATGTGTCTTTATAATAGAATGCTGTATAATCCTTTGGATATATACCCAGTAATGGGATTGCTGGGTCAAATGGAATTTCTATTTCTGGGTCCTTGAGGAATCACCACACTGTCTCCCAAGATGATTGAACTAATTTACACTCCCAACAGTGTAAAAGTGTTCCTGTTTCTATACATCCTCTCCAGTGTCTGTTGTCTCCAAATTTTTTAATGATCACCATTCTATCTGGTGTGAGATGGTATCTCAATGTGGTTTTGATTTACATTTCTCTAATGACCAGTGATGATGAGCATTTTTTCATATGTTTATTGGCCTTATAAATGTCTTCTTTTGAAAAGTGTCTGTTCATGTCCTTCACCCACTTATGAATGGGTTTGTTTGGTTTTCTCTTGTAAATCTGTTTTAGTTCTTTGTAGATTCTGGACTTTTGCCCTGTGTCAGATGGGTAGATTGCAAAAATTTCCCATTCTGTTGGTTGCTGTTTCACTCTAATGATTGTTTCTTTTGCTGTACAGGAGCTCTGGAGTTTAATTAGATCCAATTTGTCTATTTTGGCTTTTGTTGCCAATGTGTTTGGTGTTTTAGTCATGAAGTCCTTGCCTATGCCTATGTCCTGAATGGTTTTGCCTATGTTTTCTTCCAGGGTTTTTATGGTGTTAGGCTTTATGCAAGGAATCTTCTAAGAATCCTTTGTCAAATACAGTTCAAACATTTTGTTTTTCTTTTTTGTATTGCCTGGAATAAGGATGGGATACCTGGAGCTCTGGACCATGTACTTCATCAGGGATCGATTGTTTAGCACAAGGGAATATCAATCTCTAAAAACTTCATGGGCTAAGAAGTTTTATCATCATTAGATCACCTGACTCTTGACAATTATGAGAGAAATATAACTCTAACTTATTGAAGTCATTGATATATGGGTTATGTGCAGCTCAGAAGGAACTTAACATTTGCTGCTACAAATGTGTAGTCACAGCTTCTGTTTATAGTATACATCTTAAAATATAAGTTTAAATTCTGCTTCTGGTTTATACAAATAAATGCAGCAATTAAAAAACTAATAATGCTTTTTACATGAAACAATCGTGTTAGATATTAGATAGCAGATTTGAATATGGTAGCTAATAGCTCTGCTCTACCACTAGCCCCAGGATACGTCACCATCCCTGCCTAAACCCTTATAAATATGAGGCTTTATTAAGGAATTTGAAATGACTCCCTCTGAGTGTATTACCTGTGCAAATTGAACACTGAAAATGGCACAATTAATATTAAGTTTTCCACTAATTGGCATAGGGTGAAATGTGGGTAGAGGGTAAGTCTTTGACAGATTAAGACATTTGACAAGCATAAATACTACATAAAATCTAGCTGCTTTTAACTGCTCTAGAGGCAAGCTAGTCAGGCCAAATGCATTGATATGGATAAAGCAACACAGTATTAGGAATACGTTAAATATCTAGGAACTGTCAACTACGTTAGTTAGTTAAATTCTGAACCAGATGGGATCTTTAGTCACTGAGAGACAAATTTTGGAATATCCCTGGAATATTGAAGATGAAGAAACCCAATGATGCAGAGAGAATAGAAATTTTGTAGTGGCCTGTTATGAGTAGCCTGTGCATATCCAGGCGTCCTTTTCATCAGGCTCCCTAATTATTACATTGTGCCTCCATGGTTATTCAGTTCAATTCAAGCAACTTGTTTCCAGGTGGTTGCCATTACCTCTGAAAAATGGTTCTTTAAATGGGCTGTAAGTTGGTCGGTTAGGCATTCAACAATGAAGGTAAACAGATTATTCATGGTGAGCATGGTTCTATTTTTAGTGTCTATGGATAGCCTCAATATTTGTCATGTAGTCACTTTGTACATGGGTCCACAATTCATGCTTGGTCATTAGAATTATTCACCTTGGGTAGTAAGAACACTAACCTCCTTTTCTGTCTGTTGGTTCAGTGGCATAAATTTCAAAAATGTTGGCAGGTGGGTGAGGAGTCAGTCTCAACTTCCAAACCACTGGAGATGTGAATATTTTTCTAGGGAGAAATATTTACCCATTGAGCATCAAAACTTCCAGATGTCCTAATCTGATTCAAGATTTGAAGAAACAATATCTTATATATCTTACAATATTTTATATTATCTTGAGTTGTAACTGGGAGAGAGCACAAGCCCCTGTCTTCTACCCAGTTCTCAGACCAAGGTTTTCTCACTAAGGAGTAGTTGTCACCATATCCTCTCAAACAAGGCTTGTATAACGAAATTTCTAGCATATCATCCCATCATTCTACTTGAGCCTGCTCTTTCTAATCATGTCTTCAAACCAGTAAATCCTGTGCATGTGACCAAATTCTTATACTTTCCTTATGATAAGGTAAGGAAACTGGTCCTATAAGATTACAAGTTGATGCATAGGCATTCTGTAAGATCATGAAAGGTAATAAGCTGTAAGGATGGGGGTCCAGTTTTAGTTTTTTTTTTTCCATATAACTGGTCAGTTCTGCCAGCACCATTTATTAAATATGAAACCTTTCTTTATTGCTTGTTCTTGTCAGGTTTATCAAAAATCAGATGGTTGATGTGTAGTTTTATTTCTGAGTTTTCTATTCTGTTCCGTTGGTCTATGTGCCTGTTTCTGTACCAGTACCATGTTTTTTTGGTACTGCAGCCTTGTAGTATAGTTTTAAGTCTGATAGCATGATGCCTCTAGCATTGTTCTTTTTGCTTAGGATTGTTCTGGCTATACAAGCTCTTTTTTGGTTGCATATAAATTAAAAACAATTTCTGATTCTGTGAAGAATATCAATGGTATTTTAATGGGAATAGCATTGAATCTATAAATTGCTTTGGGAAGTGCGGCCATTTTCATGATATTGATAATCATATCTACGAACATAGAATGTTTTTCCAACTGTGTCATCTCTTGATTTCCTTGGGCAGTGGTTTGTTGTTCTTGAACAGGTCCTTCACTTTTGTTGTGAGTTATTCTTTTAGGTATTTTATTCTCATTATGGCAAAAATTAACTCAAGATGGATTAAAGACTTAAATGTAAAATCCCAAACTATAAAACCCTAAATGAATATCTAGGTCATACCATTCAGGGCCTAGGAAAAGGCAAAGATTTTATGATGAAATCACCAAAAGCAATTGCTACAAAAGCAACAATTGACAAATGTGATCTAATTACATGAAAGAGTTTCTGCACAGCAAAAGAAACTATCATCACAGTGAACAGGCAACCTACAGAATGGGAAAACATTTCTGAAATCTATCTATCTGACAAAAGTCTAATATCCAGAATCTACAAGGAACTTAGGCAAATTACAAGAAGAAAATGAATAATTCCATTAAAAGGTGGACAGAGGACACGAACAGAGGCTTCTCAAGATAAAACATACATGGGGACAACAAACATATGAAAAAAAGCTCAACATCACTGATCAGAGAAATGCAAATCAAAACCACGCAGTGAAATATCATCTCATTCCAGTCAGAATGGCAATTATTAAAAAGTCAAGAAACAGATGCTAGCAAGATTATGGAGAAATAAAAACATTTTTATACTCTTGGTAGGGGTGAAAAATAGCTCAACCATTGTGGAAGACAGTGTAGTGATTCCTCCAAGATTTAGAACTAGAAATACTATTTGACCCAGTAATCCCATTACTGGGTATATACTCAAAGGAATATAAAGTTTTCTATTATAAAGATATATGCAAACATGTGTTCATTGCATCACTATTTACATTAGCAAAGGCATGAAATTAATACAAATTCTCATTAATGATAAACTGGATAAAGAAAATGTAGTACGTATACACCATGGAATACTATGCCACCACAAAAGTAATGGGATCATCTCCTTTGCAGGGACCTGAATGAAGCTGGAAGCCATTATTTTCAGGAAACTAATGCAGGAACAAAATAACCAAAGACTACATGTTTTCAATAATAAGTGAGAGGTGAACATGTAGACACAAGAGGCAGAACAATGCACCCTGGGAGCTGTTGGGGGAGGTCGGCGATCATCAGGAAAAATAGCTAATGCATGCCAGGCTTAATGTCTAGATAATGGGTTGATAGTTGCAACAAACCACGGTGGCACAGGTTGAACTATGTAACAAACCTGCACATCCTGCACATGTGACCTGAAACTTAAAACGAAATAATTTTTTTTAAAAAGAAAGGCAATAATGGCAGAAGCATTGCAATAAAGAAAGGAAATTTAATACTCAGGTCATATCAATATTTATGAGAATAAACTGCTGACTCCTCACCCACCCAGACATTTTTGAAATCTTAGGTCACTGAACCAACAAACAGAAAAGGATGACCAAAGTGAATAAATCTAATCAAGCATGAACTGGAATACTGCTACAAAATAGGAGTAAATAAGACTCAAGGGAACTCACTGGTGTTCTTAATACTCCTTTGCTCCATAGCTTTGGCCAACAGAAAATTCCTTCTATTAAGAGAATACTGGCCGGGCGCGGTGGCTCACGCCTGTAATCCCAACACTTTGGGAGGCCGAGGCGGGTGAATCACGAGGTCAAGAGATTGAGACCATCCTGGTCAACATGGTGAAACCCCGTCTCTACTAAAAATACAAAAAATTAGCTGGGCATGGTGGCGCGTGTCTGTATCCCAGCTACTCAGGAGGCTGAGGCAGGAGAATTGCCTGAACCCAGGAGGTGGAGGTTGCGGTGAGCCGAGATCGCGCCATTGCACTCCAGCCTGGGTAACAAGAGCGAAACTCTGTCTCAAAACAAAACAAAACAAAACAAACAAACAAACAAACAAAAAACACAAAAAACGAGTACTGATGTAGACCTAGATAATACAGGAAAAAAAGAGTAGCTTTAGGTCACCTTCATTCCAGGAAATAACCCATTTTATCAGATTTCAAGCAAAAGATAAGGAGAATATGGAGTACATGAAAGAAGAAAGCAATGTTTTTAAAGTTAAATCTTGGGATAAGCTGCAGGGGAGTGACTCTGGGAGTGAGAAGAATTAAAAATACAGGCTATACTTTAAGTCAATTTTGTTTTTCTTCCCTTTACCCAACCACCATGCCTAAAGGATTTAAGTCACTGAGGGCCTGACAAAATTGACTTTATTATGTGATAATTTTATACATTTTCTTTATTCATTTGTCCATTGATGGACAAGCAGGCTCATCCTCAATCATGGCTTCTGTGAATAGTGCTGCAGTCAACATGAGTGAATTTATTTATTTGGTTGTATATCCTGTAGCGGGATTACTGGATTATCCTCAAAGATGAGTTAGCTTATTATACTTCATATATCTATTTTGGGAAAGTGCATTTTATCTTGAGAAAAGACATATATATATATATGTATGTATTTATTTATGTATATATGTATGTATTTATGTATATATGTATATAGATATATACACTCATACATGTATATATACTTATATTTATATATAAAATACACATCATATAGCACAAATATATATTTACATCTATGTATACATATATATTAGTATTTTGTATATATTATAATCTTAATTCTTTTTTTTTTTTTTGAGACAAAGTTTCGCTCTTGTTACCTAGGCTGGAGTGCAATGGCGCGATCTCGGCTCACCGCAACCTCTGCCTTCTGGGTTCAGGCAATTCACCTGCCTCAGCCTCCTGAATAGCTGGGATTACAGGCACGTGCCACCACGCCCAGCTAATTTTTTGTATTTTTAGTAGAGACGGGGTTTCACCATGTTGACCAGGATGGTCTCGATCTTTTGACCTTGTGATCCACCCGCCTCGCCTCCCAAAGTGCTGGGATTACAGGCTTGAGCCACCGCACCCGGCCAATTTTAATTCTATTTTTAACCTAAATACTAGAATAGAACAACAAATTGGAAAACTCAGGGTACATAATTTTTTCTTCATTATGAAATATTTTATTACATTTATTTTTACATAGGCCTTTAGATAACAAGTGAAAGACTAAAAGATTTAAACTACAGAAACAAAAATATGTGTATATATAACGTATTTTTCTAATGTAATTGAAAAAAACTTTTAAAAGATTGCCTATTCAGTCATTTTCTCCTGTTTGTTTTTATTGTATTTTTAATTAACATAATTGGACGTATTTTTTTGGTACAGTGTGATGTTTTAAAACGTGTATGAATTGTGTAATAATTAAATCAGAATATTTAGCATATCCATCACTTCATACATTTATCATTTCTGTGTGGTAAGAACATTCAATATTTCCTGTTCTAGCTATTTTGAAATATATAGAGTTAACCATAGTCACTCCACTGTGAGTAAAACACCAGAACTTACTCCTATACAACTGAAATTTAGTATACTTTGAATTATGTCTCCCCAAGGCCCCCCTCCCATAGCTCCAGTTACTTCAGTTTAGCTCTCTACTTCTAGTAGAATTCGAGTTCAACTATTTTAGATTTCATATATAAGTGGAATCATTATTTGCCTTTCTGTATCTGGATTATTTCAATTAATATAGTGCCTTTAAGATTCTTTCATGTTCCTGCAAATGACACAATTTTATTCTTTTTCATGGATGAATAGTATTCCATTGGGTATATCACATTTTCTTTACTAATTTATCTCTTGATGTCAATTAAGTTGATTTTTTATCATGGTTTTTGTTAATGGTACTGCAGTCAACATGACTGACTTTATTTATTTTGGCTATATCTTGTAGTGGGATTACTGGATCATATGGTACTTCTATTTTTGATTTTTTGAGGAGTCTCCACACTGCTTTTCATAATAATACTAATTTTCATTTTCACTAACAATGTATGAGTTCCTATGATTCCACATCCACACCAATATTTATTTATTTATTTTGATAATTGCCACTCTAATTGCAGTGAGGTGATATTTCATGATGGTTTTGATTTGCATTTTTCTAACGATTAGTGATGTTGGGCATTTTTAGATATATTTATTGACTATTTGCATATCTTATTTTAAGTAATGTCTACTTGGGTCTTTTGATTATTAAAAAAATGTGCTATTGAGTTATTTATGAGGTTCTTATATATTCTGGATATTAAAACCTTATCCGCTGCATAGTTTGCCACTTTTTTCCCATTTTTGCAGGTTTTCTCTTCATTTTGTTGTTTACTTTGCTGTGGCAGTATCGTTTAGTTTGATGTAAACTCATTAATATATGTTTTCTTTTGTTGCTTGTGTTTTTGGAGTCTTATCCAAAAAATTTTTGTGCAGACCAGTGTCGTGAAGTGTTTCCCTTATGTTTTCTTACAATAATATTACCATTTCGGATCTCACATTTAATTTTTGAATTGCTTTTCGTTTATTTTTGTTTATGGTAAGAGATAAGTGTTTAGTTTCATTCTTCACTGCCTGTGGTCATCCAGTTTTCCCTGAACCATTTACTCATTGGAGTACTTTTCTCCATTGTGCATTTTTAGCATCTTTCTTCATAATAAATTCACTGTAAGTATATGGATTTTTTCTGTGTTCTCTATTCTTTTTTTTTGGTCTATGTGTCTATTTTTATGCCAGCACCATCCTATTTTAGTTACTCTAGCTTTGTAGTATATTTTGAAAACAGAAAGTGTCACACCTTCAACTTTGGTCTTTTGGCTTAAGGTTACCATGGCTATTCAGAGTCTTGTGATTTCACGTGAATTTTAGAAGTATCTTTTTCTGTATCTGTGGAGAATATTATTGATACCTTGATAAAGATCACATTGAATCTGCATATCATTTTGGGTACTGTGGATATTGTAACATATCATTTATTTCAATCTATGAGCATTGAACATCCATTTATTTGTATCTTCTTTGATTGTGATTTTATCTTGCAGGTTTTTGTTGACTAATGAGTAAAGCACATTTTCCTGATTTTTTAGCTGATCCACTTTGTAGGCATCTTTTTCCGTGTTTGCATGTTTTTATCTGTTGAATTGTCTGGCTGTTATGGGTTGAATTGTGTTCTTCCATAATTCATGTGTTGAGTTCCTAGCCCGCAGAGCTCAGAATGTGACTTTGGAAGTAAGTTCATTGCAAATGAAGTTAGGAAAAATGAGGTAATACTGAAGTAGAGTGGGCTCTAATATAATGTTCTTGATGCCCTTATTGAAAGGGGAAATTTAATTTCTGGCACACACACAAGGAGAATACCATGTGAAGATTAAACAGACATTGGGATGACATAGCAGAAATCAATAAATGCCGAAGATTGCCAGCCAACCACTAGTAGCTAGGAGAAATACATGAAACTGCTTTATTTCCTTACAGCCCTGAGAAGGAACAATCCTGTGACACCTTGATCTTGGATTTCTAACCTCCAAAACTGTGAGACAATACATTTCTTTGTTTAAGCCACTCTGTCTGTGGTGATTTGCTGCAGCAGTTGTAGCAAACTGATGGACTGTCATTTACTGATTTGTAAGAGTACTGTATATATTCTGGATATGAGTTATTAGTAATATGAACTGTAAATTAGTCTGTGATTTGTCCATTCATTTTTAATGGGCCTCTTGATTAATAAAAGTCTTTAAGATGAATGTAGGTTAAACGTGCATATTCTACTACATGGTTTATATATTTTTGTCCTGTTTAAAAAATATTTGCTTGCTTCTAGATCATAAAGATCAAAATATATTCTATTTTATAAAGTTTGATGTATCTTTTATATTTAAGTCTATAATACACCGATAATTGAGTTTTGTAAATACACTGATGTAAGAGTCACAATTTATATTTTTGATATTTAATTGGCTCATCACCAAAACTAAATTCTTCACTTCAGTATATATCACATTTTTATGTGACTCCAGAAGTCACATAAAAGACTCCTTAAGTCTTTTTCTGGCACTTTATTGTATTCTTCTTGTGTGTGTGTCTATTTCTGAGTTAATTGTATATTGTCACACTTATTATATATGTATAATTAATAATTCTATCTGAGAATAAAAGTTCTTCAGCTTCTTTAATACTACTGCAAGATTTCTTGTCTATTATTGGCTCTTTTTCACATAACTTTCAAAAACAGCTTATCAAGGTTTGCCAAGAAACCTGCTGGGATTTTTGTTGGTGTTGCATTGGATCAATATATTAATTAGGAGAGATAACATGTTTACAGTGCTGACTTTTCCAAACCTTGAATAGTGTATTTGCTTAGAGATTATTTAATTGATGGTATTTACATTTTGTAGTTCATATTGGAAGGTTATTGCTCTTCTTCTATTAGATATATTACTACGTATTTTATCTTTCTATTGCTATTGGAAACATTCAATTTCTATCTTCTATTTTCTATGTTTTTCCTTATAGTGAGAATTATATTTAATTTTTGGTCTTCCTAAATTTCCTTACTAATTATTATCATTTGTCTATAATTTAAAAAACGTTTCTATATATATATACCATCATGCTATGTGTAGAAGAAACAGTTTTATTTATTGCCTAATTCCACTCTCTTTTTAAAAATGTCTTTTCTTATCACACTGTGACCACCAGTAGCATGTTGATAGAGCGCAAAATAGTTTTTAAAATCTGTAAGATTTTCTCAGATTAAGAATACATATATTTTTTAAGTAAACATTCTGACATTTTCTTTAATTCACAGTGCAGTCATTTAAAATAGTAAAACTAGTAACCTTGGCTTCACTCCCTAATCATTCTTCAACTGAACACATACTGATTTCCTTTATTGTATTTCAGTGACACTGTAAATGCTGCCTGTCACTCTCTAATTTGCAGTCTATTGTATAATTTTCATTTCAATTCTCTGTTGTATCTGTAATCCATTTAAAAGTTTTTGTTTATTGCCTTGTGTGAAACCACTCATAATGTTTATTGACATTAGTTTTTAGAACAGGAGTTTTGGAATCAGGTAAGGCTCATATTTGGGTTAAAGAGTTTCTTATTTAACCCTTTTAAATTCTCTTAGTCTGATTGTTTTATCTTTTAATATATACTTATAAGACTTTTGTAGGAAAGAAATACATGTAAAGTGCCTAGTATATGGCCAGGCATATGATTAAGGAACAATAAATTATAGTTATTTGAAATATCTATGTCTGTCCTTGTGATCCTCAAAATTAGGTTTTACTGCAGTTTTCTTTTTAAACTTTATTCTTCTCAGTATAGTCTCCTATCTTGAGTAATATCTTATTGTTACCTTTTAAAATTCAGCTTAAGTTTTATCTTCTTTATTCTTCCTGAGCAAATCCAAACTGATTTCTTTCATCATGTTTTCATAATATTCTCACTTACCACTTGCTGTGCTCTACATTTTAATAGCATAGGCTATTCCCTCAAACTTGAATGTGAGTTTTGTATTTGAAAAAAAATTGTGTTTCATTTCTATAATGAAAATCTTGAAACTGTAGCTTTCATGAAGTCATTTAACCTTCCATTTGCAGGTACATTTTTTCTTTTTTTATAAACACACACACACAAATATTTATACATACACATTATATATATATATATATACACACACACACACACACACACATAGTATATATATATATACTTGGTTCTGGGGTACTAGTGTATATACTTTAGGTTCTGGGGTACATATGCAGATGGTTGCATAGGTACACACATGACAATGTGGTTTGCTGCCTCTATCCCCTCGTCACCTATATCTGGCATATCTCCCCACATTATTCCTCCCTAGCTTCCCTACTCCCGGCTGTCCCTTCCCTAGTCCCCCTCAATAGACCCCGTGTGTGATGCTCCCCTCCCTGTGTCCATGTGTTCTCATTGTTCATCACCTGCCTATGGGTGAGAACATGCGGTATTTGATTATCTCTTCTTGTGTCAGCTTACCACTAGTATATGTGGCTGTTTAAATTCATGTCAAGGATTTCATTTTTGCCATTCAGAAAAAATATATGACGAAAGTATATTGCAGGTAACATATATTATCCAGAAAAGTATAAAGGTAGACTAATATACACACATTAATATAGGCTTACCATTTATGTCAATTTCCTACTCCATTCTCCATTTTTTTTTTTTTTTTTCTGAGACAGAGCTTCTCTCTGTCTCCCAGGCTGGAAAGCAATGCCCCGAAGCTCTTGAAGCTCCACCTCCTGGATTCAAGCAATTCTCCCATCCTCAGCCTCCCGAGTAGCTGGAATTACAGGCTCTCGCCACCAATGTCCAGCTAATTTTTCTATTTTTAGCAGAGAAGGGGTTTCGCCATGTTGGCCAGGCTGAACTGGGACTCCTGGGATTACAGGCATGAGCCACTATACCCAGCCCCCATTCTGCATTTCTATCCAGATTCTTTCCAAATTTGTTTTTACAAACAATGCTGTGGTGATTTTATGCTTCCATATAGCATATTTGTTAGGGGTAGGAAATGAGAACTTTAAATTTTAAAATATCTTCTAATTATTTAAAAAATGTACATACCCAACAGCAGTCTATTATTACCTTTTTTTCTGTTTTTTCACATCTGACCAGTATATGGGATTCTGAGAATATGTAATACCTATTAATTTAATAGAACAATATAATATGCTTATAGATAAATTAATACATTAGTTTGCCTCTGATTTTTTTATGTTGATTTTTTTTTCACATTCTTTGATTTCATCTTCTTTACTAGGATGTTTGTCTTTTTCATGTTGACATAGTTTTTTTAAAAAAACTGTATGTTTAAATTATCATTTGTTATCTTATATGTACATATCTGTTCCCAGTTTTTAAAAATTTTTAGCATTATTCTTTTTCATTTTCAGTTGTCGACAGTAGGCGTACATATTTATGAATTACATGACATATTTTGATAAAGGCATAAACTGTAATAATCACCTCAGGGCAAATGGGGTCTCTATCATCTCAAGCATTTGTTTTTTTCTTTATGTTACAAAAAACTGTAAATATACTCTCTTAGTTATTTTTGAATACACAATTAATTATTGTTGACTGTAGTTAACAGTCTAGATCTGATTCATTCTATCTAACTATATTTTTGTGCCCATTTACTGTTCCCACTCTCCTCTCCCTCTCTTCCCCAACCTCTGGTAAACCATCGTTCAACACCGGGACTCTATGAGTTTAATTGATTTAACTTTTGGCTCCCAGAAATAAGTAAGAACTTGTGAAGTCTGTTTTTCTGTGACTGGCTTATTCCACTTCACGTAATCTGCAGTTTCATCCATGTTGTTGCAAATGATAGGATCTCTTTTTTATTGTTACTATGGCTGAATAGTACTCCATTGTGTATATGTACCACATTTTATTTATTCATTCATCTGCTGATGGGCACTTAGCTTGCTTCCAAATCTTAGCTATTGTGAATGGTGCTGCAATAAAAACGGGAATGCAGATATTTCTTCTTCGATATACTGATTTTCTTCCATTGGGGTATATACTTAGCAGTGGGATTGCTAGATCATACAGTAGTTATATATATTAGGAACCTCCAAATTGTTCTTTACAGTGGTTGTACTAACTTATGTTCTTATCAACAGTGTATGAGGATTCCTTTTTCTCCATATCCTGACTAGCATTTCTAATTGCCTGTCTTTTGAGTGAAAGCAATTTTAACTGAGATAAGATGGTATCTCCGTGTAGTTTTGGCTTTTGTTTGTTTATTTCTTTGATTTGAGGCAGGGTTTCACTCTATAAGGCATGCTGAGAGTGTAGTGGAACAATCATGGCTCCCTTGTAGCCTTGATTTCGTGGGTGCAGATGATTCTCCCACTTCAGCCCCACAAGTAGCTGGGAGTTCAAGTGCACACCATCATACCACACTAATTATTGGTGGTGTTTTTTGTTTCTTTGTTTGGTTGATTGGTTGGTTTTTTTTTTTTTTGGTAGAGACAGGGTTTCACCATGTTACTCAAATTGGTCTTGAACTGCTATGCTCAAGCAATCTACTTGCCTTAGCCTCCCAAAGTGCTTGGATTACAGGTGTGAGTCAACACACCGAGCCTCATCATTTTTTTATTTGCATTTCTCTCATGATCCATGATGTTGAGCACCTTTTCATCTAACTGTTTGTCATTTGCATGTCTTCTTTTGCAAAATGTATGTTGAAGAAACTAGACCCCATCTCTTACCATATACAAAGATAAAATCAAAATGGAATAAGACTTAAATCAAAGACCTCAAACTATAAAATTACTAAAGTAAAACTTTGAAGAAACTCTCCAATATATCAGAGAGGGCAAATATTTTTTCAAATAATATCCCACAAGCACAGGAAACACAATATCAATGGACAAATGAGGTCACATCAAGTTAAAAAGCTGCACAGCAAAGGAAACAATCAATAAACTTAACAGACAACACACTGAGTGGGAGAAAGTATGTAGAGACTATTCATCTGACAAGCAATTAATATCCAGAATACATAGAAAGCTCAAATTACTCAATAGAAAAAATCTAATAATTTGATTAATAAATAGTCAAAAGATTATTCTGCTTTTGATATCACAGAGGTTTAAAATTTTAAGAGTCAAAATCTAACATGCAAAATCATTTAGCAAGTTTCTCCATTAAGTTTTGAAGACTTTTTGTAGCTTCATATAATAATGTGTTCCTCATACTAAATGTTTCCTTTCAATTTTTAAAACATACTATTTTTTATTGTTGATTCATTGAAATGCTACCATTTCTGTATTTTGAAAGAATTACTCTGCTAAATACATCTTAATTTAAAGGATGATTTTCTTTTATTTTCTGCACCATTATGAGATTTATACTTAAAAGCTACCATTTTCCTTTCATTTTCTACTTTTTTCTTTTGGCTTATTTCTTCAGGTAAGACTTCTGATACTCTGCTAATTATTAGTTACATTAGTGGGCAAGCTAGCAACTTTGCATATAGTAGGAACATGACTACATTTTCCTGCTTTAAGTATGATTTTGCTTTGATTTTCGGCAGAGAGTTTTATCGAGTTGCTATATCACAACTGATATGTTTTTATCAGATGCTTTTTCTAGATCTACTGAGACTTTTCCTTTTTTTTCCATAATTAGTTAATGTAGAGATTTTCAGTGATAACCTATTTTGCACTCCTAGGATAAATTATACTAAGTAATAAGTTTGTAAGCTTTAAATTTTTATTTTGTAAATAATAAATAGGATTCTATATAACAAATGGGACTCTATCCCAGATATTTCCCTAAAATTCAGTTTTAATCATATGTGAAACATATACCTTGTCAAAGGAAAAGTTTTGACTATGGATTTGGTTTTTGAAAGGCTATTCATTTGTTAGAATTTTCTTTTATTCATAAATCACTCCTACACTCTTAGTAATTGTATTAGTTTGCTGCAGCTGCATAAGAAATTACCAGAAACTTACTAGGTTAAAACATCACACATTTTCTTACCTTACAGTTTCTATCAGTCAGGCATCTGGATATGGTTTACCTGGTTCCTCTGCTCAGGGTGTCCAAAGATTGTGGTCAACATATGTGCAGAGGCATATTTCCATAAGAGATCTAACTGGGGGAAGTTAAACTTTCAAGTTAACTTGTGTTGCTGGCAAAATTTATTTTCTTATGGGCAAATAACTTATGGTAGTTTGCTTTTTCAATGCAAGTAGCATACAGACTCTTTCACCTTATGAGGGCTGCAATCCCTCTTTTAAGAACCTTAACCTGTTTGAATTAGACCCATTCAAGATCATTTCCTTTTGATTAACTGAAAATCCACTGATTTGGGACTCTGGTTATATTTGCAACATTCTCTTGCCTTTGCCCCATTCTACTGTCTAGAAGTGACAAGTGACAACTGACTGCTTCCTCTTGCACATCAGAAGACAAGACTTCACAAGTATGTGGCTCATTGTGGGTAACTCTAGGGTATATCCATTTAAAAATGTGCCTTTATAAAAACGATTGGTGTGGGATATGTGCAGAAGTATCTCATTTTAATATTTCTTTTTTTTTTAGAGTATCAATCTCTTAATCAACTTTTTTTCTTGTTTAATGCAACGTGAGCAAAATAAAGCCTCCTAAACGAGAATTTGTTGCTCTGTGCCTTTGTACACCAGCAACAATCTTTGCATTATTTTATTTTTATTTTTTTAGAAAGAAAGAGAGAGAGAAAGGGGGAGAGACAACAGGAGTCTTGCTTTACTGCCCAGGCTGGAATGCAATCTAAAAATAGGTATTAAAAATCTCTTTTCTGCCGATAATTGTGCTTAACAGTGGAGACAGGAAGGAATAAGGGAAGAAAATAACAGTCAACCAATATTTCATTTAAGTCTGTGAAATACTATGTAAATGCTGAAGAGTGATTTACTTCCGATTACGTGGTCACTTTCAAAATAGGTGTAATGCAATACTGAGAAAAATGTATATTCTGTGGACCTGGGGTGAAGAATTCTATAAATATTCACTGAGTTTACTTGTTCCAGGTCCGAGTTCAAATCATAGATGTCCCTGTTAATTTTCTATCTCATGGATCCATCAAATATTAACAATATGGTGTCAAAGTCTCCCACTATTATTGTGCAGGAGTCCAAGTCTCTTTATAAGTCATTGAGAACTTGTCTTATGTATCTGGGTGTTCCTATATTGGGTGCATATATATTTATGATCATTGACTCCTGTTGTTGCATTGATCCTTTTACCATTATGTAATGTCCTTCTTTATTTATTTTAGTCTTTGTTACTATTAAAGTCTATTTTGTCAGAGATGAAAGTTACAACTCCTTTTTTTTTTTTTTTTTTTTTTTGCTCTCCGTCTGATTGGTAAGTCTTCCACCAACCCTTTGTTTTGAGTCTTTCTGAGTCCTTGCTTGAGTTGGGTCTGGATACAGTGTGCCAATGGGTTTTGACTTTTTATTTAATTTGCCTGTCTGTGTCTTTGGTTGGGGCATTTAATCCACTTAAATTTAGGATTAATATTGATATTTGTGAGTTTAATATTGTCGTTTAATGCTAGCTGGCTACTTTGCCCATTAGTTGATATAGATTCTTCATTATGGAGATACTCTTTACCTTTTGGTTAGATTTTGGGATGACTGATACTAGTTGTTCCTTTCTGTGTATAGTGCTTCTTTCAGAAGCTCTTGTAAAGCAGGCCTGGTGGTGATGAAATCTCTGAGTGCTTGCTTGTTCACGAAAAATTTTATTTTTCCTTCATTTATGAAGCTTGGTGTGGCTGGATATGAGATTCTGCGTTGAAAATTCTTTTCTTTGAGGATATTGAATATTAACCCCCCACTCTCTTCTCGTTTGTAGGGTTTCTGCTGAGAGATCTGCTGTAAGTCTGATAGGTTTTCCTTTATAGGTAACCTGACCTTTCTCTCCAGCTGCCCTTAGAATTTTCTCCTTTATTTCAACCCTGTGAATCTAACAATCATGTGTTTGGGGTTGCTCTACTTGAGGAATATCTTTGTGGTGTTCTCTGTATTACCTGGAGTTGAGTATTGTCCTGCCTTGCTAGGTTAAAAAAGTTTTCCTGAATAATATCCTGAAGAATATTTTCCAGCTTTGATTCGTTCTCTTCATGACATTCAGGTACACCTATCAAACATAAATTAGGTCTTTTTACATAGACCCATGTTTCTTGGAGACTTTGCTCATTCCTTTTTACACTTTCTTCTCTAATCTTGTCTTCTCGTTTCATTTCATTAAGTTGGTCTTCAACCTCTGATATCCTTTTTTCTGCTTGATCAATTCAACTGTTAAAACCTGTGCATACTTCGTGGAGTTCTCGTATTGTATTCTTCGGTTTCATTAATTCACTTATATTCTTCTCTAAATTGTCTATTCTCATTAGAATTTTGTCAAACCTTTTTTCAAAGTTCTTAGTTTCTTTACACTGGGCTAGAACATGTTCTTTTAACTCACAGAAGTTTCTTATTATCCACCTTCTGAAGCCTACTTCTGTTAATGGAACACAGCCCTTCTCCATCAGGTCTTGTTCCCTTGTTGATGAGGAACTGTGATCCCCTGTAGAGGGACAGGCATTCTGATTTTGGGTATTTTCAGTCTTTTTATGCTGTTTTCTTTCCATCATTGTAAATTTATTCACCTGTCACCTTTGTAATTACCAACTTTCAAATTAGGTCTCTGAGTGGACGTCCAACTTGTTGATTCCCAGCACTAGAATCTGAGCAACCCACTGTGCTGGCTATAACAGTGTTAAGATTCATGGAGCTTTTCTGCCTGGGAATCTCCAGTCTGGCTTCCTTCTTGAGTCCCTTTTTCAATCAGCTGAGTAAGCTACTTTGCCTTCCCTGAGCTCCAAAAGTCGACCAAAATGGGACCCAGTCCTGTTTACTCTGCACCAAGAACTGCCATGCCGAGGCGCCAGCAAAACCACCACACCAGCCACAAGAGTCATGCTGGTGACCCGCGGGGCCCCTCCACTGGGAATCTCATGGTCCGTGAGTAACAAAAATTTGTCTGAAAGTGTGGTGTCCTCTCGTTCTCTGCACTTTCACTGTGAGCTACAATCCTGAGCTGCTAGTAATCAGCCATCTTGGATCTCTCTCCTAATATTTCTAATATAATATATTTAAACCTTTTTTAATTCTCATCCATCTTTCTGCTGGTTGATCCAGTTTATAAAAAGTTCAAAGATATAGATTATTGATTTAGTTATAAGAATTTTTACAAGAAAATCATAATATAACTATGAGAGTACATCATTTTCCTACTCATAAAAATTGTAATTTCCATTGGGACTTACAAATCAAGAGATGAGAGATAAGATCATGTTTTAAATATAATTTTTTTTAGAATGCTTTAAAGTTCACAGCAAAATTGTTGTGAAGATTTGCCCCTTCACATTCACAAATTTCTTCATCATCTACATTCAGCACAATATGGGTTACTTTATTACTAGTGATCAACCTGCTTTAACACACCATTATCATACGTGGGCCATCGTATACATTAGTGTCCAGTCTTAGTGTTAGATATTCTATGTTGTTTTTTCATCAAATGTATAATGATGAGTATGCACCATTGTGGAACCATAAAGATTAGTTTCATTGTCCTAAAATCTTCTCTGGTCTGCCTATTCATGGCTGCCTGTTTCCCCTGCAACCATTGAGTTTCTTACTGTCTCCACAGTTTCTTCTTTACTAGATTGTCATATCATTTGAATCGTACAGCATGTAGCATTTTCTGATTGCCTTATTTCACTTAGTAATTTGCATTAAAGATTCCTCCCTATCTCTGCATGGCTTGTTAGCTCATTTCTTTTTAGTGCTGAGAAATAATTCATTGCCTGGGTGTGCCAGTTTATTTGTAGCAGTTTCTTTAGCTACCAAAGGAATCTTAGTTGCTTCCACATTCCAAGAATTATGAAAACCTGTTTATAAATGTCCCTATGCAGGTTTATGTGTGAGACTAAGTTTATAACTCATTTGAGTAAATACCAAGGAGAGCTAGATTGAATGGTAAGATTATGTCTACTTTGTAAACTGCCAAATTATCCAAATTATCATCCAAACTTGCTATACCATCTTGCATTTCCACCAGCAATGAATGAGAGTTCCTATTCTTCTGCATCCTTGTCAGCATTTTGTACTGTGCTCTCGATTTTGGTCATTCTGATAGGCATGATGATATCAGATTGTTGTTTTACTTTGCCATACTCTAATGTCATATGATGTTGAAGATCTTTTTACATGCAAATTTTCCATCGTATTTCTTCTTTGATGAGCCATCTGTTTAGGTCTTTGGCCATTTATTAACATCTTTGTTCCTGTTCTTATAGTTAAGTTTTAAAAGTTTGTAGATTTTTGAAAAACTGTCATTTACCAGATGAGTCTTTTGCAAGTATTTTCTTCCATTCTGTGGCTGGTCTTTTCATTTTCTTAACATTTCCATTCCCAGAGCAGTTTTAATTTTAATTAAGTTCAGATTGTCAGTGATTTGGTTCACAGATTATGCCTTTGATATTATATCTAAAAAGTCATTTCCATACCCCAGCTCACCTAGATTTTCTCTTATGTTATATTCCAGAAGTTTTACATTTTTTGATTTACATTTAGATCTATGTTACCTCTTAAGTTCATTTTTATGAAGCACTTCCAATTTATTATTTTATTTCATGTTGATGTTGTGCCAGCACCACCTTGTTGAAAAGACTGCTTTTTGCTTCATTGTATTGTCTTTGCTCCTTTATCAAAGACAAATTGACTATGTTTATGTGGGTCAGTTTATAGATTCACTATTCTGCTCTGTTGATATAATTGCCTAATAGAGAAAGAGCCATCACAATATGGCACAATTTAGCCTTTATTTATGGCCACAGACAATTTGTGTTTTTGGAGAATAGACTCTCCATAGCAGAACTTAATGATGTTTTTTTTTCTTTTGGGGGGTTGTTTTTGAGTTATTAAGTGTAGATATGATGTGTTCATTAATAATGAACTAAATGACAATCAGGTTTCTTCTCCTCCCTTGGAAATTGGCAGTTTTTATGTAAACATTAATTTAAAAATGATTTGGGTCAGGTGCGGTGGTTCATGCCTGTAATCCCAGCACTTCAGGAGGCCAAGGTGGGAGGATTATTTTAGTACAGAAGTTGGAGACTATCCAGGGCAAGAGAGTGTGAGACTTCATCTCTTCTAAAAATAAAAACACTGCACTCCAGCAAAAAATAAAAATGAAAAAAGAGAAAAAAATCAGAATGGAAAAATATCCAGAATAGCCAACTTATTACTGAAAGACAGCAAAGTTCTACTAAAATTTAAGACTTATTATAAAACTACAATAATTAAAGAATAGACTGTCTGTCCATGGCCACAAATAAAGGCTAAATTGTGCCATGGTGTAATGGCTCTTTTTAAAATTAATATTTCTTTGTTATTACAGAAAGGATGTTTCAAAGGATACATAAGGCTCTATTTAATTTCTTTTTTCAATCCTTCAAATTAGTAGTGGCAATATCCATTCACTTTAATAATTATAGCTTCCCAACTATAAATATATTTTTAAGATAACCTTGTACTGAAAAGGTAACTCAAGTATCTTATACTTTTTCTAAGTTACAGGTCACCTTTCTTGGTTATAAGTACTTTTAGGAGCTATTTTGAGAACTTCACAAATCTAATTTTTCTATGAATGACTAATGAGAAATTAAAATGCTGAATACTCATGCCCTTTTATCACTATGACTCATGTAGTTAGTAAAAACTATCTTATTGTATTTTATTGCAAACATAAGGCCATCTACATAGTACTTAAGTCAATATGATTGTGATGACATCTCAAAAAAAATAAAAGTCAAAAGAAACAAGCATACCATAAAAATACTTTTCAGAGTTTCTCTTAACCGTAAGTAGCAAAAGTAGAATTATGTCAATAATTGAATCAATCTTTTTTATTACCTTCAACTAAAGAACCTGTTGCATACTCCTAACCATAGCTCTTTAAGAAGCAATAATTTTCAACCCTTTCAGAATTGCTGACATATCTTTTCTCCATAGTTTTTAAAAAAATTCATTTGGTTTAATAGTTGATTAACTCTTACAATATACCAGGTATGGTTCTAAATTATTTACATTTACTGTCTAATCATTAAAATAAGTTTAATTTTTATATAAATGAGAAAAATAAGTACAAATGACTTAAGTAATTTATCTACATAGTAGATCCAGGTTTCAGTATTTGGTATTCTGCCTCTGGCTTAAAGAAGAAATATTTTGTTTATATAGCAAAGTAAGTGACTCCCCCATTGTGAACAGGCTAGTCTATCTATTGTAAGCAAACTAATCATTTCTAGTAACTTTGTTTATCGTAAGTTACCACAGTCTCAATATAGTTTCCTAACTCTAATCACGGTATCTAAAAGGCAACTTACAATACAGTCTTATATGTTTTCATTATCTTCTATTAGATTTCTCTTCCTTTTCTCTAAGGCTATGTGAATTTGGTGCTTTTATTTAGCTTTGATCCATATTACTCAATGGCCTTTCTTAGCCCTGGGATAATGTGGATAGAATACATTTATCCATGAATAGGAAAAATATAAATTGTCTCCATTCCTCTAGATGTTGCCCTTGACTTGGTGTAGCATAGCAATACCCACAGAATAAGATGTAAAGCCTTCATGGGCCAGTTTGAAGTAAAATTATCTTAGGCTTCATGTAAAATACACTAACATTCCTAACAATAGCTGATGAACTAAAAAAAAAAAAAATTGTAAAAAAAAAGTCACAAAAAACAGAAACCAAACACACCTGATAATGTTTTAAGAAAGTTACGGAATTTGTGTGGCCTGTGGGCCACATGTTGGACAAGCTTGGTCTCGGTCAGGAATGCGGCCCTCCTGACATAACTGCAAAGTTGCTGCTTCACCTCCTCTATACTATTTTGGCGTCTATAACCCCCACCGCCCAAACAGTATAAAGCAGCAGTTCCACTTACCTTTTATTTCTTATCTCTATTTTCCTGTTTCACATTTTTTCTCCATAGAACCTATCAAAAAGTAACATATATTTCTAATTGCTTATTTGTGTTGTTCTATGAGTTAATCTGGCTTCTCTGAGATGCAGACAAGATGAAATTAGTCGTGTAAGAGATCTACCAGAGACAAAGCCTTCAAGGGATAACAGAAGGGAACTGAGGAAGTCAGAAAAGTTGTCAGACCTTGATGCCAGTTGGCCCTGGGTAAAGGTTAAAGGAAAGAAGGAAAGATGAAGCAACTTAGCCTCCTGTATAGACCTATGAGACTTGACAATTATTGGACAGTTCTTGCCTCAAAATGTCCCATCAAAGAAGCACCATATTGCCCTCCTGTATGAGATCACCTTAACACCCTTGCTTTATGTAGTTATTGGCATAAAGAAACAACAGAAAGCATGCCCTTGGCACAAACGACTAATTTTAGAGCATAATATCTGTAACTGACAGTTAATTATACTCCTCACAAATGGAGATCTGACAGGCAGGCAACCAGTCTGTACCTACTGAAGTACAAGAGTGTTTTTGTTCATTGTCCTATGCTAAACACCTAGAGGAGTACCTGGGTCATAGTAATAATCAACAAATGTATTAGAATAAATTAATTGTCTCTGGCAAAAGTATGTTTATATTTTCTATAGTGTCTTCTTGGAAATCAGTCTTCTTCCAGGAGTTACTGGTGATCTGGAATTATAGACCACTTTGGGGGATGTCTGAATTCTCCTGAAAACTTCACACTAGCACAAGTAAAATTTCTGTAAAGGTGCTATGTGACAAGAAACTGGAGAAGTGTCCTTGCAGAACACAAATTATCTCTAACACTAGTCACTGAAAAGTAATTAAATGGAGTTTCAGTGGCAACTGAAACAGAATGAGTGCTGATGAGTTTCAGAATGGAATGTGAGCAATCTAGAGTCCAGAAGCCCTGTGGGACCTATGTTCTGCTTCATTAAACATAGCCATAGTTTCAAACAGTTGTATTATCTAAGTGCAAAGTGCTCAATTATTTAAGAATATTCAATTCTGCTAAAGATGATGAAAAATAGTAGAATGGGTGAAAATCATAGGATGTATTAATCATACAGAATGACCAAGCAAATAGCTTATGAGACAAAGGAAGAATTCATAAAATTGTTATGGATAAAATATAAGTTAGCAACCTATGATATAAAGTAAAATAAATAGAATAAATGGTGTAGATAAAGGCAAAAACAAGAGTTCCATTATGGATAAAAAGGGATAGAAAGAACCAGTAAATTTAAAATATTAATAAGCACAAATTATACCTCCTTCAGTTTGATAGTGAAACCTTCCCTAAATTAATCACATTTTTTATGGTTCAATGTGGCAGTCATGTGTGCTCTACTGCAGAAACCTAGTTAATAAGCATGGCTGCTCTGCAAATCACAGGCAAGCTATGCTTACTAGACAGGCATACTTGCTGCCCATCCTTCCAGCTGGGCTAGTTTACTTGGCTCCAGGTATCGTCCTCGAGCTGACTCCCCTTCCTCCAATCTCATCTTTGATTCTCATAATTGCATTATCAACAGAGAAGGATATTGTAGCAGAGAGAGTAAGAAACACAGGACATATGAATATTGTGTAACAGAGTTCATTGTGGTCATTTCATCCAAACATGTGCCCTATTTTAACTGTGTTAATCTATCCCATTTCTTTGCTATTAATTTATACTGTGTTTTAAGTAGATTCAGTAGACAATGTAATTCAAAATCTTATGTAGATGTGTGTCACTTCCAACTCCAGGAGCTCTGTGGTCACTTGCCTGGTAGTTTCCTGAAGATTACCATTGCAAAATGGTGATTTTCCACCTGACATAACTTGTTCTCATTCAAAAAAATCTTTGTAAGGTATTACAGGTAACAGAATAACTGGAGCCAGAATTTATTTATCAAGGAAACTTAAGTTGGAGGAAAATGCCTGCACAAGTTGCTTAATGCAGAATCTCATTAGATGTGGGCTTCTCTGTGGCAATTAATGAAAAGACGTGGACACAAAAGGGATGTGGCACACTCTTTGAATGAAAAAACAAATTTAATAAAGAAAATGTGATATTCAGTTTAAGGGATTTCTATAGAAATATAAAATCCTAATTCTACCCAACCCCTAAGTGATAAATCTTAGGGAAGCAAAATGGTGTTCATTGGAAATGGAATATAGATTCAAACTTAACAAGAGTTTAGCGACATAAAACCTTGAAGTGCTTTCAAGATTAGATAAAGAGTTGGTTAAAGTTTAAATCTTTAATCTGATGAAGTAGCCCATTAACTTCTAGGAAAAATTACATGAAGTAGTTTACAAGATAGAGATTCTTGGCTCAGCAAAGGCTAATAATGGTGGAAGGTATGTTAAAGTTGTGTAGAGTTACTAATTTCCACAACAGACAGGTGAACTAAGTTGGGCCTATGTGGCCCAGAACTCTTTGCAACCTTTGATACATAATTTTTTTTTACAGATTATTATGTTTTCTGTGTGAGCCATGGTATGAAAATGCTGCAAATCAATAGGTTATGATAATACATTGGCAGATATCCTGAGCAAGCACAGAACTCAGCTCCTTTGCTTTATGTTGGATGTTTACTCCTAACACACATCAGTGAAGATGCCTTCAGAGTATTTCAGCCTACAGCCATGAAGTTACTCCTAGCTTTGCAGTCTATCTAGCTGAGGCATTAATCATTTTGGAGTAGAGACAAGTTATTATTTCTATGTCCTTTCTAAATTCCTAACCCATAAAAACTACAAACAAAACAAAATGGTGGTTCTTTTATTCCCAAAGTTTGAGGTGATTAGTCAGTGATGGTAAGTGAAACAGAAGCTAACTATAGTTAAGTGAATAAGTTTGAGCCAATGAGATATAAATGAAAGTTGGAAATTACATAGAGGTTTCTTAAAGGAAACAAATGGCTAAGCTGGGTTGTAGTCTCTGTCCTTCCCTTTTCTACCTTTATGCACCCTGAAGTAAGGATGTAACATCCATCATTATTAGAGTTCCAGTTCCTATCATATAGCATGGACGATGAAAACCTGAAGATGGCAGTAGAGATAGACAGATACAGGAAGCCTAAATTTTTGATGACTTCATCAAGTCTTCCTAGAAATTCAGAATAGTTGGCCATTACAATTAATATATATGAAAGAAAAGTAGCAACTTACATATTTAAGACATTATTATATTGGATTTTTTTGTTTGTGCTGCCAATCTTAAAAATAGGTTTTTGCATTCTAAATAAACCAAATCACGTTAATGTGTAAGAAGCAAGGATTTGCACTCCAGTGGTCTGACTTCAGGACCTTCAGTTTAATTACAGCATACTGCCGAGGCAGAAGCTGAACTGTCAAAAAAGTGAAATATTATAAAGCTTTTTAAAAAATCAAAAATAAAATATATCATAATTGTAGAATTTTAAAGAGATAGAGGCTATAAAATATTTTCTGGCGGAGAAACTCTGCAGTGATTAGACCTTCTGCCACCTGCTCTTGCCATCGTCATTATCAGTCACAGAGGAAAATCTTTAATATTTATGAAAATTTATATTAGACTAAATATTTTTATTATTCTATCCCATGGGTATTCAGTGAATTTGTTTTACATATTTATTTAATATTTTATATAAAAATTATACAATTCATTCAAAGAAATATTAATTTATATTATATATGAAAAAATCATACAATTCATTGTTTATTAAAAGAAAGGTATATATTGGGGTCAAGAATGTCCTGTTTGTTTTTGTTTTTGCTGTTGTTGCTGTATTTAAATTCATTAAATATAGTACAGTCATATAAACAAAAAAATCCTGATTGTAAAACCAAATTCTAAATGAGAAACTTCCTTGTGGCCCTAGTTTACAAATAATTATGGAAACATCCCATTCTGTGTGAGTGAGAAATTCATTCTTTCCGACTTTCTGTGCCTTGAACATTTGTAGCTACTTTCATTTGCAGCAGGTGTATTGAAAACACATTTCAAGGGCTCCTACTGATTTGAGAAATTTATTGTACCTTAAGGGCTGTCAGAAGAAATTTGCAAATTACTACTCCAAATTATTTCAACAAGGAAACATACTGATATGTTCAGGTAATGGAAAGGGGAAAACGATTAACATAAGAGTCATAAGAAAGCTATTGTGCAGCATAAATCACAGGTAGTCAAATATGTTGTGTAAAAAAGATACCGTGCTTCAATGCAAGAAAGAATGTATATTATACTTTGTTTCTCATTCAACTCAGAGTACTCCTTTGATTTCAGTGTTAAAATATACACTTCCTCATTTTTCTGTACCAGGGAAAGGGCTTTAATCCATTTCTTTCTTTTTTAAAATACTATTTGGTGAGTAAGAAACCATTGCCTTCCACCTAGGAACATATAGATATATTTCTATATACATGAAAAAATTTAATTGAAATACTTGAAGAGTAAACAAACCCAGACAAATCAATTAATGTAAACATTATGTTTAATCACAAATAGGGATTAAATTCGGTTATATTTTAAAGAAATAGATCCTGTGATTATGCTATTTTTTATAAATTTTATTGAAAAAATATACTTAATTTGTCATCAATAAAGTCACAGATTAAATGTGCTCTTCAATACATGCAATGGAGGAAGGAATTTTTTAAATATTTTAAAAGCTGGCATCTATTAGTGGGGGAATATTACTGATTTAGGAAAACACCTGATAGCCTATCAATACGTGGAAATAATTGGACCTCAGCTATATATGAAAGGAAATGGTGAGCCCAGAGTATTTTCAGAAGAGCTGAACTGTTTAGGAAAATGAGAAGCTTTCTGTGTTAGTCACGGTTCCTTAGAGAGAAAGAACTAATAGCATAGATAGATAGATAGATAGATAGATAGATAGATAGATAGATAGATAGATCAATCGATATGATAGATAGATAGATAGATAGATGATAGATCAATAGATAGATAGGTAGATAGATAGATAGATATAAAGGAGTTTATTAAGTATTAACTTACAGAATCACAAGGTCCCACAGTGGGCTGTCTGCAAGCTCGAGGAGCAAGGAAAGCCAGTCTGAGTCTCAAAACTGAACAACCTTGAACAACCTGGAGTGGTGTTTGAGGGAGGAAGCAGCCAGCATGCCAGAAAGATGTAGGCTGGGAGGCTAGGCCAGTCTAGCCTTTTCCTGTTTTTCTTCCTTCTTTATTTTGGCTGCAGCTACTTACATTGTGCCCTCCAGATCTAGGGTGGGTCTGCCCTCCCCAGCCAACTGACTCAAATGTGAATTTTTTGCAACATCCTCAGAGACACACCCAGGAACAATACTTTGCATCCTTCAATCCAATCAAGTTGACACTCAGTATTAACAATCACACTTTCTATTCATATCTATTTTATTTTTTTTTAAATAATTTTTTAGGGGAAAACACACCAGTGGTAGTGATTGGTGGAGGTGATTTATTTTTGCAGAAAGAAGAAGTTACAATGTTGTGGGAAGATAAGAATAGTGGATTGGAAATAGTTGTGGAGCATCCACTCACTCAATTTTATGTTGTGTTTTCTGTTGTGTTATTATTAAAATTTTCATTATCTGTGACTTCAGTAAAGCTTCTACAGAACAAACCCTTATCTATTTACTGTATGGTGCATGATGAAGTATGTGCTTATTAACTCTCTATTTAGTTTTAAAGAATCCAAGGGAAGTGACTGAACTCCATATGGAAATAGAAGCAAGGAGCAAGACATCAATCAAATTGGGCAGAAAAAAAGAACAGAGATTTGGGGATGATTTAAATAGATTAAAGCTATCCTCTGAACTATCTCCATGACTGCCAAGTGTTTCAGGGATTAGCAGGGACATGGTGAGATAATCTGGAATAAAACAATACTAAGCATCAAATGATATTTGAGTCAGGTAAATTTCAAAGGTTGTATTGTTGATGTAAAAACACCTGCTGGTGGACATATTGTCGAAACTTAAAACTTTGTGTGTGTGTGTGTGTGTGTATGTGTGTTTGTGTGTGTAAAAACAACATTGAACTTTGGCAAATAGACTTGCTTAATCCAAAATATGTATTTTAAGAAAATAATACACCACATCAACCTTACACATTTAAAATGGTTGTCTGCATTCCTTAATTTTTCCCAAGCAAACAATGTTTTTTCTAAGTGCAACAAAAAAACCCTAAATCATTTTTCTGAATTGAGAATGATGATGAAAGGATAATATAACATGTTTTATTATTCTAATATGTTTAAATCCAGTATTTTGTTTTGGTAGTGCCTTACATCATGTGTACCAATTTAAATTAATTATTTGGTAAGATCTTAGTGTGGCAGATAAGCTAGATACTTAAATGATCTATTCATCTGTTTATAGGTTTATCTATCTGAGGCACAAAACTGACTTGAGAAGAGTTTTAATAGGGGTTCTGAGATAATATTTGTAGAAGAAAAGTTATTATTCTTGAGCAAATATATTTTGTTTTTGGGATAATGTCTTCTTTTTAGGAACTTGCTTATTTCACCTGAGACAATTTTTGCCAGTTGTAACTGGTAATTTAAGATTACTTTCTATCCCCAAATTGTTAGTTTGCCCTAATAAGCTTCCATAGATAAGGCACACTGATAAAAAGTAAAAACTGGTGATATTTGGCCTGTATGTTATTAAAATTATCACACTTATAAAAGATATGTCACTAGGTTAATTAATTAGAATAATATAGAGCAAATTACTATAAATACACTATCAGGTATTATTATAAATAGGTGTTCAAGAAAGTTACTTTTATCTATAGAATTATAGAAAAGAACTGTGGTGCAGGGCAGATTTAGATAGGCCACAGATAAGTTTGGTGGTGATTGTAAAAGGAGTGTGATGGAAATTCCAAATGAAAATAATATTATGATAAATAAAATAGTTAAGAGTGCTGCAGTACAAGAGAAATGAGATTTGGGTCCAGTTGTGGCCCAGCAACTAACAAGATCTATTGATGCTGCAAATCAATTCAATTTTTTTAACTTTAGTATCTTTAATACAATCTATTTGATCCTCTAATATCTGTATATAAGAAAAGTTACATTTCCTTATTTATTTAAATAAAATTACAAAGAAATTTGAGTCTCTCTTATCTACTGGATTGATCAAATAACTACTCCTAGGTGTTTTGTTTTGTTGAGACACAGTTTAGTTCTTATTGCCCTGGCTGGAGTGTGATGGCAGGATCTCAGCTCACTGCAACCTCCGCCTCTAGGTTCAAGTGATGCTTCTGCCTCAGCCTTTTGAGTAGCTGGGATTACAAGCATGTGCTACCACACCCAGCTAACTTTGTATTTGTAGTAGAAACAGGGTTTCTCCATGTTGGTCAGGCTGGCTTCGAACTTCCAACCTCAGATGATTAGCCCACGTTGGCCTCCCAAAGTCCTGGGATTGCAGGCATGAGCCACCGTGCCTGGCCAGATGGTCTTTTTGTTTCTGTATTTGTTTTAATTTTCCCATTTTGAAGCATGGTATGATAGATTTAATTTCTTCTTCTATCCTTATTGATATACCATATCAGTTAAGTTATTTAAACCCTTAAGGCTCAGTAATATGATCTGGAAAATGAAGATTATGATAGCCATCTCCTAGGTTTTTCAGACTTCTAATATGAAAAGTGAAAATGAACTGACTATTGTAGTATCTATTATATAGCAAATGTTCAACTTAGTTTAATTAAATTCTTTGAGACTAAGGTTTTTGTAATATCATTTCAATAGGAATAGAGAATACTTCTAATTTATTCTCAAGCTGAAGTTTAAAAAAATCACTTAAAGTTTTCTTTAAGATAATTATTCTCTTTGTTAAGAAGATTGGTTTTATTTTAATATAAAATACATTATTGGATCCTTCATATTCTTTTGAAAGCTAAAAAAAGTTGTGCTAACATTACCGCAAGTACATTTCCTTGTCTATAGATTATTCAAAGGGGGAACATCTTTGTCAATCAAAAAATATATTAAATAAATTGTTCTGCCTTATGTTTTATTGTTTTTAATATTGTTTTAGTTAAGTGGCTTTTGACTTGCACACATAAAACTTTTTAAAGCCAGACTTTTATATTTTATTGATTTGCTATCATAAACCAAAAGTTTGATGAAGCTGGCAAAAGATGTATACAGCAGATAGTTAGAAGCATTCCAGAAAGACTCACAGAAACACAAAGATCTCCTCTGAGGAGAGAAGCAATAAAATTACCCCATTCCATATCCTATCACCCCTTCCTGGTCTTGTCCAATTTAGTGCTGGTCATTGACTCATGAATTAAGTGGTTTTAGATAAAGTAGTTCTTGGTCATAAACTGTTTCAAAATGTAATAAAGGGGATATTTCTCTTATAGGGCATTGTATATCCTGTTTTAAGATGAAATGATGTGCAATGATCCTGGATAATCACTTGAGTTGTGTTAAAAAAGAATGAAAAAAGGGAGCTGGTTGAGGAAAAGGATAAGCATATAATGAAAGAGAGATTCAGAGGAAAGCAGAAAACTGCACACTTCATTGCTGTAGAACACACAGAAAAGAATAGAAGCTGATGAAGAAGCCAAGAGCATAAGAAGGTGTGGATGTTTTAAAACATGGCAGTAGAGTCTTTGACACTTCCCGCCACTCAGAGGTAGAATATATGCTTTCTCCCATCAATTTTGGGAAGAATTTTTACTGCTGTGACTGTAATAGAGTAGGGCAAAAGTGATGCTAAGGCATGTCTGATGGTAAGTAATGAAACACAGAGCAGGTTTCTCTTTGGCGTTGGAATAGACAATCTGGACAGCCTAAACTACCATGGAGCTATTCTGGGTATTCAACAACCACCACGCTGTGAGGAACCAGAATACATAGATTTGCCAAGTTGATGTGGCAATCTCTGTCTTCAGGTTATTGCAGTTCCACTGGCAGACATATCAGTAAAGGAACCTCCAGCTGATGCCAGCCTTCAGTCATTGCATTATCCTAGTCTTCAGGTTTTCCAAGATGAGGTCCTGGACACTGTGGAGCAAAGAAAATCAGCTTCTGATATAACATCCGAATGTCTTATCCACAGAATTTAGAAGCATTTTTTAAGGTAATTATTTCAGAGCACGACATTTTGAGTATTTTGCTTCTGGGGATAATATTAGTTGTTTGGAGATATTTAATTAATAATTTCATTAGCAGACTAGTTTTGTTTTCTAATTTAGAATCATGAACTCTTCACAAGCTCACAAAATATTACTTTCCAAAACTGATTTTCCACATAAGAAACTTCCTTTAATATGTCTGATATTGCAGGTCTGCTGGTGGTAAATTATTTTTGCTACAACTCCATATGACATAACCCAATTATTCAATTTAAAAATGGGCAAAAGATCTGATAGACATTTCTAAAAAAAGAAAAAGACAAACGAATGGCCATCAAGTATATAAAACACGCACTACAGCACCAATCATCAGAGATGTGAAACTTGAACAGTGAGATATCATCTCACCCCAGTTAAAATGTTTTTTATACGAAAGACAGGCAATAATGAATGCTGCAAAGGATGTGGAAAACGGGGAATCTTCACACGTTGTTGATGGACTAAAAATTAGCACAACCAATGTGGATAAGAGTATGGAGATTTCTCAAAAACTAAAAATAGTAACTACCATATGATCTAGCAATCCCACTGTTGGGTATACATTCAAAGAAAAAAAAATCAGTATATCGAAGAGATGTCTGCTCTCCCATGATAATGCAGCACTATTCATGACAGAGGAGTTACGGAATCAAGTGAAGTGTTCATCAATAGATGAATAAAGAAAACATTAGACATATACATATGTAGCCATTTAAAAAAAGCCTGTCATTTTCAGCAACAGGGATGGAGAGGGAGAATATTAAGTGGAATAAACCAGACACAGAAAGAAAAATATCACATATTCTCACTCATATATGGAAGTTTTACAAAAAGCCTTGAACTCATGCAGATAGAGAGTGGAATAATGTTTGCCAGAGCCTGAGGTGGGTAGAGAAGAAGGCAGGTGAATAAAGTTGGATGGTTAATGGGTACAAAATACAGTTAGATGGATTAAACAAAATCTAGTATTTGATAGCACAGTAGGGTGACTTTAGTTACTATAGTCAACAATACTTTACTGCATATTTCAAAGTAACTAAAGGAAAATAATTGTACTGTTCCTAACATAAATAAAAGACAAATGCTCAGGAAAGTGGCCACACCCCTGACTATGATTTGATTACTAAACACTATAAGCCTGTATCAAAACATCACCTGTACTCCATAGTATATACCACTGTTATGTGCTCATTATTTAAATATTTAAATTATATTATTTAAATGATTTAAAATGTTTAATCTTGCTTTTATTTGTGAAAAAATTATGTTATCTGATATAGAATTTTAGTTTTAATGTTTGCCTTTAGACTCTCTTCATTGTCTTGTGGCATGTATACTCTAATAGGAAGTCAGATATGTTATTTTTTGAAATTTCTGTATGTAATGTGTCAATTCTTCTGAGGCTGCTTTTAGTGATTTTAAAATCACTGTTTCTCAGAAATCTAATTGTGAATTTTCTTGTATTCTGTTTATATTCTTTATGCTTTGGAATCATTAAGATTTTTAATATGTAGTCAGATTAAAAATTTGTTTTTACTATTCTTTTCAGGAATATATTTATGTTATTCCTAAGTGTTTTTTCTTTATGTTAATTTTGTGCTTATTAAGAGATAGGTTAGTTTTTAAACTACAGTGCCTTATATTTTCCTTCAAAATTTGAAAGGAATTAGCTATTATTCTTCAACTAAATTTTGTTCCTCCTCCTGTCTTTCTACTTCTCCCTTATACCTTGGACTATTTGATATTGTCCAACTGGTCATTGATGCTATTTTTATTTCTTTTGATCTTTTCTCTGCATTTTATTTTTCACCATTTTATATTACCATGTCTTTAAGTTAACTCATATATTCTTTTATACTGTCTACTTAGCTCTTATTTCAATTTGGTATCTTTTTCATTTTAAATATCATATTTTTCATCTCTAGAAATTGTATTTCAGTCTTCATTGCTTATATCTCATTCTCTTCTCATAATGATTATGATTTTCTCTACCTTCTTGAAAACATGGAGTTTACAGTAACTTTTTAATTCCTTGATTGCTATTTCTAACACAAATGACAGTCAGGATCCTTCATTTCTATTCTCCTTTTACATGTGCAATGTATTATGATGGATTCTTGTTCATTTTTTTTCAAATGTAAGATATTTTGAATTTTATAATTTTAGATATTAATTTTTATTATATTTATTTTTATCTTATTGAAACTGGTTCAGTAATACACTTGTTACTCAGAAGCCCTTTGGGTCATGAGTACAGAACAGACATCAGCTTTGGCTCTACTGAATTTCCCTTCCTTCCTTCCTTCCTTCCTTCCTTCCTTCCTTCCTTCCTTCCTTCCTTCCTTCCCTCCTTCCTTCCTTTCTTCCTTCCTTCCTTCCATCCTTCCTTCTTGTTTTAGCTCTACTGAATTTCTTTCTTTCTCTTTATTTTCTCTTTCTTTCTTTCTTTCTTTCTTTCTTTCTTTCTTTCTTTCTTTCTTTCTTTCTTTCTTTCTTTCTTTCTTTCTTTCTTTCTTTCTTTCCTGGTGCTATAAAACCTAGAAGCAAGCTATTTGCTCTGTGATGTGTTCCTAGTTCTCAGAGAGCTGAACTTATGTTTTCATTCAGCAATTTAAACACTCTATTTGTAGAATCTAGAGAAGGATATATCAGAGTCCATAGTTGCCTATAGTAAAAAACAGAATATTGGGGTATAAAACATAGGAGGAAGCTATCTGAGAAATTGCTTTGCAATGTATGCATTCATCTCAGAGACTTGAACGTATGTTTTGATTCAGCAGTTTGGATACACTCTTTACTTAGAATGTTGAAAGAAACATTTCAGACTGCATAAAGGCCTATGGTGAAAAACCAAATATCCAGTGATAAAGTCTTAAAGAAAGCTGTCTTTGAAACTGCTTTCTAATGTGTGCATTCATCTCAGAGAGTTGGTCCAAGTTTTGATTCAGCAGTTTAGAAAGACTCTTTGTGTAGAATCTAGAAAGTGATATTTTTTATCCCACTGTGGCCTATAGTTAAAAACTGAATATCTGGCTGTAAAACCTAGAAGCAAGCTATCTTGTAAACTGCTTTCTGATGTGTGCATTAATCTCAAAGAGTTAAATGTATGTTTTGATTCAGCAAAACCATATGAAAAACATAATTGAGAATCCAGAAAAGTAAAAAGCAGTGGAAATAAAGCAATTATATTCCCAGAACTGACACTCAGCTGGAAATTAGGTCAAATGCTATTTATCAAAATATATAGGTATATGACACATAAATAATAATTCAAACAAGAAAAAAATCAGTAAATTGGATTTCATCAAAAGTAAAATTTTCCATCTTTTTGAAAGATGCTATTCAGAGAATGACAAAATTTGCAGCTGAAAGAACATTTGCAAAAATACATCAGTAAAGAACTTGTATCCAGAATATGTAAAGAAGTCTCAAAATGTAATAATAAAATAAACAGCCCACTGCAAACCACAACCAAAAAAGAATTAGGGAAATGTTTAGTTACTAGATCAATGCAAATTAATACCACCATAAGAGACTATCACACATCTATTAGAATGTTAAAAAAGGAAAAAAAGACAAAGTAATACCAAGTACTGCTGAGGATGGAGAACAACCACAGTTCTCCTATCCCACAGAACAAGGGAGCAAAATAGTAATCCACTATCCAAAGCACTTATATCGCTTCTTATAAAAATGTAAATCAACTCTTCAAAACGGCACAGAATTCATTCACAGCATTCATTAACCAAAAATAAAAATGATACTTACATAAAATAAGCATATGTGAAAGTTTACAGTGACTATTCTGTATAATTGATAAAAACTGGAAATAAATCAAATGTCCTCAACCTGTTGAATGGACACAGATGCTGGTACACCAAATTTTCATGTAAGGAAACGCTAATCTACTATTAAAAAGAGCAAACTACGTACATATAGAAAAAAATATATATGGATCTGGGCACAGTGGGCCTGTAATCCCAGACCTTTGGGAAGCCAAGACAGGTGGATCACTTGGGTTCAGGAGTTCAAGACTAGTCTGGCCAATGTGGTGAAACTCCATCTCTACGAAAAATAGAAAAATCAGCTGGGAGTGGTTATGCATGCCTGTAATCCCAGCTACTTGGGAGGCCGAGGCAGAAGAATTGCTTCAACCTGGGAGGCAGAGGTTGCAGAGAGCTGAGATCCCACCACTGCACTCTAGTCTGGGTGACAGAGCAAGACTCTGTCTCAAAATAAATAAATTAATTAATTAATTAAACAAACAAGTAAACAAATGGATGAATATAAAATACAATTTTTTAAGTGAAAGATGCCAACCCTAAAAGGCTATCTTATATGTAATTCTATTTTTATGACATTCTGGAACAGCACTACAGAGAGACGAGGGAGCATGATGAGTAATTGCCAGGAGCTGAAGATGAAATGAGAGGTTACCTATAAACGGGTATAAAGGAACTGGAGAGGATAATAGAACTATTTTATATCTTGGTTATTTTAATGGTTAAATTATGTATTTTTCAAAATTCATAATATTGAACATACAAAAATTGTAAACTTTACTATAGTTATAAAATATATTCATTTCCTATGGGTGCTGTAACAAATTGTTAAAAACGTAGTGGTTTAAAACGAAGTCAATGCATTTGCTCACATTCAGGAGGCCACATATCTAAATTCAGCATCATTGGGATGAAACCAATCTGAGAGCAGGGTTACTCCTGAGGCTCCAGAAAATAATTCATTCCTTACTTCTTCCAGATTATGGTGGTTGTCTTCATTTTTTGACTTGTGGCTGCCTCGCTCCAATCTTTGTCTACGTAGACACATTGCTTGCCTCCTCTGTGTGTGTCAAATCTCCCTCTGTCTGCCTTTTACAAAGACACCTGTGATTCCAGGTAGGACTCACCTAAATCTCTAAAGATCAAGATTCTTGATTTAATCACAATTGTAAAGTCCTCTTTTGTTATATAAGGCAATATTCACAAGTTCTGGAGTTTCAGACATAAGTCTCTTATTTGGGGGAGGGCATTATTCAAACTACCACATAACATATACCAAGTTATCACACAAAATTATTGTTAAATACTCAAATATATTCATTTATTAAAACTTACATTTAATGTTACAACACAAAATTATTGTTAAATACTCAAATACATTCATTCATTAAATATAAGTTTTAATGAAAATTATTGTTACTCAAATACATTATTGTTAAAAAATGTATTGTTAAAAAATTGTTAAATAGGCCAGGCGCAGTGGCTCAAGCATGTAATCCCAGCACTTTGGGAGGTCGAGGAGGGTGGATCACGAGGTCTAGAGATCAAAACCATCCTGGTCAACATGGTGAAACCCCGTCTCTACTACAAAAAATACAAAAAATTAGCTGGGCGTTGTGGCGCGCACCTGTAATCCCAGCTACTCTGGAGGCTGAGGCAGGAGAATTGCCTGAACCCAGGAGGCGGAGGTTGCGGTGAGCCAAGATCGCACTATTGCACTCCAGCCTGGGTAACAAGAGCAAAACTCCATCTCAAAAAAAAAAAAAAAAATGTTAAATACTCAAATACATTCATTCATTAAAACTTATATTTAACATAAATATATGTTCTATTGGAACATAATTGAATCAGGTAGGCGATTTCCCCCTTACTGTTCTCATGGTAGTGAATAAGTCTCATGTGATCTGATAGTTTGTTAAGGGGAAACTCCTTTTGCTTGGTTCTCATTCTCTCCTTGCCTGCTGCCATCCACATTAGATGGAACTTTTTGCTCCTTGCCTGCTGCCATGATTGTGAGGCTTCCACGTGAAATGCCCAGTCTTGGGTATGTCTTTATCAGCAGCATGAAAATGGACTAATACAATAAACTGGTACTGGGGGTGGGGCATTGCTATAAAGACACCTGAAATTGTGAAATGCCTGGTCTGACCCACAGATCCTGACCCAGCGACAGATGAACGAATGCACTCAGACGCAGATATCCAGGGAAAGAGCAGGCTGGGTGTCCAGGCAGCTTACAGACACTGACAAGGGTCCAATAAAGAGTTAGTGGCCGTGGCCCTCACCAGATAGTGAAGTTCGAATTTATTTAGTACAGATTACATGACACGGGTCTTGAGCAAACACCACTAGTGGGTAATTAACTTTCCCAAATCCCTGAGTAGAGAGCAGTTCCCTACACATAAGATCAAAGGTTAGTCTAAGACCACCTGAACAAACAAGCTGTTTACATAAACCCTTCTGGATTCCTATGCATTCATGCCTTAAGCTTTTAAAATAATTCAGCTGTCTTCAGCCAAACGTTTTTTTTTTTTTTTAATGTGCTTTGGGCTCTGGGGTACATGTGCACATTCCTGCATCCTGCAGGATTGTTGCATAGGTACATACATGCTATGGTGGTTTGCTGTCTCCATAGCCAGCCCCAGGAATTTCTCTCCGTGTTATCTCTCCTCATCCTCCCTGCCCTCTTTCCCTCCTCTCCACACCTTCAAACCTAGCCCACTGAGTGTTGTTACCTTCCCTGTGCCCACATGTTTTTATTGTTCATCACCTGCCTATGAGTGAAAACATAAAGTGTTTGGTTTTCTGTTCTTGTGTTAGTTTGCTGAGAATGATGGTTTCTAGATTCATCCATGTCTCTACAAAGGACACTGACTCATAGTTTTTTTTATGGCTGCATAGTATTCCAAGGTGTATATGTGCCACATTTTCCTTGTCCAGTCTATTATTGATGGGCATTTGGTTTGGTCCTAGGTCTTTGCTATTGTAAACAGAGCCTCAATGAATATACGTGTGCATGTGCCTTTGTAATAGAATGATTTATAATCCTTTGGGTATATACCCAGTAATGGGATTGCTGGGTCAAATATAATTTCCATTTCTAGATCTTTGGGGAATCATCACACTGTATTCCATAATAGTTGAACCAATTTACACTCCCACCAACAGTGTAAAAGTGTTCCTTTATATCCACATCCTCTCCAGCATCTATCGTCTCCAGATTTTTTAATGATCACCATCCTAACTGGTGTGAGATGGTTTCTCAATGTGGCTTTGATTTGCATTTCTCTAATGACCAATGATGATAAGCAATTTTTCATACGTTAGTTGGCCACATAAATATTTCTTTTGAAAAGTGTCTGTTCATGTTCTTTGCCCACTTTTGGATGGGTTTGTTTGTTTGTTTTCTTGTAAATCTGTTCTTTGTAGATTCTGGATATTAGCCCTTTGTCAGATGGGTAGATTGCAAATTTTTTTTCCATTCTGTTGGTTGCCAGTTCACTCTAACGATTGTTTCCTTTGCTGTGCAGAAGCTCTGGAGTTTAATTAGATCCCATCTGTCTATTTTGTCTTTTGTTGCTATTGCTCTTGGTGTTTCAGTCACGAGGTCCTTGCCTATGCCTGTGTCCTGAATAGTGTTGCCCAGGTTATCTTCTAGGGTTTTTATGGTGTTAGTGGTTTGTAGTTCTCCTTGAAGTTAGCCAAACCTTTTACCGAAGCTATACAACATCACCAGGCCTCCAAAGAACATTTGTGACTATTTCCTATAACTGCCTTTATAATTTATCCTCCAAAACTTTTCCCACCACCCCAACTGAACTCCCACTTTGGAAGTAATTTTGGAATTGGGTAACAGGCAGAGGTTGGAACAGTTTGGAGGGCTCAGAAGAACACAGAGAAATGTGAGAAAGTTTGGAACATCCTAGAGATGTGTTGAATGGCTTTGCCGAAAATGCTGATAGTGATGTGAACAATGAGGTCCAGGCTGAGGTAGTCTCAGATGGAGATGAGGAGCTTGTTGGGAACTGGAGCAAAGGTGACTTTTGTTATGTTTTTGCAAGGAGACGAGTGGAATTTGGCCCCTGCCCTAGAAATATATGGAAACTCAAACTTGAGAGAGATGATTTAGGGTATCTGGTGGAAGAAATTTCTAAGCAGCAAAGCATTCAAGAGGTGACTCAGGTGCTGTTAAAATCATTCTGTTTTAAAAGAAAAACAGAGCATAAAAGTTTGAAAAATTTGCAGCCTGTCAATGTGATAGAAAAGAAAATCCCATTTTTTTGAGGAGAAATTCAAGCTGGCTGCAGAAATTCACATAAGTAACTTAGAACTAAATGTTAATCCCCAAGACAATGGGGAAAATGTCTCCAGAGCATGTTAGTAGTCTTCAAGGCAGCCCCTCCTATCACAGGCCTGGAGACTTTGAAGGAAATAATGGTTTATTGGGGTGAGCCCAGGGTCCTGGAGCTGGGAGTAGCCTAGGAGTTCACTGTCTTGTGTCCCAGTTGCTCTAGCCATGGCTGAATGGGGCCCATGTAGTGCTCAGGCAATGGCTTCAGAGGGTGCAAACTCCAAGCCTTGTCAACTTTTATTGGTGTTGAGCCTTCCAGTGCACAGAAGTCAAGAACTGAGGTTTGGGAACCTCTGTCTAGATTTGAGAAGATCTATGGAAACACCTGGATGTCCAGGCCAAAGTTGGTTGTAGGGGCAAGGCTCTCATAGAAGCTTTGCTAGGGCTGTGTGGAAGGAAAATGTGGGGTCAGAGCACTCATACAGAGTTCTTACTTGAGTACTGCCTAATGGAGCTGTGAGAAGAGGGCCACTGTTCTTCAGACCCCAGAATGGGAGATCCATCCACAGTTTGTACTATGCACCTGGAAAAGCCACAGACTCTCAACACTGGCCTGAGAAAGCAGCCAGGGGAGAGACTTTACCCTGCAGAGCCACAGGGGTGGAGCTGCCCAGGTCCATGGGAACCCACCTCTAGCATCATTGTGACCTGGATGTGAGACATGGAGTCAAAGGAGATCACTTTGGAGCTTTAAGGTTTAATTTCCCTGCTGGATTTTGGACTTGCCAGGAGCCTGAGTTTTGGCCAGTTTCTCTCATTTGGAATGGCTATATTTACCCAATGCCTGTACCCCCATGGTATCTAGGAGGTAACTGACATGATTTTGATTTTACAGGCTCACAGGTAGAAGAGAAATGCCTTGTCTTGGCTAAGATTTTGGACTGTGGACTGTTGAGTTAACACTGAAATCAGTTAATACTTTGGCATACTGTCGGGAAAGCATGATTGCTTTTGAAATGTGATCTTATGGGATTTGGGAGGGGCCAGGAAGTGGAATGATATGGTTTGGCTCTATGTCTCCACCCAAATCTCATCTTGAATTGTATGCTCATAATTCCCATATGTTGTGGGAGGGACATAGTGGAAGATAATTGAATTATGCAGGCAGTTTCACCCATAATGTTCTTTTAGTAGTGAATAAGTCTCATGAGATCTAATGGTTTGTTAAGGGGAACCTCTTAACAAACTTTGTTCTCATTCTCTTTTGGCCTGCTACTCTCCAGTTAAGATGGTACTTGCTCCTCCTTGCTTTCTGTCATGATTGTGAGGTTTCCCCAGCCATGTGGAACTGTAAGTTCATATAAACCTCTTTCTTTTGTAAATTGTCCAGTCTCAGGTATGTCTTTATTAGCAGTGTGGAAACTGACTAATACACTCTGCATCTGAGCTGCTAATATGGGACCAATGCCTATAGGGTTGCTCTGCTTTGCAAGGCATAGTGTCTCTGCTGCTGCTATACACTGCCACTTTTGTACAAGCTGCAGTTTGACCACCAGCTGGCCCTTGAATCCTTTTGCTGGCAAAGCCAAGGACCCTCCCAGGCTAAGTTCCAGTTTTGGGTCTTGCCTGTCTTGTGTCAAGAAGGTTGAAATTTAGTTCACACTCCATTAGTCAAACTATACCCTTGGATATAATTACTTAACCAGAGGGAGGATAAGTTTTCCCCAATATGTTTGCCATAACAGTAACCTTTCCCTAATTTGCACACTTACAGGTATTTTTTTTTTCCTGATTCACACGTAGGACCTTCTATTCTACCAGAAAGTTTACTGCACTGATTTACAGATTTCCATCAGGGCAAGAAACCTGCCAGGTTTAATTTACATTGTACTACATTTCAGTGTGCTTGACTCGTACTAGGTGGAATACATATAATTAGTAGCCCCAAAGTTTCAATAAATTTTATATCTGAAAATTTCCTAAAGCAATGACAGTTTCTCAACCATTTATCTTGGCTAAACCAACTCACTTGTTTAGACATGTTGAAGAAGGCAGAAGTGATAATTTGTTAAGCTGTGATGTATTTTATTGCTTTATGTGTTTTCATTTACAATCTTGTACCTCTGCCATCACTGTGAGAAGAAAAAATAAAAATTTGCTGGGCAGAGCACTCATTCCAGAAAGTGGGGAGAAGCACACTGATTAATGAGAATATATCTTTGCTGTTATAAACCACTGAGATTTTTGAGGGAGCAATTTGTTTCACAATGATAATTGTCCATTTGGAGGAGTATTTCTAGTTTAATAAATGCTTCTAAGAAGTTAAAGATACATATAGAAATAAGAATAATGAGCAAAAACAATATATTTGGTCTTATGTGTGGAAAAAATATATGGCACACAATATAAGGTGTCTATCTGGAATCTTAATATTTAAATCTTATTCAATAATTATGACCATAAGATATCTGAAATAGAGTATATTATAGTAACTTGTGTTTTGTTTTGCATATTGTTTATATTAAATCAGAGTAATAAAAAATTAAAAGTTCAAGTCTTAATAATCCAGGAAAAATATATTTTATTTTGACTTTGAAACTACATCATTCAGTAGCATAATTCACTTTTTAAACCAATTTCCCTGACATCTATATTCTCTAACAGTGAAAATTTTCTTTTTAAATATGTATTTTCTTCACTTTGCACATAGGACCTACAGCAATGCCTGGCACATAGCTGATTCTAAAAAATATTTTTTGAATAAATACATATATTCAATTTTTTTAATTTTCAAAAATATTTTAATATAAAATAGATTTTGATTTACATTAAAGACTATGGTGCAGAGAGTGCTCGCATACACTGTATCCAGGGTCACTTATTGCTAATACCTTACATTAGTATAGTATGTTTGTCACAACTGATGAAATAATACTGATAAATTATTGTCTAAATTACATATATTCAGATTTCCTTAATTTCCACTTAATATTCACTGTCTGTTTCAGGATCCCATTCAAGAGACAGTATTACATTTATTTATGATGTTTTCACGAGCTTCTATTGGCTGAGACAGTTGCACAGACTTTCTTTGATTTTGATGACTTTGACATTTGAGAAGTACTGGTCAGCCAGTCTTAGAACGTCCCTCAGTTGTGACCTGTCTCATATTTTTGTCTTGATTAGACTAGTGTTATGGAATTTTAGGCAGAAAACCACAGAGGTAAAGTGCCATCTTCATCATATATATTGAGGGTGTACAAGTATATTATTACCATGGCATATTAATGTTAATGTTTAACTTGATTACCCTGCTGAAGTGTTTGTCGGGATTATCCATCAATAAGTTACTCTTTCCACATTTCCTTTTGATACTGTACTCCTCGGAAGAAAGTCACTGTATACAACCCCCCTCAACAAGTGTGTGTTGGAGTTATGTTCCACCAGATTCAGGGAAAAGAGTCTACATAAATTATTTGCAACTCAACAGAATTTTTTTCTATTTTTTTAATTCCATCATTAATTTGTATTTTAAAAGTAAATAACTCATGAATCTACTTGGAGCTGTTACCCAGTACTACTTTATTTTGTTCCTCAATCTGTCCCAGCTTTGGCCATTGTTATCGTTTGGTTGTTTTTAGCACTTTCTTACTTAGTGAAACAGAAAGAACCCCTGGGCTTATGTTGTACATTTTGTGCCCCAATTCTAGAACTAGCCATTTTTCCAAGGGACTCTAGTTTCTTTCATTGGAAAATAGTATTAGAAACCAAATCATGGTACTACTTATGTTCATTTTTAATGGGATCCCTTCACTTGCTGACATTAGCTGACAGGGTAAAAAAAATATACAAGTAAATACTAAGCTGTATTTATGTAGCTATCTTTTAAAAAGAGGCTGCATACATCACCTATATCTATGTTAAAATAAAATGAGCTCATACTCATTGCTGTAATTCATTACTATATGAATTATTCCAAGTTTCTCATCTTGCTTATCTGCAATTTCAAACTCCGATAGTGAGATACCAGTTTTCACCACCTGCTAACCTTTAACTTAACTGTTTGATCTCATTATATTTATATATATACACACACACACATATATGTATGTATACATATATATGATGGTTTCAATATTATTAGTTTGTACAACAGGGAAAAACACCTTTATCAACTAGGGTACAGTATTTACAGGCAGGACTTTTGCCTTTAGTCAGTTATTTTGCCTTTACTCATTTCCACAATTACTTAAGACAGCACCATTTTCATCCACCTCGTTATTGAAGTTGCACAATACAATTCTAATATAGTTAAATGCTTAGGTCACAATCTGCTTTGCATCTTGAAATCGTTCACCTTCTAATTTTTTGTCTTGAATATATTAAAGTTTGCTGTTTTGTTCTAAGCATCTCTGGGTTTTGACAAATGCTAGTATTACATCCCACCACACAGGATCATACAGAACAGTTTTACCACTATAAAAACTCCCAGTCACCTATTCAACCACCTGCCCAATCTGATCCTCTGGAAACCACTGATTTTTTAAGGTCTTCATTGGTTCACCCTTTGCAAAATGTCTTATTATTGTAATTAATTTGCAATAGCAAAGACCTGGAACCAACCCAAATGCCCATTGATAATAGACTGGACAAGGAAAATGTGGCACATACGCACCATGGAATACTATGCAGCCATAAAAACACAATGAGTTCCTGTCCTTTGTAGGGACATGGATTAATATGGAAACCATTATTCTCAGCAAACTGACACAAGAACAGAAAATCAAACACCATGTGTTCTCATTCACAGGCAAGTGCTGAACAATGAGAACACCTACTGTAGGTAGGCTTTTAGACTTAATTGTTTCACTTAGCAATAAGCATTTCAGGTTGCTCTGTGTCATTTTGTGCCTTGATAGCTTGTTCCTTCCTTATTAGTAAATAGAATTTCATTATATGGGAATACCACCATTTGTTTATCAATGCAATGTATTCATAAGCATCTTAGTTGCTTCCAGAATTTGGCTATTATGAATAAAGCAGCTGTCAGCATTTTGCATGTAGGTTTTTGTGTGGACATTATTTTCAAATCAGTTGTATAATACCTAGGAGAATGCTTTCTGAGTTGTATAGTGAAGCTGTGCTAGGCTTCATAACTAACGAACACACTGCCTACTGAAGTATCTGTACAATTCTGCCTTCCCACCAGCAGTGAATAAGAGTTCTGTTTCTGTTGTTCCACATATTATGAACAATCAGTATTGTCTTTTAAATATTTGCCATTAGAATATTTTATAGTGATTTCTCATTTATATTTTTATTTGCAGTTTTCTGATAAGTTTTGTTGAGCTTCTTTTCATATGGCTATTTATCATGTCTATATCATTTTCAGAAAAGTGAGTTTTCAGAATTCTTGCCTATTTTTAATTGGGCTTATTGTTGAGTTATTGTTAAATTTTAAAAATTTCTTTAAAGTTTAATTTTTTTTAACTACAAGAGCTTTAATGGATATGTAGTTTGCAAATATTTTCTCCCAGTCTGTCACCTGTGGTTTTTTATTTTTTTTTTTGCCATTTTTGGTTATTGCTTTCTATGTCTTTCACAGAATAGAATTTACAAATTTAATAAAGGTTAACTGATCAAATGTTTTTCTTTCATGGGCTTTTTTGGCATCTTATTTAAAGAACTACCACCCAAATCAAGATCACATAGTTTTTTCTCCAAAGTTTCATTCTAGAATTTTTAGAGTTTTCTATTTAACAATGAGATCTATGATTCATTCTCAGTTAAGTTTTGAAAAAGGTATAGTTTGTGTTCACATTCATTTTTGCATTTGACTTTTGAATTGATCTAGCACAAATTATTAAGAAAAACTCTCTTTTTGCCATTGAATTGCATTTTCTCCTTTGTCAAAATTTGGTTGTGACATTTGCATGGATCAGTTTTTGGGCTCTCCATTCTGTTCCATTATTCTGTGTGCCTATTCTTTTGTAACATGGTACTGTTTTAGTTCTTAAAGCTTTATACCAAGTACTGAAAATTGGCATTATATATCCACCACATTGATTCTTTTTCTTCAGTAATTTTTGGCTATTCAATATAAATTTAAGAACAAGTTTGTCAAGATCTGCAAAATATATCTTGCCTGCATTTAGACTGGTATACGTGTTGAATCGTTAAATTAAATCAGTAAGATTGGTCATCTTAAAAATGTTGAGTGTATTTATATATATATATATTGCACTTTAGGTTCTGGGGTACATGTGAAGAACATGCAGGATTGTTGCATAGGTACATACATGGCAATGTGGTTTGCTGCCTCCATCCCCCAGTCACCTATATCTGGCATTTCTCCCCATGTTATCCCTCCACAACTTCCCTACCCCCTGCTATCCCTTCCCTATTCCCCCCCAACAGACCCCAGTCTGTGATGCTCCCCTCCCTGTGTCCATGTGTTCTCATTGTTCAGCACTTGCCTGTGAATAAGAACACGTGGTGTTTGATTTTCTGTTCTTGTGTCAGTTTGCTGAGAATAATGGTTTCCATATTAATCCATATCCCTACAAAGGACAGGAACTCATTGTATTTTTATGGCTGCATAGTATTCCATGGTGCATATGTGCCACATTTTCCTTGTCTAGTCTATTATCAATGGGCATTTGGGTTGGTTCAAGGTCTTTGCTATTGCAAATAATGCCACAATGAACATACGTTTGCATGTGTCTTTATAATAGAATGATTTATAATCCTTTGGATATATAACCAGTAATGGGATTGTTGGGTCAAATGGAATTTCTATTTTTAGATCTTTGAGGAATCTCCACACTGTCTTCCATAATGGTTGAACTGATTTACACTCCCACCAACAGTGTAGAAATATTCCTATTTCTTCACATCCTCTCCAGCAATATTGAGTCTTTCAAACAATTAAGTTGGAATGTCTCTCCACTAATTTAGAACTTCCTTGATTTAATGCATCAGTGTTTTCTAGTTTTTATGTATAAAATATATACACATTGGTTAGTGTTATATGAAAATAATTTATTTTTGGTTGATTTAATTAATAACACTTATTTCAAATTCCAATCATTTTTGGCCAATATATAAAGAAGTAATTGACTTTTGCATATTATGCTTGTGTCATGCCGTCTTGCTGCTATTGCCCTTTTTAGTTCCAGGAATTTTCTGTGATTCTTTGTGATACTCTACAGAGATAGTCATGTCATCTAAGAATAGACACAATTTTAGTTCTTTGTTTCCAACTTTTGTATCTTTCATCTCCTTTTCTTATTATTATGCTAGGACAGATTTACAATAGAATGTTTAATAGAAGCGATCTGTGAGACATTGTTGCCTTGTTCTTGATCTTAGGGAAGGAGATCAGTGTCTCACCATTAAGTATGATATAAACCTGTAGGGTTTGGAGGGTTTTGGTGGGTGCTTTTTTTATCAGGATGAGGAAGTTTCTCTGTTTCTTGTGTCACAAGAGTTTATTTACGTATTTAATAGGAGGTGTTGGCTCTTGCTAAATACTTTGTCTACAGCACTTTGTGAACTTGTCTACATTATATGCATATTGTCGACACTTAGATTATGGTGGATTGCATTGATTGACTTTCAAATGAGGAACCAGCTTGAATAGTTGGGTATATCCCAGTTGTCATGCTTTGTTTAATATTCCTAAATGTTTGGTAAGGTTTATCAGTGAAACAACCAGGTTTGGTGCTTTTTAAAAAAGGTTTCTAACTATTGATGTGACTTCTTTAACAGGTAAAATTAGCACTAGTAAAATTAGCTGTTTTTCCTTGTGAGATGTTTTGTAGTTTTGTTGTTGATGTTTTCAAGGAATTTAAGCATTTCAACTGAGTTCTAATATTTTGGCAGAGTTGTTTATTAGTATACCTTCATCATATTTTGAATGGGAATAAACAATGACCGGTGCTTTTTGATTTTCAATGTTTGTAATTTACGTCTTCTATCTTTTTATTTTGATTTTCTTGGCTAGCCAAGAACCAGCCTGTGATTTCATTTACATGTGTTATCTTTCTGTTTTGACTTTCATTAATTTCCCTCTAATTTTTTATTATATATTTTCTTCCATCTCTCTCTTATGTTATTCATCCATTTTTAAATTATGTCTACTTCATCTATTACAACTCCCAAGTCATTAATCAGGGGTGTCTTCAATCCTTGTCTGATAAAACAACATCTGTGTCACCTCTGAGTCTGGTTCCGATGATTGCCTTATGTCTTCCTAGTGTGCTTTTTTCTCACCTTGTGGCATATTTTGTACTTTTCTACTGAAAGTCAAATATGATGTAGTAGGTAATATAAACTGAGGTAGATAAGTCTTCAGCAAAATAATTTCTGTTAATCTAGATAGGAATTTGGCTGTACTTAAAATTGGCTGTATAACAGGTGTCAGAGACATTCAGTTGTGCTGCTTAAGTGTTTTTGTTCTTTTTCCTTGGACTTTCATGAGCGTTCCTTCCTTACAAGCAGCCTCTTTCTTGCAGCACTTTCAGCTATAATCTGCTACTAACATACAGAGAGATGTCTCATTGTTCACCATAGTTTATGTTCTAACGCATACTGTGCTATTGCTGCTAAAGGAAACACACAGTTAAATTCCCTGGAGCTTCTCACCACATTTTCACCCACTGAAATGCTTTTTGTGTTATATAGGTCCATTTCCTATCATCCTTATTGAACAATCCACTATCATCGTGGTTTAAAACCTGTTTTTCACATAACCCGTTTCCCATGTAACAGTTAGCAGATTAAAAAAAATCCTTTGTAGCCTCATATTCTGCAGAAACTACCTCCCTATAAGTTTAACATTCTTTTGTGCCATATTGTTTTTTGAAATGTGCTAGTCATCCAGTACTAGCTAAGACTGGTTCAGCATTTCTCTTATCCTGTGTGGCATGATTGTTCATTTCCTTGGCTTTTGACCTCAAAACAGTGCTGTCTATTATATTCTTTTTATCAGTGTTATGTCATGAATCCACATATTCAGCCACTTTTGCATGTTTTCAATAGCTGCATCACACACTGTAGATGTTACTTTAGCACTTTTTAGAGCAGTCTCATGTACGGATTGGTGAATTTCCTCTTTATTTTTATGGATGTACCATATTGTGATTCATAACGTTGAACCCACAACCATCAGTACTATACTTCATGCCTGAAAGAAACAAATCAAACAAACTTTTTTTTTTCTGTAAGGTACATTACAGCCTTTTTATATTTGCTTAGAAACCCTAGACACCACTTCACTCACCTCTTCCCTTGTGGACCATTTTAAATAATGAAATCACCACCACCAATAACAACAAAAAGCACAATTATTTAAATGTAGCACTAATTAGATCACAAAAAGGATACTTGTATGAGAGCTTCTTGTTTCAGCTCTCGCTTTGTTCCATCTCAGCTGGGACATGCATGTCAGGTGATTTAAAGTTTTCACCACTCTGCATGTCTGCATGTGATCCTAAAAGCTCCAAGAGTATTGAGTCAAAGGTTACAAATACATTTTTTCAAGAAGGAAAATGAACAAATACAAAATCTGCAAATTATGAGGATCTATTCTACCCCTACTGCTGTGACACACGTGAGGGAAGAAAATCTTACAATTAAATTTCAGACTTTTATTGGGACTGTCTCTGGAGTGAGACCTTCACAACTCTTTTCCCAGGGGTATAGCTGTTTTCCTCATTCAAATGAAAACTGAAGAGTAGGAGGAGGCTATAGTTGAAGGAATGTACTTCATTCTTTGTGATAAGACTCTAGGAATGTATACACCATGGAATATTATGCAGCAATCAGAAATGATGAGTTTGTGTCGTTTGTAGGGACATGGATGAATCTGGAGAACATCATCCTCAGCAAACTGACACAAGAACAGAAAATGAAACACCGCATATTCTCACTCATAGGTGGGTGATGAAAAATGAGAACACATGGACACAGAAAGGGGAGTACTAAACACTGGGGTCTATTGGGGGGAAAAGGGGAGGGCCAGTGGGAGGGGGAGGTGGGGAGGGATAGCCTGGGGAGAAATTCCAAATGTGGGTGAAGGGGAGAAGAAAAGCAAAGCACACTGCCATGTGTGTACCTACGCAACTGTCTTGCATGCTCTGCTCATGTACCCCAAAACCTATAATCCAATAAAAAATTAAAAAAAAAAAAAGACTCTAGGAATGTCTTTTCCACTGAAAAGTAGGCCTTTGTAATACAGAAGTTTCTGAAGGACTATTCTTCCCCTTCCTCTACCAGAGAAAAAAGGGAATCATTCTGGGATCTTCATTTTGAAGACCTTGTAGAATTTCTGGAGTTAAAGCTCATGCAAGAGTAGGGGGCCTCCTGGCTGGGCGGGGTGGCTCATGTCTGTAATCCCAGAACTTTGGGAGGTTGAGGCAAGTGAATCACTTAAGGTCAGGAGTTCGATACAGCCTGACCAACATGGTGAAACTCTGTCTTGATTAAAAAACAGAAAAATTAACTGGGCATGGTTGTGGGTGCCTGTAATCCAAGCTGCTTGGGAGGCTGAGGCAGGAGAATCACATGAACCCAGGAGGTGGAGGTTGTGAGCAGAGATTGTGTCATTCATTACACTCCAGCTTGGGCAATAAGAGCAAAACTTTGCCTCAAGAAAAACAGAGTAGGAGGTCTCCTGAGACTGTGGCCACCAGGAGGGTCTCACTTTTAAGCCAGCCTGCAGTTCAGAAAATCTTCTAAATTCAAGTGTAGCTGTCGCTTTAGGGTTCTAGCAGCTTCTGTTTCTGGTAGTCAGATCTTTGCAGTGTCTGCTGAATGCTCTAAATCTGGAAAGCCAGATTTGATGGTGATTGTTTGCCTTGCAACTGCAATTGGATGAAAGGTTGAGGAAGCATCATTTATTTATATCCAAAGCTCCTTACCTTTGGAGCTAAATCTGGAAATTCCATTATTTTTAAAAATACATTTATTTATTGTAATTTAACACAATATCAAAATGTATACAGATAATGAATATATATCCAAATGAATAATTACAAATTACATCTGTGTAAACATGACATACATAATGTTATAGAATACTAACCGCATGCTAGTAGGCCCAACTGACCTTTCCGAATCACTATTCCATTCTTTCTTTCCAAAAGTAACTATTATACTAACTATATTATAGGACCACAACTTTTGCATAATGCTATTTTTAGGATTTATGTAAGTAGCATCATTAATTATTATTTTGTGTCTGGCTTTTTCATGTAATAATTTACTTTGATACCTATGATGCTGTTGCATGTACAACAATATTTTTATTGCTCTACAGTATTTATTTTTCAGAGATACCACAATTGGATAGTTGTAGTTATTCAATGGCAATTTATTTTGTCTCTAGTTTTAAATCTGTTTCAACATGTACAATCATTTTAGAATATGTTACGTGGAATAGACAGCAGACATTATTTAAAAGTATAATTCCTAGATCATGGTTACAAGAATAGTTTATTTTAGTAAATAATGCCAATCAGCTTTCCAGAGTGATTGCACACATTTACAGATTTTTATACACTCTGTTGTATGCATAGATGAATTTAAACCAATTAACCTCTTTTGATAAAATGGCAAGAAAATCCAATTTAAGTTAATTATAACTTTATTTTTAAAGATTTTACTTCTTAAAGTTTTACTTCTAAGAAACTTCTTAGATGCTATACCTCCAATATTGTACATATATATATACACATATGTTTAATAATTGTGCCATTATTTATTATTGCAAAATGAAAATAATTAAAAACTCTACTTGCTCATATATGCAATTAGTTAAGTAAACTATGGTTGAATAAACTAATAAGGAGTGACCTTGAGGATATATTATTAAGTGAAAATTTGCCAAAAAGACCCCAAACAATATGTCTATTTTTACACTTTTGTTAATTTTTTTTTTTTAAAGAGGACAAATAACTAGAAACCCTTGAAACTGATAGAGGTATGGAGAGGCAGAAATGGAATTAAAGTCATGTCAGAGGGAGTGACAGTATTCTCTGTTTACTTTTTTTATTACGAGTTTCACCATTATAACCACATTAAGTTCATATATTCAAAAATTATATTTAACTCAATAAAGATAGAAAAAACAATATATTATGAAGTTCCTTTAGAACAGTTAAAGGTATTTTACAAATATGTTCCAAAAATTAAAATAATATGGTGGGTTAAGAGCTCCATTTTTGAACCTATTTATTAACTTATAAATGAAAATCATTTTCATCTACATGGAAGGCATTTTTTCTTCAGCTGGGCTTTTGTTAGCTACAAAGTTAAATATTTGAACTGAAGGAAATATATTGTAAAATGTAATAAAATTAAGCTATTGAAATTGACACAAAACTCTAATCCTCATTATACTGTTCTCAACTTTTTCACAGAGCTGTAGAAATCAACTGTAGCTCCTTTTTGTTTGAACTGTTATATTACAGCAACAGTGTAAAAAAATGAACTTTTCATGCATGTACACCCTATTAAAAAAATCTATGTTACTTACTATTCTCAGGGAGATATGTAAACCAGTGAAGAATTTATGAAATACTGTATTTTGTTTTTAGTAGTGCTCAAAGCTTTTAAATCAATAACAAGAGAGGTGTTAGCCCAGTAAGCTGTAACAGCTTGTTTGAACTTGTTATGATCCATTTTGTCAGTAAGGTCTTGGGGGATCTTAAACCTGTGGTTATTTGGCTATTAGGTATACACATTATAACCATATGTTGAATTAATGTTTACAACAGATAGGTGAAAAAAATAACTGAAGCTCCTTTTTTCATGTTATTTTAAACAAATTGATGTTAACACGTTTATTTGTGGTTTGTTTCTGGAGACGGAATTCTGCTCTGTTGCCCAGGCTGGAGTACAGTGGTTTCATCATACCTTCCTGTAAACTAAAGCTGCCAGCCTCAGATGATTCTCCCTCCTCAGCATCTTGAGTAGTCGGGACTATAGGCATACATCAAAGCACCATGCTAATTTTTAGAAAAGAGTTTTTGTAGAAACAAAGTCTCACCATGTGGCCCAGGCTAGTCTCAAACTTCTGGCCTCAAGTGATCAACTCACCCCAGTAAATATATTTTATTCCCTTATATTAACACATTAAAAATTCACTACCATATGGACTTCTTAACATAGCATGATATTTCCAGATAATCTGTTGGTTAAAATTTCAGTCAGTTCTTTTCAATGCTTGAGGGTAATCTCCAAGGATAATTTAAAGGTTATTTGTAGGTATCATACAGGTATAATGCAAGTTCATTTTAAAGCTGAAAGAAATTGGGACTCAGAGGACTTAAGTAATAAAATCAGAATGCAAGTCCATGTTTTCTGCCTCCTTGTCCAACTTTTTTCTACTTCTTCAAAAGTTGTTAATTTTTCTATTTCTTTTAAATATATTAGGGTTTTGTTTGGTTATCTTCATGAAGAATTAAATTAATATATTCTATTACATTTACATGTAGTTCATAGGTTTAATAATAACATCAATTTTTATTCATGCAACTATTAATTTCTTTATCAATAAAATAAGTACTTTCTTGACACCCAGTACTTTCAAATTTCTGTAATAGACAGATGGGAATAAAGACCAATAAAACATCTTTGTATTTTTATGTCGATGCAGCAAATTATTTTTAGACATGGTATGCATAGAGGTAAATTATTACAGTGGAGAAATTGCTCAGGTGAAGAAATGATTGCCTCAGACTAGATGAATAAATGTTAGAGTAGAGGCAGTGACAGAAATATTCACAAAGCAACACCTTATTTGGAAATTTGAACACATTAGACAAACTTAAGAGCCAGAAAACAAAGATATTGTATGCCAAAGACAAGAACGTTTCATTAATCTCTGGTGTGATTTTTTCACTGAAATGTTAACTCTTACGGAATTACTTGATCTCAGGAATAATTTGCCTCCTAATTTGCATGTATATGTAGGACATACTTTTTATTGGCCTTTCTAGAATTAACATCTGAGTTGCCTATAAGTTAACACATCACTTAGTAGAAGAAACTGTTGGACAGTAAAGTTGCTGCCCATCTTATGTCCTATGACATTGCCCATTTCATTGAGTACCAGCAGTCTAGAAATCTAAGCATACTATAGGAAAAGTCATTTTAGTTTGGCTGAGAGAACATTCTTCTGAACTATGCTTCCCCATTGAGTTTATTTATTTTTCTAAGTTTTTCTTCTTGAAACTGTGTAAAATAGGTCAATATTCTCTCCTACATGGCAATTTTGACATATTTTGTATGTCTTTAAAAGATGGCTTATGGATTTTAGAGGTCTTAGCATTCCAGTGATTTCATTCACTATTCATCCTGTTGGTATGTTCTCTAAGACACATTCAACAGTGAAATTACATGATTCAGTTTACCTTATTAAACAACAGAGTATATTAAAGTATGATGCCAGACTGCCTCTTCTGAAATTAGGATGAACTGAAAAAATGATAAAGAGAAAAACAGAAGATATCATCAGGAAAACAAATTTCAAGCAACTGTTTTTACATTTTTATGTCTTAGTTTCCATGTATCAAGAATAGAAATAAAAACATCTACTTTGCAAACATTTTACTTAGATTAAGTGAATTAAGTGATTAAGTGAATCACTTAAAGATTAAGTGAAATTGAATTTATTAAGATAAAGTATGATAACTTTATTTTTATTTTATTTTAAGATAAAGTAATTATATTTTATCTTCATAAATAGCAACCATATAAAAACAGTAAGTTTTGTCAAGGCAATTCTCTAAAAAAGAAGCTGCTTGCCTGGAAGTGTCTTTATGTGTAACAATTTTGGTGTATCTTCATAATCTGAGATTTTGAGGATCCAGCCATTTGTCTCTACATTCTGCCAGTGCTCTGAAGAAAATGTGCTCTGAAGAGTAAATACTTGATGAGGACATGGTTTGATTCTGATGCAGGAAACTGGCGAGACTTGTTTTCTCGTTATCCTGCAGAATACAACTGGATCTGTTGCAGACAAGATAAAGTGAAAAAAAAAAAAAAAAAGAGGAACTAGCAGATAGCAACAAAAGCAATTCCTAGCTGCCCTCATTGCTCATTAGGATAAGACACTTTCACCAGCACTACAACAGTTTATAAATACCATGGCAACGACCTGGAAGTTACCAACCCTTTTCATAGCAACAACCGAGATATTACGGCATTTTTCCTAGAGAGTTTTAAGTAACATGCCCCTCAATTTGCATTGACTCATCCTTTAATTTGCATGTAATTGAAGGTGGGTTTACATGAGTATAAATACATTTGCCAAGGGCCCACTGCCTGTAAGTTTTCCCTGCTCTGCATGAAGCACTGGCTTTCCATAAAAGATTGCTGTCTAACACCACCAGCTAGCCCTTGAATTCTTCACTGGGCAAAAGCAAGAAATCTCCCAGGATAAGCCTCAGTTTTAGGTCTCACGTGTCCTGCAACAAAACCATTTCTTCCCTTGGGTAGACAAGTTGAAAAAAATATCAGTGATTTAACCATGCAATTCCAATGCTTTCTGACTATTTTGACATGGTAAGGCAACTGTGTCACCTGTTAAATTGACTAATATTTCAGAACCAGATATTCATGAGATCCTATACAATAGCTTGGAAAAGTATTTGATGTGAGTTTCTAGAAAAACTTGCCACACATGTTTTAAAAGACTTTGACTCCTTTTGGTTGAAAATTCTGGAAGAAATAAATTATGATTATGATTTACTGTCCAGAAAACGTTGTTGATCCAATGGCTAATGTTTTTTGAACACTTTCTAGTGGTCCCCATTGATTCACTTTATCTTACTCAGTAATTCAATACCACGTGAATGTAGTGTAGCGGTGGAGAAATCAGTTGCAGCAGTGTGAAATTAGTAAGAACCCCACTTTTGAACAATACTACTTTCCCTACAGAAATCCCTTGAACTTCAGAAAATTGATTAATCCCTTTGAACTTAATTGTTCTTATCAGTAACAAAATGCATATCCTAATAGTTTCTTTTCATGCATTGTTGGAAAGATTAAAGGAAAAATGAGATCTCACAGGAAGCACTCAGCTCAGTATTGAGCACACAGGGAGCTACCGATAAGTATGAGACATTATTGCTTCTTAAGTGTTGCTACAAATAAATATTTTTCATCTTTGGGGTGTTAAAGAGCAGTTGGAATAATGAAGACTTATGAGGAATAATTTTAAAAATAGAAATAAACTTTAAAATTACATTAGTTTCAAAGATGTACCAATTAGTCAATTAATTGGCTTGTTAGTTAAATACATGTGGACGACAATAATTAGGTAGAATTTTTCCCTCAATTTCACTAAACACTATCCTCATCAGAATTCATTTTACCAAAAGCAGTTAAGTATAAACTATATTTACGTTTCTAGACCACTGAATCTTTATATTTTGGGGAGATGGTTAGAAGAAAAGATATTTCCTTTTCTCAGAAAACTGCTCATGATGACTTAGACACTTTTTTATTTAGAATTTCACAACTTACAGGATTCCAGAAGGGTCAGCAAAACTGAGATAATGAAGCCTTGATCTGGACAATATGTTTCATACATAAATCCCAAATGTTTTTTTTCTGTCTCTCATTCTCTCAATTTCAGTCATTTCTCTCCTTTATACTCTCTCTCTACCCCTGACTCATCTCTCTCTATCACACAAACACACACACACACACACAGGCACATCCACAAGTCTTTCTTAATAGTAATTTAACATCTAGAGTTCATTCTGAAACAGAAAACTTTTTGTTTCAATCTTGAGTATCGCTAATGGATTCCATGTGATATCTTCTCCTTTAACATAAGAAAATAGATTCATTAAGAGATATTTAGAAAACAGTTTAACTGTTGCTAAGGCTTTAATCAATACAATTGCATTAATCAGACTATATAGCTGCATTTTCTTCTTAAACAAATGACAATTTAATCTTAATCCAGTAACAATATAATAGTATTCCATGAACTGTTCCAAAAATAGATATTTAAAAAGACATATTAATATTTTAGTTAAATACAATCCTAGGTTACACTGAAAGACAAATCAGAAAAGTCTAAGACTGTGTATATTTATCAAATGTTTCTATTTACTCTCATTAATACAAAGTTATATTAGTTATTTATTTAAACAGCAAATATATTTGAATTTATACACAATTTAAAATGATACTTTATTCACTATTTCTAGAAACAGTAAAACAACTTAGAAACCTAGACTTAAACTGACATTGATTTTTCAGTGATCTCTAAAGCAAATAATTTACCTTTTTTATTTTGTCATAGTTTACATTTTTATCTCATGCCATTTATTTCATTTTTCAATGACTATACAAATTTTTAAAAAGAAATAAAAAATACTACAAACATTAAAATGATTTAAATCCAATAGTTCTTAGGCGTAGAAGGTATCTTTATCAACAACTTTTTGAATAGTGTTTCTATATACATTATTGTTTTATAAACCTCTTGATATTAAATTCTCTAAGAGGGGAAAGTAATCTTCTTACATTGTTACTGAATGAATTCATAGCATTGTACAAATAGGTTCAATGATTTACATTTCTTCCTCAAATTTTCAATTTGTGGAAGAAAGATTTTATTACCTGTCACAAAAGACCTAATATATTAGACTTAACTTTATCAGTGTAGAAGTATCCACTTGTAGACGCAATGCTTTCCTCTTGACTGCATCTAACATATAATGGTGTATACGGCCTGAATCCATGGTTTCCAATCATTTTAACAACATTTTTTGTGTAATCAGTGCTAGTTTGTTAAATGGAGTTTATTTGAAACTGTCCATTATTTACAAGTTAGTAAGTTTGTCACTTCCTTGTTAGCCAAAGGAGTCAACTTCTAATATATATTTGCTAATTAAAAATTGTAAATATGCATGAATTTTAAAAACATCTACACATAGTATTCTGGATTATAACAAAGGTAAATATACCTTCTGTTATGCTTCTTTAGGTTGCTATCCAGGTCACATGTGACTGGAGCTTATAAAATTTGAGAAGTCAGGAGAATCTGTGATTCTCAAATGTGGCTGAGTCTCAGTCTCCTCGTGGGGAGTTTTGGAAATATCTGTACATTTTTAAGTTTCTCCTCAAACATAATCTCGTGGGTAGAGGCTGAGTGCTGATAAATAGCCTGCAATGCACAAGATACATCCCAACACTCACCCCAGGTATTGACTGTCTAAAAGTGCCAAGATGCCACTGTTGAGAAATACTAACTTAAATGAAAGAATACAATTTGCTACAATTAAAATTAGATAGGAAAGTAAGTGATGAACTCTGTAGAACAAACTTCTTTAATTTTGTAGGTAAAACTGCTTCAGTGGATACTCCAAAATCAAATTCCAAATCAAATACATTTATTTTTGAATATAATGAATTAACTCTTATAAATTTCTACCTCTGGCAAAAGGTTTTTGTAAAGTGAAGAAATTAATGTGCTTTAAATTGAAGGTTTCTGTCTAATGAATTTTAAAGACAACTACATAATACCTCATGATCATGAGGTTGGCAAGCATAAGGTACAGTAATTTGATTAAGTTAATGGGATCTACAGGGGGAAGTCAGATAGAAACTGTACATACTGCAAGGAGCGTTTTCGTAGAAGTAACACATTGAGTAAGAAATATTTTTCAATTACTTTATAACTTATTTTATGACTTCTGTATTTCTTTGCCATTCAAGATAGAATAGTTTCACACAACTCAACTCTATTAAAGTATATTACAAGTCTTATATAAACTCTTGTTAGTAAAACAGAGCTACATAAAAGCATGTCTATGTGGCCTTTTTGCCTGTGGCGCCAACTGATGTATCACAACCTACCACATTTGAAACACACACACACACACACACACACACACACACACACTTATTCCAGGATTCCTAAAAACAGCCTAACTTCTTATACCACCAGAATTTTACAACCAAACAAGGTGGGCACTGTGGCTTATGCCTGTAATCCCATCACTTTGGGAGGCCAAAGCAGGCGGATCACGAAGTCAAAAGTTCGAGACTATCCTGGCCAATATGGTGAAACCACGTTGCTACTGAAAATACAAAAATTAGCCAGGCATGGTGCGGCAAGCCTGTAGTCCCAGCTACTTGGGAGGCTGAGGCAGGAGAATTGCTTGAACTCAGGAGGCAGAGGTTGCAGTGAGCTGACATCGTGCCACTGCACTCCAGTCTGGCAACAGAGCGAGACTCCATCTCAGGAAAAAAACAAAAGAACGAACAAAAAACCACACATTTTAAGCATTTAATTTTTCTCTATGCTTACTGTCAATATATTACCTTTTACATGTAGTGTCTACTGTAGCTAAGCTTAGGCTCAGTATCCTATATTATTTGCCGTGTGTGAGTGTGTGGTGTGTGTGTGTGTGTGTGTGTGTCCTACATAATATTTGAACACTGATTAGTCACCACGTAGTCCTTTATTGAATTACCCATTATTTAATGTGTGAATTTGTGTGATATCACACTGTCCGCTAACATCTTCAGAAATATTTATATTACTTTATTTTTTTATTTTTTTTATATTACTTTAAACAGAGTTTCTGCAAAGTATGCTATTTTGTTAAATAGAGTAGATTTCAACATTTTAGAAAGTTAAAAGTGGATCTTGCTTTGATTATTTCTTACATTTCAAAGGGAAGGTAAGTGTCTCAGTCAGCTTTCTGTTATTTTAACAGATTGCCATTATACAACCTGGCCAATTTATAAAGAAAATGATTATTACACACAATTATGGAACTAGGAATATCAAGAACATGGCACTGGCATCTGGAGACGGTAGAAGGCATCACATGGGGAGTGAGCACATGAGACAGAGAGAGGTGCTGGGGGCCTGATGGGCTTTCTAATGACCACTCTCCTGGTAACTAACCCACAAGCATGACATTATATCCGTCCGTGATATCTCTGCCTTTCTGGCACAGCCACTTCTTATTAGGCCTCACTTCCCAACATTGTTTCAATGGGGATTAAATTTCCAACCCCTAAATTTTTAGGGGGACACATTCAAACCATGGGATAGAAACTGGCAATGCAGGCTTTTGTATATATTTTAGAAATATATTGAATATCAAAAACAATATTTACTTGGGCCTAAAAATGTAAAATTTCTTAGTTTCAATTCTCTTGATTATTTATAGCTTCATTTTCCCCCCTCTTCTCCAATGTGGCTGAATCTCAGTCCCCTGCTAGGGAATTTTGGAAAAATCGGTACATTTTTTAATTTCTCATCAAATGGAATCTAGTGGATGGAGGCTGAGTGCCAATAATAACAACAGTGCTGATAATAATAACAAGCTTCTCGGAAGAATACACTGTACTTGATGTCTCCATGTCCCTGCCATCCACACAGTGTTTAGTATTTCCTGCATTCTACCCTCCCTCCTCCAGTGCCAAATGGTAAATGCTTTCTTGATGGACATCACTGAGTTCCTAGGTTCATATATAGTTGTGTGCTGTTAGCTACTCATTTTATTAGCATCTGTGTCAATTGACACAATCTTCTTAGGTTTACTCTTGAAACTTATGTAGACTTGATCATTTCCTTTTTGTTTTAATGAAGATATCATCTCTTCATGTCAACAAGTTTCATCACTCTGACTCTATTTCTGGGTGACGGTGTCACCCATGGCACCATATGTTTCCAGGGGCACCGATCGCACCATATGTTTGCAGTTATAGATTGCAGCTCTGTATGTTTTAACTGTCCATTTAACAGTTTTACCTACTAAGTGTAATTTGCTCAAGGACAGAAACTGCGTGTTATTTTGTGGCATGTATAACCCCTAGCATGATGCTAGCAACTGTGTGATATATATTTATAACTGCAAAAATTATCTAGATTCCCTATTTCTGTTTCTTCTCTGCTTTTCTTGAGTCTACAAACTAAAATGTCAAGTATTATTTTTCCTAAGTACTTACATTTTCTTTTTTTATACTCTTTTCATTGGCGAATTTACCAATTGCCACACTTTCTCCAATTATCTGTGGTCCACTGACGGCTAAGCCTTCGTTTTTACTCAAAAGATCCAGTTTTACAATTTAAGGTGACTATGATTCAGATCCAAGATGGCCGATCACTAACAGCTCGGGATTGTAGCTCCCAGTGAAAACTCAGAGGAAAAGACGCCGCCACACTTTTAGATGAATTTTCATCACTTATGGATCAGCCGATTCCCAGTGGAGGAGCCCCACGGGTCGCCAGCGCGACTCTCGTGGCCACTGCAGCGGTTCTGCTGGCGCCTGGCGCAGCAGCTCTTCATGCAGAACCAACCGGACCGCTTCCCCTACTGACCGGAATTTGGAGCTCCGGGAAGTCAGAGCCGCTTGTTGCGGACTCAAGAGGGAAGCCAGACCAGAGATTCCCGGGCAGAAGAGCACCATCAGTCTTACCGCTGCTATTTAGGCTGCCACAGTGGGTTGCTCGGATCCCAGCACTGGGAATCAATAAATCGGACGTCGACTCAGAAACCTAATTAGAAAGGCGGTTCATCTACAATGAAGGGAAAAAAACAGCCTAAGAAGGCCGAGTATACCCAAAATCAAAACCCATCAGCAACGGAACAAGCCCTGATGGAAAAGGACTCATCAGCAACAGAACAAGCCCTGATGCAAAAGGACTCATCAGCAACAGAACAAATCCTGATGGAAAAGGACTGTGTTCCATTATCTGAAATAGGCTTTAAAAGGTGGATGATAAGAAACTTCTGGGAGTTAAAGGAACTTGTTCTAACCCAATGTAAAGAAACTAAGAACTTTGAAAAAAGGTTTGATGAAATGATGAAAAGAATAGACAATATAGAGAGGAATACAAATGAACTTATGGAGTTGAAAAATACAACAGGAGAACTTAGTGAAATATGTACAAGCTTAAATAGCCGAATGGATCAAGCAGAAGAAAGGATATCAGAGGTGGAAGACCAACTTAATGAAATAAAATGACAAGACAAGAATAGAGAAAAAAGGATAAAAAGGAATGAGCAAAGTCTCCAAGAAATATGGGACTATGTGAAAAGACCTAATATACGTTTGATTGGTGTACCTGAATGTGATGGAGAGAATGAATTCAAGCTGGAAAATACTTTTCAGGACATTATCCGGGAAAATTTCCCAATCTAGCAAAGCAGGACACCATTCAACCCCAGGCAATATAGAGAACACCACAAAGATATTCCTCAAGAAGACCAACCCCAAAGCACATAATCGTTAGATTCACCAGGATCGAAACGAAGGAGAAAATATTAAGGGCAGCCAGAGGGCAAGATCAGGTTACCCAAAGAGGGAAGCCTGTCAGGCTTACAGCAGATCTCTCAGCAGAAACCCTACAAGCTAGAAGAGAGTGGAGGCCAATATTCAATATACTTAAAGAACAGAACTTTCAACCCAGAATTTCATATTCTTCCAATTTAAGCTTTACAATTGAAGGAAAAATAAAATCTTTTAGAAACAAGCAAGTACTCAGAGATTTTATTACCACCATGCCTGCTTTACAAGATTTTCTAAAAGAAGCATTATATATAGAAAGGAACAACCAGTATGAGCCTTTCTAAAAATACACCAAAAAGTAAAGAGCATTAACATAAAGAAGAATTTACATCAACGAAAGGATAAAATGGCCAGTTAATATCAAATGGCAGTAACCCTAAATTTAAATCGACTAAATCCCCCAATGAAAAGATACAGACACAATCTAACAGTATATCTAAAGATATACAAAGACTCAAAATAAAGGGTTGGAGGGAAACTTACCAACCAAATGGAGAGCAAAAATAAATAAATAAAAAGCAGGAGTTGCAATTCTCATAATTGACAAAATAGATTTTAAAGCTACAAGGATACAAGGGTAAAAGGATTAATGTAATAATAAGAGATCTTTAAGACCCATAATAAGATTTAGATTCAACGAGATGGAAAATTGATAACGATATCCAGGACTTGAACTCAAATCCAGAACAATAAACTCAATAGAGCTCTCCACTTTAAACACACAAAATGTACATTATTCACTTTAAACACACAAAATATTGATCGGCCATTATTGATACCTATTTTAGGAATGAAGCAATATTTCCTTTTTCCTCTTTTTCTCTTTTTCCCTCTTTTTCTTTCTCTTTCAAAAAAGAAAAAAAAAAGATGACTATCTATAAACTGAGATATTCTCATGAGCTATGTTTTTCATCTTTCACTGTCACCATTTCCCATAAAGCTTTCCCTTCTCAACTTTCTCACTCTTACATGTGTATTTTATGTTTTAGTTGACAAATGTTTTGAAATGCATATACATTGTGTGATGGCTCAATCCAGCTAATCCCCATAAGCAATATCTCACATGCTTGTCCTTTTTTTCTTTTTGCATCATTTGTAAATAAAACTTAAGGAAACCCTTAAAATCACTCTCAGCAAATTACCAAATAAAATGCATTGTTATAAACTATAGTCACCATGTTGGGAAATAGATCACAAGTACTAATTCCTCTTAACAAAACGAAATTTTATAAAAACACTCCTCCAAAAGCAATGTTTTGAAATATATACACTCTGTGTAATGGCTTAATCAAGCTAATCACCTTATGCATTACTTCACATACTTGTTCTTTAATTTTCATCATGAGAACCCTTAAAATTTACTCTCAGCAAATTTCAAAATAAAATATATTGTTATTAACCATATTCACCATGTAGGGAAGCAGATCACCAATACTTATGCCTTCCATCTAAATAAAATTTTATATTCCTTGACTTGCATCTCCCTAAGCTCTCAGGGGCTCCAGCCCTTGTGACCACCATTCTACTTTCCACTTCTTTTTAAAGACATGGGATCTTGCTTTGTTGCCCAGGTTGGAATAGATTGGCATGATCCTGGCTCATTGCACCCTTGAACCCCTGAGCTCAAGTGATCCTCCTTACCTCAGCCTCCTGAGCAGCGAGGGCCACAGGTGTGCACCATTATGACCAGCTAATTTCTTTTTTTAGAGGAAATTTTTTGTAGAGGTGGGGTCCTAGTATGTTGCCCAGACTGATCGCTAACTCCTGACCTTAAGCCATCTCCCTGACTCAGCCCTCCAAATTGCTGGAATTACAGCCATGAGCTGTCACTCCTGGTCTCTATACTTCTATAAGTTCAACTTTTTTAGATTTCATATGTAACTGAGATTATTCAATATTTCCATTTCTGTACTGGTTTATTTCACTTAACATAATTTCCTAGAGGTTGATCCATGTTGTCACAAATGACAGGATTTCCTTCCTCTTTTAAGACTGAATCATTTTTCAGAGTGTATATAAATTACATTATTTTAATTCATTCATCTGCTGATGGGCACTTAGGTCATTTACACATCTTGGCTATTGTATTGAAGATGAGAGTGCACATTTCTCTAACATATTGATTTGATTCCTTTAGTTATATACTCAGTGTTGAGATTACTGAATTACATAGCAGTTCTATTTTTAATTTTTTAAGGAACCTCTATACTATTGTCCAGAATTGTTTAATACTGAATAAATAAGACTCCAACTTAATAAATCTCAAAGTCTGGAGGTATGTTTTAACATTTACTCTTCTTCTCCCACATTTTAAAAATTATTAGCCACTGTTAAATATACTTCCACAGCATCGCTTCTTCTTTACTTTAGCTTTCATTTCTATGGACATTTTTAAAGCAAGTTATCATTTCTGTTAAAACAGAAAACAAGCAGGCACCCTGATATCTGATTAATATTTCTCACTTAAATTTCTAGATTGGATTTTCCCTTCCTTAATACTTCTTCGAGTTCCCCAATGATCACTGCTAATTGACAACACAAACTTCATCTCACACAAAAACCTTTAATTGAAAATAGGCCATGAATTAAATTTGAGGTGATTACGTACCTTAATAAATATTCATTTGGGAGCAACCATTGCAGCATCAATAGGTCTAGACAGCGCTATTTGTTAAAGACATGTGATTATAAATCTGCTAGGGTTATGCAGAAAAGTTTTGAATTTTATGAGAAAATAGGAGTGATGTAGCTGATGTTACTATTCCATAGTTCTGTTTTATTTATAGTAACATAATGTGTAGAATTATAGCAGTCATCCTTATTACTAGTATCATTTTACTATTTTATTATCGTTTAGAGACAGAGTCTTGCTCTGTTACCCAGGGTAGAGTGCAGTGGTGCAACGAGAGATCACAGCAGCCTAGAATTCCTGGGCTCAAGTGATCCTTGCATCTCAGCCTTCTGAGTAGCTGAGACCACAGGCTCTCACCACCATGCCAAGCTAATTTAAAAAATGTATACTAAAAAAAAATTGTACATGGCCAGGCACAATGGCCTGCACCTGTAATCACAGCACTTTTGGAGGACTATTCAGGCAGATCACCTGAGCCCAGGAGTATGACGTTGCAGTTAGCTCCGACAGTACCACTGCAGCCCAGCATAGGCAATATAGTGAGACTTTGTCTTTTTTTTTTTTTTTTTTTTTTTTTGAGACGTAGTTTCGCTCTTCTTACCCAGGCTGGAGTGCAATGGCGCGATCTCGGGTCACTGCAACCTCCGCCTCCTGGGTTCCGACAATTCTCCTGCCGCAGACTCCTGAGTAGCTGGGATTACAGGCACGTGCCACCATGTCCAGCTAATTTTTTGTATTTTTAGTAGAGACGGGGTTTCACCATGTTGACCAGGATGGTCTCGATCTCTTGACCTCGTGATCCACCCGCCTCGGCCTCCCAAAGTGCTAGGATTACAGGCTTGAGCCAACACGCCCGGCCGAGACTTTGTCTTTTAAAATAATAAATAAGCATATATGTACAAACAGTTATCTATGTTTTGCTTTTCTTTTGAAAAGATGACTGTATCTTCTGTGTATGCATTTAAAGCCCCTGAGATTCAAAATCAACCTCTGTCTTCAAGCCTCAATTTTGTATATTTTCTTCAAATCGTTATGCCAACATCTTATGCTTCAAAAAGTGTAGATTCTCAATATTCTTGAAATTTCCACTTGAACTAAATTGCACAGGAATTTTAACAAGTTGGTTATAGAAAAATAAAAACAAAACAAAAATTGTTCTTTTTATTGCTATATAAAATCTAGTAGTAAAAATTTTCATGGTAGTAAAGTAGATTATTCTGTGTTAAATAAAAATGACAGAAGTATAAGGATTTGGGGCACTAGGACTCTCAGAGACACTGGAGGATATATGTTGTCTTTCTAATAAACCAGAATAAAAATTTTAAGAATCTTTATGAAGATTCATTTGACATATTTGAGTCCTCCAATCTTTACAGGTACTTTTTGATTCTCATTAAATATTTTGAAATTCAAGGTTAAATGAAAAATGTCTTCTTCGTAATTAAGACAGCTGCTAGGTAACTGGAGTTGCCTTTTATATGTTTAAAACCAAAATAGAGAAGTAAAGCTTTAAAAGTCCTCCAGAAGAAAACTGGTATTATCAGCTCACTTTATCTATATCTGATACGTGAAGTGTGCAAAATTAATTCAGGCTTTGCCACACAGCGCTGTTAAAGAGGTAAGTAGAGTTAATTTCAACTATACTGTAATCAATGACATGAGAATTAAATTATTCATATATGAATATCCACATCCCACTGAAAATGTGGAGCAAGCATAGTTGATAACATAAAAGTGCAAAGTCAAGTTTAAAGCCATCCATTATCCTTCTTTATTAACATATATCATTTTACTATTGACTAGTCTACTTTTAAGTGGCAATTCTCTTTTATTTAAATTAATTAAGGGTTCATTTAGAAATGATATTTCTCCTTATAAGTATTCATTTTGTCAGCTTAAGTAAGATCCAAATCATCTCAGATCAGATTCAGTATGAAAACTGCTGAAGGGAAAGTAAGAGAACCATGAAAGTGAATAGAATATCAATAAATAGCAAGTCCCTAGAAATTAAATTACTCTAGAGTTGAGGGGTCCCATGGGCGTGGAGGGAGGTAGCTAGTTCTAAGGATTTGTCAGGTCTAAACCATTAGCATTTGCATTACCAACTTTTCTTTTCTGAAGGGGTATTAGATGAATTAGAATCTGTCTGAGTGCTTAGGTAGATGAGACCATTATCATCAACAAAACCGGTAATGTTGTGAGCACCAAGAACCTTCTCTCCTGAGAGAGAAGAAGCACATGGAGTATTTTCCCTCTACTAAGCAGAAAAAAAAGATGAAAATCTTCTTAAAGACTCAATAATATGAAGCATTTGCACATGTTTTGGAGGACATGAACCCTTTAGATACATAATTCAGTATTTTGAATAGAAAATCCAATAAATAAAGCGTTTCTTATTATATTTTAAGTTCTGGGGTACATGTGCCGCTCATACAGAATTGTTACATAGATATACACATACCATGGTGGTTTGCTGCATCCATCCCCCCATCATCTACATTAGATATTTCTCCTAATGTTATCCCTCCTCAACCACCCACCCCTTACTATTGCATCCCCTAGCAGCCCACACCCCCCAACACAGACCCCAGTGTGTGAGTTCTCCTCCCTGTGTCCATGTGTTCCTATTGTTCAACACCCAATTATGAGTGAGAACATGTGGTGCTTGGTTTTCTGTTCTTGTGTTGGGTTGCTGAGAGTGGTGGTTTCCAGATTCATTCATGTCCCTACAAATGACACAAACTCATCCTTTTTTATGGATGCATAGTATTCCATGGTGTATATGTGCCACATTTTCTTTATCCAGTCTATCACTGAGGGGCATTTGGGTTGGTTCCAAGTCTTTGCTATTGAAAACAGTGACACAGTGAACATATGTGTGCAAGCATCTTTATAGTTAGAATATTTATAATCCTTTGGTATATACACAGTAATAGGATTGCTGGGTCAAATGGTATTTATTTACCTAGATTCATTAGGAATTGCTACACTGTCTTCTGCAATGGTCAAACTAATTTACACTCCCACCAACAGTGTAAAAGTGTTTCTACTTCTCCACATCCTCTCCAGCATCTGTTGTCTCCAGATTTTTAAATGATCACCATTCTAACTGGTGTGAGATGGTATCTCAATGTGGTTTTGATTTACATTTCTCTAAAGACCAGTGATGATAAGCTTTTTTACATGTTTGTTGGCTGCATAAATGTCTTCTTTTGAAAAGTATCTGTTCATATCCTTCACCCACTTTTTGATGGGGCTGTTTTTTTCTAATAAATTTAAGTTCTTTTCTTTCAAAAAAAAAAAAAAAGTCTTACCAGAACTGTATGAAAAAGTATTATCTCACTTTTACAGAAAAGGTAACTGAGATTTACAGAGATTAAAAAAAAATGCACACACCTTCATTAAAAATTACTTTACTGCTTAAAAATTCTAATGATTGGCCAGGCATGGTGGCTTACACCTGTCCGCACATGGTGGCTTACGCCTGTAATCCCAGAATTTTGGGAGGCTGAGGCACAGATCACCTGAGGTTGGGAGTTTGAGACCAACCTGACCAAACCCCCATCTCTATTAAAAATACAAAAAAAAAAAAAAAAAAAAAAGACGGAAAAAAAAATAAATTTAAGTTCTTTGTGGATTCTGGATATTAGCCCTTTGTCAGATTGGCAGGTTGCTAAAACTTTTTTCCTATCCTGCTGGTTGCCAGTGCACTCTAATGATAGTTTCTTTTGTTGTGCAGAAGCTGCTAAGTCTAATTAGAACTCATTTGTCTATTCTGGCTTTGTTGCCATTGCTTTTGGTGTTTTAGTCCTGAAGTCCTTGAGTATGCCTATGTCCTAAATGGTATTGCCTAGGTTTTCTTCTAGAGTTTTTATGGTGTCAGATCTTATGTTTAAATCTGTAATCCATCTGGAGTTAATTTTTGTATAAGGTGCAAAGAAGGGGTCCAGGTTCAGCTTTCTGCACATGGCTAGCCAGTTTTCTCAACACCATTTATTTAATAGGGAATTTTTTCCCCATTGCTTGTTTTTGTCATGTCTCTCAAAGAGCAGACGGTTGTAGATGTGTGGCATTACTTCCAAGGCCTCTGCTCCGTTCCATTGGTCTATATCTCTGTTTTGGTACCAGTACCATGCTGTTTTGATTACTGTAGCCATGTAGTATAGTTTGAAGTCAGGTAACGTGATGCCTCCAGCTTGTTCTTTTTGCTTAGGATTGTCTTGGCTATGTGGCCACTTTTTTGGTTTCATATTAAGTTGAAGGCGTTTTTTTCCCATTCTGTGAAGAAGGTTGATGGCAGCTTGATGGGAATAGCATTGAATCTATAAATTACATTGGCCAGTATGCTTATTTTCACAATATTCATTCTTCTTAAATACACTTTTGACAAAATATTTGAAACATGCAAGAAAATATGTTCAACATACACCTAAGTCATGAATCATAAGATACAACTGAATACTTATGGACCATAAAATAAATAGCTTATTATTATAAATATAATTGAAATAATGTCTGTGTTTCTTCCATGACTCATGCTGTCATCTTTTCTGCATCCTCATTCACAGAAAACCATTCATACAGATAATTTGTCTTGTTATTCTCTTTAATAATTTTATTACCAAAGTAAATATTTTTTAAAATTTTATTTTGTTTATACTTCATGATTATAAATATAGTTTCATACTATATAGAAAGTTCTAGGACTGGATTATTTTTCTAGTTAGAATATATTTATAAGATTCATAAACACATGGTTCATTTTCTTTTAAGTGTATATGTCTCCTACCGGGCATACACAATTAGTTTTAGGATGTTGATATAGTTTGGCTTGGTGTCCCTACCCAAATCCCATGTCCAATCATAATTCCCAATCTATAGGAAGAAACCTGGTGGGAGGAAATTTGATCATGGAGGTGTTTTCCTCATGCTGTTCTCATGATCTGTTCTCATGAAATCTGATGGTTTTAAAAGTGGCAGTTTTCCCTGCACACATTTTCTCTTTTGCTTCCTTGTGAAGAGGTTACTTGCTTCTCCTTCTCCTACCACATTTACAAGTTTCCTGAGGTCTCCCCAGCCACGTGGAACTGTGAGTCAATTTAATCTGTTTTTTTCTTTTTTAAAAAAACTACCCAGTCTTGGGTAGTATTGTTGCAGCAGGGTGAAAAGGAACTGATACAGGGTTATAGATATAAAGAAATTTGTTGGGTCATTAAATTACATTCACAATAAAATATTTTATTTGTACATTTCTATACCAAAGTGCCACCTGAGGCTTTCCAAATGTAAAACATGTATTTTAATGAATTAAGTTAAAAAAATGTCAAATGACATTTTAGGAAGTATAAAAATTCTCTTGAAATTAACTGAAATATCTAATTCTAAGGTTCATCTTGACCTGAACAGCAGGAATATTCTCCCTGTCTATTTAGAAATCCATAGGAAGAGTCATTAGTTGCTGTGCTTAGCTTAAATACTAATTATTTAATGCTTTGCTGGAACTTAGAACTTTAATCAAAATAAGTAGGAATCCACTAAAATGATCTTTTTTTCTGATTCTTTCTTCAGAAAATTTCTTTCTAAATTATCAAACTCTGTCTTAAAATTACATCTCTTTAAATCTCAGAGAATAATCAAAGAAAAATGTTTATGTATATTCTGTTCTGCTTTAGAGAAAATATATGTATGTAGATAATAATTGCTAAGAACAAACTCTGGAAAAGTCATTATTCATTAGGAACCTCTAGAATCCTTAGCTTTGCTATTGATACATAGCCAATTGAACAACATAACTCATACTTATTGATGAGAGCTGTTTACTAAGTATGCCGCTCTGATCGAAAGCACATCAAGCATCCATCTAGAAACGCTTTATCATCAGAAAAGATAGATGGCAATGGGGATTTCTTCTTAGAAAGGTAGAGCAACCATGCTTGATGAAACCTAATAAAGTGAAGTTTTAAATCATCATATAAATTCCATCTGCGACTCCATGGACTTCAGAGAACATGTGAATGTTGATTTGTCTGATTATGAGTATTAAAGTCAATTAAAGTAACTTTCAAACTAACATCTGTAGAATGCATAAAAAGCATCATTTTCCAAAAAGCTGCATTTTTCTGCTAGTTGCTGACTAGATCTTTATGAGCTATCGAAACAAAATAAATTCTGATTGAACAGGTAAAGAAACAAGGCTGGCAACACTGTTACTGCATTTTCTCTATCTCTGTGAAAAAATAATCTTGTGGGGCTACTATGTATCTGAGCTTTTTTGTATTCTGCATCTGCAGACACTCATTTTTCTTCTTAGACCATCTTTTATTTCACTGAAGCATTGCACAGGATTTTTATCCCCAACTATTTAGCAGCTAAAGACTCTATGTGTTCTGTGATTATTTCCCAATACTAATGTCTCATTTGTCTGAGGTCAATAAATACACATAAGAATGCCCTTCATGGTTGGGATGTTTTCAGTGTAGAGCGAGTAATTAGCATGGTGCAGTAGTTTTGTAGACTAAGGACTGGATATCTAGAGAGAATTTCCATTAAAAATTTTCAGAGAAAAGAGAAACACTTACATATACACCAGAAAAGCCATGTGCAAAATTTTGGAACTTTCCAGTGGAAAGAGTCAAGAACTTACCAATGCCACGCAGTATATTGTAACCCAAGGAGAAAAATGAAGTGTGTGCCCTGAAAGGCACATGTTTATGTATTTTTAATATAATTGAATTTTTGAAACAGCTTTACAAAGTTACAGAAAAATTGAAGAGAAAGTTCCCATTACTCTGCATCCAGTTTCCCCCATTCTTCATGTTTTATGTTAATATGACATTTTTTTAAATGAAGTTTCACTTTTATTACCCAGTATGGAGTGCAATGATGCAATCTGGGCTCACTGCAACCTCTGCCTCCCAGGTTCAAGCAATTCTCCTGCCTCAGTCTCCTGAGTAGCTGAGATTACAGGCAGGCACCACCATGCCCAGCTAATTTTGTATTGTTAGTAGAGACTGGGTTACTCCATGTTGGTCAGGCTGGCCTTGAACTCCCAACCTCAGGTGATCCTCCTGCCTCAGCCTCCCAAAGTGCTGGGATTACAGGTGTGAGCCACTGAGCCTCCACATATTTGTTATAATTAATGAACCAATATTGATACATTATTATTAAGCTCAAAGTTTATTTATATTTTCTTTGTTTTTACTGACTGTCCCTTTTTTATTCCAGAATCCCATCTAGGATGTCATATCATATTGAGATGTCAGGTATCCTTGGGCTGTTCTTGGCTGTGGCAGTTTCTCAGCCTCCTATAGTTTTTGGTAACTAACAGTTTTCCCAATTAATTTTTCAAAAGTTATTGAAGTAAATACTTCAAATAAAAACTCTTTGTGAAAAAAATTATCTTTATATTTCATAATTCTAATGATGTTAAAAATATTTATGTGAAAATTCAACCCGTTTCCATGTAAAGAGGCTTCATAGGGACAATAAGACATAAACCTGTGGCAATAAGACGATTCCATAGAGCAATACCATTTTATACCTACTTCTACGTGGCTTTAGGCAAGATGAAGCAATGTAATAATTTGTGCTTAATGAGCTCTTTCTTTACTGCACATTTCTGTTGTAATTTTTTAATAAAATGATAATATTGGCTTATTAAATAATATATTTTCTTTCAATATATTTATGTATTTTTTCTTTTTTTTTTGAAATCATGGAATATTTTCAGATATAAAGAGTCTTGGAGCTCTAAATTCCACTTGCCTTTCCTTCACACCATTTTCCCATAAGGAATAGTTTAACATTTTTGATGTTTTGCTTTTTAAAAACTGTAGGATATAGCAGTTAGGAGAAAATATATGATGTTGTGGAATTCTTTCTTTCTACCGTGAAAATCGCTGTCAGGATGATACACAGAACTCATTTGTCCATCAGCAAGCACAAATGCATTAGCTGCCTAACATGTGCCTGCAGAGTAAATACATGAAATGAAAATATAAACATATATGGCTTCCTTCCAGGGAAGACCGCTGTTCTATGATTCAGTCCTATGCCTTCCAACCACAAATAATTATTTAGCACCTACTCTATGCTAACGTCTGTGACAGGCCTTAAATATTTAAAGACTTACTGTCCTCAGGGAGCTTGCAAGTGGTAGGAAGGAGAGAAACTATTTCAAATTTTATATGTCTTATGCAGAAACATATATTGCTTGCTATAGGGGTACAGTAGGGGTAGAGCGACGAAATCTACCCAATAAGACATGTTTACTCTGCATTCACACCTGGAACTCTAACAATACCAAAGAAAGACCTTTTCCTTCAAATGCTCTCATACGTTATATCTACCTGCCCTGTATGGTTTTGTGCCAGAACTTTTCTGGGAATAAAAATAAAAGTTGTGTTCTTGAATTTTGGCCAAGGTGTGATTTTATGATGCAGATGGCACACTAGTGTGGTAGCCTGGTGTTCATCCTTTGGCCATCCAGAAAAAAAGAGCACAGAAAGAGTACATGAAATTTGATTAGCAAGTCTTCTTTTTTTAAGCAGATGTTGTGCCTAATATAAATTATTCTTTTAGATTTTGTACCACATGTCAAAGTATTTATCACAGATTGACTGCATGAACTTGCATGCTATTCTCAAAATTTCTGAGTGTGAAAATGACTGGATGCATCTTTCACAGTTTTGATTAAAAGATATATGAGAATGAATAATTGTAATTCAGACAAGGAAAGTACATTTAAAAAGCTAGTAAAATATTATATGTGAAAAAATGAAGCTTTTCCTACTCATTCTGTTATTCTTCTCTTTATTGAAAAGCAATTGATGCTGAAAAGTGTTATTTAGAATAATTATATTTTGTATTGCAAATGCATCTTAACACTAAAAGGTTTAAAAGAATTACTAAAAATATTTCTATATATTCATCTCTTGCTTCTGATTTTCTCACGTTTCACAAATGAGGTCTTTATTTCCAGGCACTTCCTAAAACACTGAATTTAAATGATTATCCTGTATTGTTGCTTTGTTGAAAATTCTCCAATACATGTTTCCAAATCCAAGATGGGATTTACTCATCACCAGATAATTTGAAATATAATAATAATAAAATATTTTTTTAAATAAATTTTTATAATTTCAGTGTAGTTTATGTCTCATTTTAAGACATACGCGTTCGTGCAAAATAAAAATAAATTTCCTATGCCATCATTAATACTTTCCCTTGGTGTTATTAATATTAATTCTTATCTTAAATTTAGTACTTACATAATATAAGCACTAAAAGGTCCATACAGTTAACAAGAAGAGGTGGCTATTAATAACAATACTACTTGTTTTGTTGATGTGACTTTTAAGATAACTTCTAATATTTTGGCTCTGCCAGAACAGACTAATACAAGGAGGAAAACTATTTTATATTTTCTCATTAATTTATTCTGTAGAGATTCTCTTTATTTTTAAAGAAAATCAAATGTAAAAAAATCGATGTCAGAATTATATTGCTTTCATAGAAACCCTGGATAGAGCCCGGTGAGGTTATAGTTACCATGGTAACAGAAGTCAGCTCTTTAAACAGTTTCTATCCTAACTGCTCTTCTACTTATACTGAGCAGTTCCTTCAAATATAGGACTCAGGGGTGTGTAGTTATGAGAAATTTTATTCCCTATAAGGATGCATATCCATATAATTTGTAAGGAGTAACTCTGGCACGCTGAGGTTAATTAGATATAAATGTTACCAGCATAACTTTTAAAAGCCATGTATTCTCTCAGTACGTAGGCAAGTGTGAAGAAATGTAAAATGAAGTATCCTAAAAAGGCAACTCAGATGACACTGGAACTAATATAAGCATATTTTGTATTTATGAATAAATATGGAAATATCTTTCAGAAAGTGTGAAGATGATAAGAAAGTTTATTTTATATGTTGGACTTTTGCAGGTCGAAGTGAGTGCATTACTTTTAGTAAATTGCTTCAAAGAGAAATAGCAGTGATTTTTCTTTTACAATGTTTAGACACATTGAACTAAATAAGGTTTAAATCTGTATATAAAGAGACACACACACACACACACACACGTATATAATTAAAGTGATAATTTTCACACAACATGTTGATTGTCCTCCCCCAAATTTTTAAGATATTGACAGACTAGCTATATTCCAACTTTACATTTTGATGTTTTGATTTTATTTTTTCTAGAATTTCAAAAAAATCTTACTTTAAGCTATCTATTTCCATTTATATGTAGCGATGCTGTTGAGCCAGCCTGATATGGCTGTTTTGATTCCTGCTGTTTTACTTAGCCAGTTGGTTAAACATAAAGCTTTCCTATAGAAAAGACAATGTATCTTGAATCATAAATCTCTTACTACCTATGTGGGTTGAGACACTCAAACTTTCTGATGCTTAATTTGCTAAGCTCCAGTATTGTGACTATAATCATCACTAACCCCTTTATTTTTAATGTATGTCAACTAAAAATAAATATGTCAGATGTATTATTGATCAGTTTGGGCTGTCATAGCAAAATACCACAGACTGAATGACTTAAACAACAGAAACACATTTCTTCACAGTTCTGGAGGCTGGAAGTCTAATATCAGTCAAGGTGCCAGCTGAGTTAGGGTGTGATGAGGCCTCTCTTTCTGGCTTATAGATGACCGCCTTCTTTCTCCTTGCTGACATGCCTGCTTTTCCGTGCATGCGCTTTTCTGTGCATGTTTGTGGGGCGGTGCGGGGGTGGGGGAGGAGAGAGAGAGAGAGAGAGAGAGAGAGATCTGGTATGTCTTCCTCTTCTTCTAAAGATATTTGTTTTATAAGACCTTACTCTATGACCCTGTGTAAATTTCATTATCTCCTTATAGGTTTATCTCAAAATATTGTCATATTACAAGCTAGGGATGGAACACCCAAAATTTGGAGGGACAAAATTCAGTTCATACCAGCAGAGTTTTGCAAACCATAAATTACAGAGTATATATAGATGATATTATTTCTGTTTGATTTTACTTATTACAGAAATATCCACCTTAGGAAATTACTGTAATTTGCTTACAAATGTAATACACTATATATAGAATCTTGTTTTTAGTATATATTCTGATAAACTAAGTCAACTGGATCTCTTTCAACAAAGAAAAATAGAAAGTCTCACAGATTTCTTTAAATGTCTCTGGTGATAGTGTTGCTTTGCCATTTTAGAAGGATGGTATTTCCTAGTACATTTTTTCCTCAATTATTAGCTGAGTTACATTCAGTAATTACAACTAGTTATATCATCAGTAGTTCCTATCTCTTCTGGATTAAGTGACACTCATGTTTCACATTAAATACAGTGTGGATTCAAAATCATCCTTTTTTTCTTCTTTTAGTAAGTTCTGTTACACAGTGGCTCATGAAACAAAAAGTAATTTGCTTTTCAGTATAACTAGGGAAGATATGTGTCACAGGGTATAAGGGAGCAAAAATAAATTGCTACTAGGTCTCTGCTGTCGGACTAACACTCTGGACCATTGAAGCAAAAAGAATTGTTGCCAAGACTTCAAAGTCTGGAAGGTTTCCATGATAATCCTTCCCCACAGTGGTAAACTCATGATTTGGAGACACATTTAAAATGGGACATAGAATTCTACACTAGATAAAAAACAGTTTTAGGTATAAGACTTCTATTTATTGTCACCCTTTTCTATAAATATTTTCAAAAAAAAAAAAGAAAAGGAAACCCAACCATATATTTGTGTAGAAATATCAACTCAGTGGAGTGACACTGTTTTAAATATCTGTAACCTTGAGGAAATGCCTTTCTTGTTCTTGAGAAGTCAATCTAAGGAGGATGCAGCAATAGGCATGACATGAGTAACCTGCCACATGATAGAAACTTGATGACAATAAATGACTATGGAAAAAAATTAATTTGAGGAGTAATAAATCATCATAAGCTTTACATCAAAAGGTAAAGACTATATCCTTGTAAGTCCTTTGGAAAGTTATGAGTACAGATTACAAGTTCAAGTACAAATGAACCTTTTATTATTAAATGAATAAAAAGGTATAAATGAATGAATAAATAAAAGCAGGCAAGATAGAGTCTATTCTGTAGTACTTTGTCATATCCCTAGTGTTTTCCAAGTCAGTGTTTTAATTTAAAAGGAATAAATTATTATAGAGTAAACCACATCATTTCCAACTTGCTTCATTTCGGTATGTTTTAAAACAATTTTTATGTGCAAACTTTAGTATGTATGAACTTGATTTCACATGCAAAGTAAGAATGGCAATTTCACTTAAAATTAACTCATTAAAAATTATAACTCCTGGTTCAGCATGGTAGCTCATGCCTGTAATACCAGCACTTTCGAAGGCAGAGTTGGGCGGAACACTTGAGTTCAAGAGTTCAAGACCAACCTGGCCACCATGGTGAAACCCCATCTCTAATAAAATTACAAAATTAGCCAGGCCTGGTGGCAGGTGCCTGTAATCCCAGCTACTCGGTAGGCTGAGACTGGAGAATCACTTGAACCCTGGAGGTAGAGGTTGCAGTGAGCCAAGGTCCTACCACTGCACTCCAGTTTGGGCAACAAAGAGCAAAACTCTGTCTCAAAAAAAGTATAATTATCGCAATATAGATATATGTTTCCCAAAACTCCAAAAGATGGTGAAACTGTTAACAAATATTACTCTTCGTCTTTGGATGGACTGCAACAGCATTTATGAAACTTTTTCCCAGACAAGTATATACCACTTGCTCATGTTCCTTAGGGAGGACAGATGTCATAACACAGGCATTATTGATGCAGTAATTGATGGATAGTTTTTCTTATTAACACTGCTAAAATTAGGTTCACGTTTTTTGTTGCTTTTTTTTTTTCACTTTGTATGGGAGCTAATGACTCCTGTCCTTTTGCTTTTTGAGGGCTTCTTTCAAGGTGTGGACATGAAACTCCCTCATTCCAAAATGCATCATTATGGTTTATTGAGGAACATATTAAGTCATGATAGAAAGAGGCAACAAGATGCATATGTTTTGTGGTCTTGAAAGCATCACATGAAATCAAACCTGAAATGGAAAAAGGAGACAGTTCTCTTTCACACTGTACCATGTTAACTAATCCTGTATTTAAATTGTCCAGCTTTTTGGTTGTTTGTGTCATTCTCTGCATGCGATAGTCCAAACACTTGGGAGGAATGTCCTGCTCTGTATTTGTCTACGAACCGGGACTTTCACTCAGACCATTGTTGTTTTATAACATTTGGTTATGCATTTTAAATGTTTTTCAATGTTTCATTGTTTAGTCAGCAGGTTGTGAGAGAAAAAAATGAAAAAGAACCATATGCTCCCTGAACTGAGGCAGCATTTTGGAAGAAGTCAAAACAGGGCTTAATATGTTTTAAACTGATTTCAAATTATAATGTCTTTGGAAAATAATATAAAACCTTACCAAACTGACAAATTTTATGGCAAATATATATTTTCAAATGAAATGTGACTATAAACATACCCTTAAAAAACTATTTTTGTACCAAATATTGTATCTACATACTTTGTTTTCATAGAATAATAATCATATCAATCTATATGATAAAACACATTACAGATAGTCATTTATATGATAAATATTTTTAGGAGCAAAAATGATGGTTAATATGCAAAACTGTTTTGACCTTGAAAAAAATAGCATCTTTTGATATATTTTGTCTAAAACTTTAAAATAATATTAATAAATCACTGTGATTATTTTTTGTGCTAAACTTAAATACTTAACATCCAACCTTGAGCAGCATATTTACATATTGCATGAATTATTTATATATAAAAACTAATTTTGAAATATAAATCTAAATACATGTGTGAAATAATGGCACATAATAGATATTTTCCAGCTTGGCACTTAAACCATAAATTTTTTCTAGAACAACTTAGCCCATGCATACGCTAATACAGACATGACATCCTTTTCTTACTTCTTCACTATACAAAGAAATTCTTCAAAATACAAAGAAATTGTGTCTTTTGATTACATTTTGGCCATATATTTGAAATTTTGTATCTATTAGAGAGTTCTGCTAAAAACCAACTATGATATTTGGCAGGTGGATGTCCAGTGATAAATTTTACGCACTAAAACTTTGATTTCACCTCGTTATAGTTCTGTGGACCTAGTACAAACAAGAATATCATTTGAACCTACTAGTGAATATTTCAGTTCCCCAGTGAAACTGGAAATATATTCAGAAATCTATCTCAATTGGGGCCCTAAAATAATTTTAGAATCTTCTCCCAGGATATACCATCTTCCTTAAAATCAAGTTCCTGTTAGTCACTGGGTACAGAATTGCTCTACACTGTGTGAACATCCTGAAGTCAGTCCTAGATAGATCACTCTTAAGAGACTGATCCTTTTTCATCCTAAGGGGCTTTATCTCTTTAATTCTGGTATCCACCACCAGGCACCAATGTTATGGGTGGATTATGAATACTCAGCATTCACCCTGGACATACATATCTGAAAAAGGTTTAAACAACAATTTAATCATTTAGGTATTCATTCTTAAATTAACATGTAACTACGTGACTATTTTACATCAGAGTTATTGTCTCAGTTTCAATAACCCCAGCATCTTAGATAGTGGCTAACATATAGTAATCAATCCGTATTAAAGGCTTTCAAAGGAGGTAATTAACAAAGTTCAGAAAATGAAATACCACTTGAAGCAAAATATAAAGAAAGAAATAATGTGATAATTTTCTGTGTCAACTTCACTGGGCCAAGGGATGCTCAGATGTTTTGTTAAACATCATTTCTGGGTGTGTCTGTGAGGGGGATTGCAGAAGAAATTAGCATTTAATCTGAGAACTCAATAAATGGTTCTTCCCAATGTAGGTAGACATCATTCAATTTATTGATAGTCTGAAATAGAAGAAGAAAGGTTGAATTATCTCTCTCTGCATGACTTTATGAGCTAAAAAATCGATCTTTTCCTTCCCTTGGATCTCCTGGTTCTCAGACCTTCAGACTGAAACTGTCACAGGATGCTTGGAGTGTTGCTTCGCAAACTGGAAATCTCCGTGGCCAGTGGTGCTTTTGCTCAATTTTTGCTTGGCCCACTGGGCTTGTTCCACTCACTTAGACTGGGCAGGGTACACACAACTTGCACTACCAGCCTGGATACCATACCTGCCAAGGGTGAGCAAGCATGGGGTCTGGCCACAGTGCACAGCCAGGCACTCCAGCTACAATGGCACAGGTATCTTCAGCTGCCAGCACAGGTGCTGGCTCACTGTGAGGCTGCACTTGGGCCGGTAATAACATAAGCAGTTTCCTCAACTGGCACCAAGGAATGCAGTGGTGCCCAGAAAAGAGATGCCAGAAACCACAGAGCCCCAGAGAGGGCGTAACAGCCTGGCCTGGGTAGCTTCTAAGTCTGGGCTTTCCATAAGACCCAGCTGTGTGTTTTTTTTTTTTTTTTTTTTTTTTTAGAAAGTTTCGCTATTGTTACCCAGGCTGGAGTGCAATGGCACAAACTCCACTTACTGCAAACTCTGCCTCCCGAGTTCAAGTGATTCTCCTGCCTCAGCATCCCAAGTGTCTGTGATTACAAGTATGTGCCACCATATCCAACTGAGGAGAAATTCAGGCTGGCCTCAGAAATTTGTGTAAATTACAAACAGCTGAATGTTTATCATCAAGACAATAAGGAAAATGTCTCCAGGGCATGTCAGAAGTCTTCACAGCAGCCATTCCCATCACAGGCCCAGAGTCCTGAGAGAAAATAGTTTAGTGGGACAGACCAGAGGTCCCCAGGCTGTGTGCGGTCCAGGGACTTGATACCCTGTGTCCCAGACACTCCAGCTGTGACTAAAAGGGGCCAAGGTACAGTTTAAGCTGTTGGTTCAGTGGGTAGAAGCTGCAAGCCTTGGCATCTTCCACATGGTGTTGAGTCTGCAGGTACACAGAAGTCAAGAAAAGAAGTTTGGAAATCTCTGTCTAGATTTCAGAAGATTCATGGAAATGTCTGGATGCCCAGACTAAAGTTTGCTGCAGGGACAGGGTCCTTATGGAGAACCTCTGCTAGGGCAGTGTGCAAGGGAAATGTGGGTTCAGAGCCCCCACACACAGTCCCTACTGAGGCACCGCCTAGTGGAGCTGTGAGAAGAGGGTGCACCATCCTCCAGACCCCAGAATGTAGATAAACAGACAACTTGCACCATGCTACTAAAAAAAGCCACAGACATTCAATGCCAGCCCCTGAAAGCATCCAGGAGGGAAGCTATACCCTGCAAATCCACAGGGACAGAGCTGTCCAAGGCCATAGGAACCCACCTCCTGTATCAGCATGACCTGGTTGTGGGGCATGGAGTCAAAGAAGATCATTTTGGAGCTTTAAGATTTGACTGCCCTGCTGGATTTCCAACTTACATGGGGCCTGTAGTCCTTTCATTTTGGCCATTTTTTCTTTTTCAATTTGGAATGGCTGTATTTACCCAATGCCTTTATCCGCATTGTATCTAGGAAGTAACTAACTTAATTTTGACGCAGGCTTATAGGTGGAAGGGACTTGTCTTGTCTCCAATGAGACTTTGGATTGTGGACTTTTGAGTTAATGGTGAAATGAGTTAAAACTTTGGGGAACTGTTGGGAAGGTATGATTGGTTTTGAAATGTGAGGATGTGAGATTTGGGAGGGGTAAGGGGTGAAATAATATAGTATGGCTGTGTCCCCACCCAAATCTTATCTTGAATTGTAACTCCCACAATGCTTATGCATTGTGGGAGAAAGCCAGTGGGAAGTGATTGAATCATGGATGTGAAACGACTTTTCTTGTGCCATTCTCATGACAGTAAGTCTCATGAGATCTGATAGCTTTAAAAAGGGACTTTTCCTGCACAAGCTCTCTCTTTGCTGCCATTCACGTAAAAGGTGACTTGCCTTCTGCGATGGTTGTGAGGCTTCCACAGCCAAGTGGAACTGTAAGTGCAGTTAAACCTCTTTCTTTCATAAATTACCAAGTCTCAGTTATGTCTTCATCAGCACCATGAAAACTGACTAATACACCCACTTAAATGTGCTGGCTAGTATTTACTGGAATTATGGATGGTATAAGTTTTTCAGTTTGAACTAAAAAAGTATAAAAACAAACATTAGTTTTTAAATTTTTGGCAAATTTTGTATTAACTTTTAAAACTACTACTAATAATAATTGTGTTTTTATCTGTACTCAGTAAGCTGAATTCAAGGATATCACAAAGTTAGCTTGTGTAACTTTACAATTTTTTCATTTAAAAAAGTGCTACCATCTTTCTATCTTTCTCCCTCTTGGCAATGTTTTAGCCATTAAATTATTTCTTTCTTTATTAGGTAATGACAGTTTTCTTAAAAGACCTTAATCCTTGATCTATACCTGCATCAGGAGCTTAAGAATACCCTGGTGGTTATGAGTGGGTTTAAGTGTTCCATCTGTGGCTCAATTAAGTGTACATACATTTAATATATTTAGTGCAAAAATACATTTTTTTTTAAATTTTTTTAGCTTTTATTTTAAGTTCAGGAGTACATGTGCAGGTTTGTTACATAGGTAAACTTGTGTTGTACAGAGTATTTCATCACCCAGGTATTAATCCTGGTACTCATTAGTTATTTCTCCTGATTGTCTCTCTTCCCCAACCCTCCACCCTCTGATAGGCCCCAGTGTGTGTTCATCACCTCTGTGTGTCTATGTGTTCTCATCATTTAGCTCATAATTACAAAGACATGAAATCAACCTAAATGCCCATGTATAAAGAAAATGTGGTACACATACACCTTGGAATGCTGTATAGCCATAAAAAAGAACAAGCTCATGATCTTTGCAGAGACATGGGTGGAGCCAGATCCATTATCCTTAGCAGACTAATGACGTAGACATCTGTGGAGCACTGAACTTGAGAGAGATGATTCAGGGTATCTGGCGAAATAATTTTCTAAGCAGTGAAGCATTCTAGAGGTGGCCAAGTGTAAAAGTTCAAAAAATGTGCAGCCTAACAGTGCAATAAAAAAAAGAAAAGCCTATTATCTGGGGATAAATTTAAGCCCTGTGCAGAAATTTGCATAAGTAACAAGGAATCAAATGCTAATCACCAACACAATGGAGAAAATATCTTCAGGATTTGTCAGAAACCCTCACGGCAGCCCCTTCCCCTCACCATTCGGAGGCTTTGGAAAGAAAAAAATGGTTTCCTGGGTCTGATCCAGGGCCCTTTTGCTGTGTGCCTCAGGATTGGTGGCTTGTGTCCCAGCCAGGTACAATGTCTGGAGTGGTCTTTTAACAATGGTGCAAGCCCCAAGCATTGGCAGCTTCCAACTGGTATTGGTCCTGTGGGTGCACAAAAGACAAGAATTGAGGTTTGGTAACCTCTGCCTGGATTTCAGAGGATGTATGTTAATGCCTGTGTCTCCAGGCAAAGTTTGCTGCACAGGCAGAGCCCTCCTGGAGAACCTCTGCTGTGGCAGTGTAGAAAGAAAATGTGAAGTTGGAGTCTCCACACAGAATTACCACTGAGACACTGCCTAATGGAGCTGTGAGAAGAGGGCCACTATTGTCCAAACCTCAGAATGGTAGACCCCCTGAGACCTCACTCGTGCATCTGGAAAAGTCCCAGATGCTGGATTCTAGCCCATGAAAGCATCCAGGAGAGGGTTTGTACCCTGCAAAGCCGCAAAAAGCAGAGCTGTTCAGGTCATGGGAGGCCAGCTCTTGCATCAGCATGATCTGGATGTGAGACATAACATCAAAGGAGATTATTTTGGAACTCTAAGGTTTAATGACTACCCTACTGGATTTCAGACTTGCATGGGGCCTACAGACTCTGTTTTGTTCAACTTCTCCCATTTGGATCAATTATATTGACCCAATCCTGTACACCTGTTGTATCTTGGAATGAATTAACTTGTTGATTTTATAGGCTCATAGGCATAAGGGACTTGCCCTATTTCAGATGAGACTTTGAACTTGGACATTTTGGTTAATGCTGGAATAAATTATGATTCTAGGTACTGTTGGAAGACATGATTTGTTTTGAAATGTGAAAGGGACATGAGATTTGGGAAGGTCCAGAGGCAGAATGATATGGTTAGGCTTTGTATCCCCACCCAAATCTCACCTTGAATTGTAACCTCATAATCCCCACCTGTTGTAGGAGACCTGGTGGGAGGTAACTGAATCATGGGGGCAGTTTCCTCCATACTGCTCTTGTTATAGTGAGTGAGTTCTCATGAGATCTGATGGTTTTATAAGTGTCTGTCCATTCCCCTGCTGGCATCTGTTCTCTCTCTTGCTGCCCTGAGAAGAGACGTCTTCCACCATGATTGTAAGTTTCCTGAGGCCTCCCCAACCATGTGAAACTGTGAGTCAATTAAACCACCTTTCTTTATGAATTACCTGGTCTCGGTATTTCTTCATACCAGTGTGAGGACAGACTAATAAAAAAAAAAAATCCATCAGAGACTATTGTGAACACTTCTATGCACATAAGCTAGAAAATCAAGAAGAAATTGATAAATTCATGGACCCATACACCTTCTGAAGACTGAACAAGCAAGAAATTGAATCCTGAGCCAGATCAATAAAAAGTTCCAAAATGGAATCAGTAATAAATAGCCTACCAACCAAAAAGAGTCCTGGAGCAGACAACGGTAATGCCATTCTGGACATAGGAACTGACAAAGCTTTCATGATGAAGATGCCAAAGCAATTGCAACAAAAGCAAAAATTGACAAGTGAGATCAAATTAAACTAAAGAGCTTCTTCACAAAATAGCAAAAAAAAAAAAAAAAATACAAAAAGCTATCAGCAAAATAAACAGACAACCTGCAGAATGGGAGAACATTTTTGCAGCTATGCATCTGACAAAGTTCTAATATCTAGCATCTATAAGGAACTTACACAAATTTACAAGAGAAAAACAAATAATTTCATTAAAAGATAGTCAAAGGACATGAACAAACACTTCTCAAAAGAAGACATACATGCGGTTGCTGGGCCCTCACTCCCCTGCACCTGCTGAGGACAAAAAAACAGCTTTTAGGAAGCATCTCATTGATTCTGAGTTAATACGTGAGTTGGATAAGGAGGACAGAAGAACACAGAAGGTGACAAGGCCAGGTCATGGATCAAGTCCAGAGTAGAAAAGGGCATTCCGGAGGACTCAAGATGGCGCTGTGAGAACAACCCAGGATTGGAGCTCTTCTCGTTGAATCTGCAAACGGTGAGTCAGAGCGGCATTTCCAGACTGATCTTTGTTGCCCACAGAACGGGGAAACTCCCAAGTATAAAAAAGACACGGGACGCCAGGCAGTAGGTCTGCCTGGCGAAGCCGGCAGCTGGGGCGGTGGCGGCCGGCCCTACCCAGCAATCCCCACAGGGCGCGCTTGTCCAGGTGCCCTGTTGAACCGGCAACCTGAGACTTGAGAGGGCTGGACTTGAGACTGAACGAGACTTGGACAATAGGCCAGCCCAGGGGATTGCAGGGATTGGGATACCCAGTGGGACAAACAAAACCACGATTTCAAACTATCCCGAGCAGACGATCCGAGACGCACTGTGGGGGAGGGGCATCCACCACTACTGAGGCAACCCGCCCCAACTGAGATACACGCCCACTGCTGACGTAGCCAGCCATTGCTGAGGAAACCCGTCCCTACTGAGATACACGCCCACTGCTGACGCAGCCTGCCGTTGCTCAGGCAACACGCTACAATGAAGAGACTCCGCCGCAGGGCGTGGCGGAGACCACAGCAGAGCCGGCAGGAACAGCGCGAATCACACAACAGCAGGGCAGAGCCTCGGCAGCCAAACAGTGGCTAGTCTGCCTTCTAGCTGGGCAGGACACCTGATCGGACATCCAAAAATAAAGCCCAAACCCATCAACACAGAGCATTTGAGAAAAAAAAAAAAGGGTTTTTTAATGAGCTCTGTTACAGCAGAATCAAACATAGCAGCCTAACAGCCCTGAATGAACAGCAGAGTGCACAGCTCAGCAATTAAACCCCTATACAGTACAAACTGTCTCCTCAAACAGCTCCCTGACCCCTCTATATCCAAAAGACTGACATTAGGCAGGCATCTTCCTGGGACAAAGAGAGCAGAAAAAGAAACTGGTAGCATCCCTCGCTGAGCCACAGCTACTAGAGGTGCACCCCAGACAAGCAGGGTCTGGAGCGGACCTCAGCAGGCGTACAGCGAAGGGGCTAGACTGGTAGAAGGAAAACCAAGCAACGGAAATACTTCATCATCAACATTGTGGGTGTCCACTCAGAGACCCAAACGAAAAGTCAGCAACTACGCAGACGACCAGCGGACAAATCCACAAAGATGGGAAGAAACCAGCGCAAAAAGGAGGAAAACACCCAAAACCAGAACACCTCGCCTCCTAGAAAGGACCAAAACTCCTCACCAGCAAGGGAGCAAAGCTGGACGGAGAATGACTGTGACAAAATGACGGAATTAGACTTCAGAAGATGGATAATGAGAAACTTTTGTGAGCTAAAAGATCATGTATTAAATCAATGCAAAGAAACTAAGAACCTTGAAAAAAGATTTGAAAAAAGATTCGAGGAAATGATAACAAGAATGGATACCTTAGAGAGGAATATGAATGAATTAAAGGAGCTGAAAAACACACTACGAGAACTTCGCGAAGCAAACGCAAGTTTCAATAGCCGAATTGACCAAGCAGAAGAAAGAATATCTGAAGTCGAAGACCAACTCAATGAAATAAAACGAGAAACCAAGATCAGAGAAAAAAGCGCAAAAAGGAATGAACAAAGTCTCCAAGAAATGTGGGACTATGTGAAAAGATCTAACCTACGTTTGATAGGTGTACCAGAAGGGGACGAAGAGAATGAATCCCAGCTGGAAAATACTCTTCAGGACATCATCCAGGAAAATTTCCCCCACCTAGCAAGACAGGCCAACACTCAATTGCAGGAAATACAGAGAACACCACAAAGATATTCCGCAAGAAGAGCAACCCCAAGGCACATAATCGTCAGATTCAACAGGGTTGAAATAAAGGAGAGAATACTAAGGGCAGCCAGAGAGAAAGGTCGGGTCACCCACAAAGGGAAGCCCATCAGACTCACAGCAGATCTCTCGGCAGAAACACTACAAGCCAGAAGAGAGTGGGGCACAATATTCAACATTCTTAAAGAAAAGAACTTAAACCCAGAATTTCATATCCAGCCAAACTGAGCTTCAGAAGTGAAGGAAGAATAAAATCCTTTGCAAACAAGCAAGTACTCAGAGATTTTGTCACCACCAGGCCTGCTTTACAAGAGCTCCTAAAAGAGGCACTACACATAGAAAGGATCAACCAGTACCAGCCATTCCAAAATCACACTGAATGTTAAAGAGCTTCAACATAATGAAGAATCTACAACAACTAACAGGCAAAACAGCCACTTAGCATCAAAATGGCAGTATCAAATTCACACATAACAATATTAACCCTAAATGTAAATGGACTAAATGCACCAATCAAAAGACACAGACTGGCAAATTGGATAAAAATCCAAAACCCATCAGTGTGCTGTATCCAGGAAACCCATCTCACATGCAAGGATACACAAAGGCTCAAAATAAAGGGATGGAGGAAGATTTACCAAGCTAATGGAAAGCAAAAAAAAGCAGGAGTTGCAATTCTCATCTCTGATAAAATAGACTTTAAAGCAACAAAGATCAAAAGAGACAAAGAAGGCCATTACATAATGGTAAAAGGATCGATACAACAAGAAGAGCTAACGATCCTAAACATATATGGACCCAACACAGGAGCACCCAGATACATAAGGCAAGTTCTTAATGACTTACAAAAGGACTTACACTCCCACACAATAATAGTGGGAGACTTTAACACTCCACTGTCAATACTAGACAGATCAACCAGACAGAAAATCAACAAGGATATCCAGGGCTTGAACTCAGACCTGGAGCAAGCAAACCTGGTGGACATTTACAGAACTCTCCACCCCAAATCCACAGAATACACATTTTTCTCAGCACCACATCACACCTACTCTAAAATTGACCACATAATTGGAAGTAAAGCACTGCTCAACAAATGGAAAACAACTGAAATTATAACAAACAGCCTCTCAGATCATAGTGCAATCAAGTTAGAACTCAGAATTCAGAAACCGACCCAGAACTGCACAGCTTCATGGAAACTGAACAACTGGCTCTTGAATGTTGACTGGGTAAACAACGAAATGAAGGCAGAAATAAAGAAGTTTTTCGAAACCAATGAGAACGAAGACACAACGTGCCAGAACCTCTGGGACACATTTAAAGCAGTCTCTAGAGGAAAGTATATAGCAATAAGTGCCCATATGAGGAGAATGGAGAGATCCAAAATTGACACCCTATCGTCAAAATTGAAAGAGCTAGAGGAGCAAGATCAAAAAAACTCAAAACCCAGCAGAAGACAAGAAATTACTAAGATCAGAGCTGAGCTGAAGGAGATTGAGACACGAAAAACCCTTCAAAAAATCAATAAATCCAAGAGCTGGTTTTTTGAAAAGATCAACAAAATAGACAGACCACTAGCCAGATTGATTAAAAAAAAGAGAGAGAACAACCAAATAGATGCAATAAAAAATGATAAAGGGTAAATCACCACAGATTCCACAGAAATTCAAACCATTATCAGAGAATATTACAAACAACTATATGTGCATAAACTAGTGAGCCTGGAAGAAATGGATAAATTCCTGGACTCCTGTGTCCTCCCAAGCCTAAACCAGGAGGAAGCTGAAACTATGAATAGACCAATAACAAGGTCTGAAGTCGAGGCAGCAATTAAGAGCCTACCTCACAAAAAAAGCCCAGGTCCAGAAGGGTTCACAGCCGAATTCTCCCAGACACACAAGGAGGAGCTGGTACCATTCCTTCTAAAACTCTTTCAAACAATCCAAAAAGAGGGAATCCTTCCCAAATCATTTTATGAGACCAATATCATCCTGATACCAAAACCCGGCAGAGACCCAACGAGAAAAGAAAACTTCAGGCCAATATCCATGATGAACATAGATGCAAAAATCTTCAATAAAATATTGGCAAGCCGATTGCAACAGCAAATCAAAAAACTTATTCATCATGATCAAGTAGGATTCATCCCGGGGATGCAAGGCTGGTTCAACATACGCAAGTCTATCAACGTAATTCACCACATAAACAGAACCAGAAACAAAAACCACATGATTATCTCAATTGACGCAGAGAAGGCATTTGACAAAATTCAACAGCCCTTTATGCTAAAAACCCTCAATAAACTCGGTATCGATGGAACGTATCTCAAAGTAATAAAAGCTATTTATGACAAACCAACAGCCAATATCATACTGAATGGGAAAAAAACTGGAAGCATTCCCTTTGAAATCTGGCACTAGACAAGGATGCCCTCTCTCACCACTCCTATTCAATATAGTACTGGAAGTTCTAGCCAGAGCAATCAGGCAAGAAAAAGAAATAAAGGGTATTCAAATAGGAAAGGTAGAAGTCAAATTGTCTCTATTTGCAGACGACATGATAGTATACCTAGAAGACCCCATTGCCTCAGCCCAAAAACTCCTGAAACTGATAAACAACTTCAGCAAAGTCTCAGGATATAAAATCAATGTGCAAAAATCACAAACATTCGTCTACACCAATAACAGACTTGAGGAAAGCCAAATCAAGAGCGAACTGCCATTCGCAATTGCTACAAAAAGAATAAAATACCTTGGAATACAACTCACAAGGAACGTAAGGGACCTCTTCAAGGAGAACTACAAACCACTGCTCAACGAAATCAGAGAGGACACAAACAGTTGGAGAAACATTCCATGTTCATGGTTAGGAAGAATTAATATCGTGAAAATGGCTATACTGCCCAAAGTAATTTACAGAATCAACGCTATCCCCATCAAGCTACCATTGACTTTCTTCACAGAACTGGAAAAAACCACCATGAACTTCATATGGAACCAAAAGAGAGCCCGCATAGCCAAGTCAATTCTAAGCAAAAAGAACACAGCAGGGGGCATCACACTACCGGATTTCAAACTATACTACAAGGCTACAGTAATCAAAACAGCATGGTACTGGTACCAAAACAGAGATATAGACCAATGGAACAAAACAGAGGCACCGGAGGCAACACAACATACATACAACTATACAATCTTTGATAAACCTGACAAAAACAAGCAATGGGGCAAGGATTCCATGTTTAACAAATGGTGTTGGGAAAACTGGCTAGCCATTTGCAGAAAGCAGAAACTGGACCCCTTCTTGACACCTTACACTAAAATTAACTCCAGATGGATTAAAGACTTAAACATAAGACCTGGCACCATAAAAACCCTAGAAGGAAATCTAGGCAAAACTATCCAGGACATAGGAGTAGGCAAGGACTTCATGAACAAAACACCAAAAGCATTGGCAACAAAAGCCAAAATAGACAAATGGGAACTAATGAAACTCCACAGCTTCTGCACGGCAAAAGAAACAGTCACTAGAGTGGATCGGCAACCAACAGAATGGGAAAAAATTTTCGCAGTCTACCCATCTGACAAAGGGCTGATATCCAGAATTTACAAAGAACTCAAGCAGATTTACAGGAAAAAAACAAACAAGCCCATTCAAAAGTGGGCAAAGGATATGAACAGATACTTTACAAAAGAAGACATATATGAGGCCAACAATCATATGAAAAAATGCTCATCGTCACTGGTCATCAGAGAGATGCAAATCAAAACCACATTGAGATACCATCTCACGCCAGTTAGAATGGCGATCATTAAAAAATCTGGAGACAACAGATGCTGGAGAGGATGTGGAGAAAAAGGAACACTTTTACACTGTTGGTGGGAGTGTAAATTAGTTCAACCATTGTGGAAGACAGTGTGGCGATTCCTCAAGGCCTTAGAAATAGAAATTCCATTTGACCCAGCAATCCCATTACTGGGTATATATCCAAAAGACTATAAATCGTTCTACTATAAGGACACATGTACACGAATGTTCATTGCAGCACTGTTTACAATAGCAAAGACCTGGAATCAACCCAAATGCCCATTGATAATAGACTGGATTGGAAAAATGTGGCACATATACACCATGGAATATTATGCAGCAATCAGAAATGATGAGTTCATGTCGTTTGTAGGGACATGGATGAATCTGGAGAACATCATCCTCAGCAAACTGACACAAGAACAGAAAATGAAACACCGCATATTCTCACTCATAGGTGGGTGATGAAAAATGAGAACACATGGACACAGAAAGGGGAGTACTAAACACTGGGGTCTATTGGGGGGAAAAGGGGAGGGCTAGTGGGAGGGGGAGGTGGGGAGGGATAGCCTGGGGAGAAATGCCAAATGTGGGTGAAGGGGAGAAGAAAAGCAAAGCACACTGCCATGTGTGTACCTACGCAACTGTTTCGCATGCTCTGCTCATGTACCCCAAAACCTATAATCAAATAAAAAATTAAAAAAAAAAAAGAAGACATACATGCAGCCAACCAGCATGTGAAAAAAAGCTTAATATCACTGATCATGATTAGAGAAATGCAAATCAAAACCACAATGAGATACCATCTCACACAAGTCAGAATAGCTACTATTTAAGAGTCAAGGCCAGGCATGGGGGCTCATACCTGTAATCTCAGCACTACAGGAGGCTGAGATGGGTGGGTCACTTGAGGTCAGAAGTTCAAGATCAGCCTGGCCAACATGGAAAAACCCTGTCTTTACTAAAAATACAGTCATTAGTTGGATGTGTTAGTGCCCGCCTGTAATTCCAGCAACTCTGGAGGCTGAGGCAGGAGAATCATTTGAACCCAGGAGGTGGAGGTTGTAGTGAGCCAAAATTGTGCCACTGCACTCCAGCCTGGGTGACAGAGTGAGACTCAGCTCAAAAAAGTCAAAAAATAGCAGATAGTGGTAAGGTAGCAAAGAAAAGGAAGTATTTTATACACTGCTGGAGGAAGTGTAAATTAGTTCCACCATTGTGGAAAGCAATGTGGTAATTCCTCAAAAAGCTAAAAATTGAACTGCCGTTTTACTCACCAATCCCATTACTTTATTACTTGGTATATACCCAGAGGAATGTAAAGCATTCTACCATGAAGAGATGCATGTGAATGTTCATAGCAGCACTGTTCATAATAGTAAAGACATCAAATCAACCTAAATGCCTATGAATGGAAGATTGGATTTAAAAAAAAGTGGTACATATATACCATGGAATACTATATAGACAGCAAAAAAAGAAGATCATGTCCTTTGAAGGAATGTGGATGGAGCTAGAGGCCATCATCCTTAGCAAACTAACAACAGGGACAGAAAACCTAATACTGCATGTTTTCACTTACAAGTTGGAACTAAATAATGAGAACTCATGAACACAAAGAGGGGAACAAAAGACACTGAGGCCAAACAGAGGGTGGAGTGTGGACGAAGAGAGAGGAGCAGAAAAAATAAATATTAGGTGCCAACCTTAGTGTCTGAGTCATGTAATAATTTGTAAATAAAACCCCCATGACGTGAACTTACCTATAAAACAAACCTGCACATGTACCCCTAACCTAAAATAAAAGTTTAAAAATATCAAAATAAATAAATAAATAAAATATTTGTTGTTCCTGTTGTGTTTAGTGTTCTATAAATTTCAGTTTGGTCAAGGCAGTTGTTAGTGTGCTTATTTCAAATTACATGTAAGTTTTCTGACGTTTGTGTCAAGTTCTATCAAATCCTTAATGGTGTCTGTTAACATCTAGAGCCAACATGGTGTCTATGTATATCTACATTTTCTTTAGTTTAATAAATTTTGCTTTAAGTTCTACTACTGGGAAAATATTGTTTATTATTGCTATGTCTTCATGATGTCTTGATCCTTTTAATAATGTTTATCTTTATTTCTGATAATATACTTTGCCCGAAAATCTTCTGTAACTGATAATGTATCTATTTCCTTATTCTTAGGTTTAGCCTTTGTATCATGTAAATATTTTGTCCTTTTACTTTTACCTTATCTATGTTTTATAGTAAACGTGTGTCTCTTGCAGATAGTATCTATCTATGTTTTACACATTTATTCATTTATTTCTATTATTTAATGTAATAATCCACATGGATGCATAATGTCTAGCATTTTAATTTTCTTGGTCCCCTCTGCTTTTTGTTTCTTTTTCCCTTTGTTTTGCCTTAATCTAAATAACTGGATATTTATTTAGAATTATATTTCAACTGATCTCTTGGCAATGTAACACTTATTTATTTGCACTAGTTTAGCTCTTGCTCAAGATTATAATATACTTTTGTAACTTTTCACAGTCTATTAAGAGTTACATTGTACAAATGTATGTAAAATGTGCATATTGCACAATGATTTAAGATAATTTATCATCTCTGAAATACTTTATGCCTGGTTTTATGTGCATTCTGCTTCTATTCATCATAAGCTCCTGGAGATACTGCTATAATTTGTACACAGTTATGTATATTCTAAAGAAACGTACAGAACAAAGATAGTCTGCAGTTTTATCAAACCATTTGCTTTCCAGCGCTCTTCATTATTTCTTCACAATCCAAATATCTACTATGCATAATTTCTCTTTTGTTGAAGTATTTACTTGTTTTATTATGTAAACATTATTTTCATATTTGTAATACTTTTTTAATTTCACTTCCACTTTTTAAAAATTGTACTTTAGGTTCTGGGGTACATGTGCAGATTGTGCAGGATTGTTGCATAGGTACATACATGGCAAGGTGGTTTGCTGCCTTCATCCCCCTGTCACCTATATCTGGCATTCCTCCCCATGTTATCCCTCCCCAACCTCCCCACCACCCACTGTCCCTCTTCTAACCGCCCCCAACTGACCCCAGTGTGTGATGCTTCCCTCCCTGTGTTCATGTGTTCTCATTGTTCACCACCCATCTATGAGTGAGAACATGTGGTGTTTGGTTTTCTGTTTGGGCCAGATTGCTGAGAATGATGGTTTCCAGATTCATCCTTGTCCCTATGAAGCACACAAATTCATTGTTTGTTTTGGCTGCATAGTATTCCATGGTGTATATGTGCCACATTTTCTTTATCCAGTCTATCATTGATGGACATTTGGGTTGGTTTCAAGTCTTTGCTATTGTAAACAGTGCCTCAGTGAACATATGTGTAGATGTGTCTTTATAGTGGAACAATTTATAATTCTTTGGGTATATACCCCGAAATGGGATTGCTAGGTAGAATGGTATTTCTATTTCTGGGTCCTTGAGGAATTACCACAGTTTTCCACAATGTTTGCACTAATTTATACTCCCAGCAACAGTGTAAAAGTGTTCCTATTTCTCTACATCCTCTCCAGCCTCTGTTGTCTCCAGATATTTTAATGCTCGCACTTGCATTTTTAAGGGTATGTTAATTAAATATAAAATGCTATTTTACTTTGATTTGTGTTTGTCTATCTCAAGGGTTTGATTTTGTTTCCTTTTATTAGAAGTTTATAATATGATTACACTGTTTTCTACTATCTCCTATTTCTGATAAATTTGATTAGTTATTCAAATTTCTCCTGCCTTGTTTGCACTGAGTTATTTATTTCTCTTTTCCCTTATAATACATTGTCTGCATTTGGGGGTGCCTATAATGTGCTTGGTACAAATTTATTTCTTACTGATTATGCTTCTATGAATTTTTCAGTATCTGAATTATGTCTTTCAATATTTGAGGTATATGGGTCATCACCTTTTAAAATAGTTTCTCTAAATGTTTTACTTCTTCTTCTCTTTTGGGTCTCTATTTACATCTATGCCAAATCATTTTTATATTGTCTCACAAGCTCCTGATGCTTTGTTTATTATTGTGTCCAATGTTATTTCTTTTCATACATCAAATTAGATAACTCTTTGATTGATCTGTATTCATTCTCACATATTGTTCTGTCCTCTCCAATCTTCTGCTAGGGTCACTTGATGACTTTTTGTTATAATTTCCTGTATTGTGTCTTTCAGTTGTTTTATTTCTGCTTTTCTTTTGTAATAAGAATTATTTATTTTTCTCTTTAAGCATACTTTCTGGTGTACTAACTTCAACACCAAACTCACCACTAGGTTGGTTTCCATTTTCATTTTTCCTGAGTATATTTAGGTCAAACTTGCTGTTACCTTATATGCATAGAAATTAGGATTCTATCTTAGATACTACAAATAGTAAAATTTGAAGTCTTTGGATTCTGTTTTCCAAAGTTATTTATATTAAATTTAATAAGCAGACAGTTAATAAAATCTACACTCAGACTCTAAAGTAAGATCTTATATCAGTTATTTTCACCTGACCTGGACTGCTAGGAATGCAACTGTGCATGTATACTTTAGAGATCAGAGATTTGAGCAGAGACTATGCAAAGGGTTGTTTTTTTCTTTTCTTTTTTTTTTTTTTCCTGCAGTTTTCTCTTTTGCATACATCTTCAACTCAGTTCTTTGATTCTTCAAAGAAGACTACAGTTTTTCCACTTGGAATATAATCAGCCCATAGTTTGGGGGTGCCCTACAGCAGAAATGTACACATTGGTAACTCTCTCAGTACGTTTTCCCCTCAATTGGTTTTCCCATAATTTATAGTTATTTGCAGAAGAGACTGTTGATTTAATAGGAGCTACTATACCAGCACCCAGAAAATGAATTTTTAATTGTAGGGCAAGAATTTTTTTTTTTCTGAAACATTCAAAAATAGTTGATATTCTTGTGTTCTTCCCTATTCTTAATTTATACTTCTGTGACACACTTGGAAAGTTATCCTCTTTTTCCAAGTATTCTATTTTGGGGTTGACAGTATTTATTGAAACCCTTAGTAATAATTGGTCAAAATATCCTGCATGTGCAGTGTTTTAATCTCATTTTGTTTGAACCTTATAGGCATAATACAGTACAGATATGACAGCATTTTTTTTATTTCTCCATTAACTTATGTTGTTAAGTCCAACTGCTTCAAGGTGAAGCAGTTGCTGTAATATTTATGAAAGCTACATTATTGCAGAGTCCATTACAAGAAAGGAAGCAGCTGGATCACAGGTTTTAGATGTAATTTTTACTGCCCAAGGCTGTTATTTAAAATCCAGGACTGTCTAAAGTGGTGTGATCACCATTTTTCAAAGCATACTTACCATTTTCACTTGATTTTAGCCAAAAGGCTGAGAAGTAATGACTTATCATTTTCTATTAGTATTTTCCATGAAGTCAGAACCAAAACATATGAGGACAACTGCATTTATACATGTATCCATATTATATTTAGCATTCTATTTTTTTGGTCATGAACATCATTGAGAGGTTTTAATAGTGTAGTGTTCATTTTGTGATTTGATAAGAAGCATATTCAAAATTCTGATGAGCAGATGTTTTCCTAGTTTTTTTTTTGTTGTTGTTAGTTATCATCAACAATGGAGCTCCTTTAAGAGAATATCATGAAAATCATTTAGCTCTCATGTGTAGTATAAAACATGATAGTTTAGATAGCATTGCAAATGAATGCTGACTATAGGGGGAAAATGTTGGTGGAAAAATGACAGAGTAGGCAAAGATAGTTTTTAAAGATTTCTTGCTAGTCAAAATTTTGAAACAAGACTTTTCTGTGGCTACCTAATATTGCAGACTTTGTGTGTGATTTCATCACTCTCATAACTGAAATCTTAAATTTTTACTTCTAGCCAAGATTTTTCTCTTGAATATAAACATCATATATTTAATATTATAAATATATTATAATATATATAATATAAATTATAAATATATTATAATATATATAATATAAATTATAAATGTTTATATCCTATTATATGTATGCACACATATATATACACATAAGTATAATTGGTATATAGTAGCATTTTATTTTTTTACATCATACTTTGAGGATGGACTTTGAGAAGGAAATGTCAGTGTGATGAGTTTCATAGAGCCATATGCAATGAAGCAACACTGTCTGCTAAAAATTTTAAAAGTAGGCCAGGCATGGTGACTCATACATGTAATCCCAGCACTTTGGGAGGACAACGCTGGTGGATTATAAGGTCATGAATTCAAGACCAGCCTGGCCAACACAGTGAAACCTTCTCTCTACTGAAAAAAAAAAATTACCCGGGCATGGTGGCAGGGGCCTGTAATCCCAGCTACTCGGGATGCTGAGGCAAGAGAATCACTTGAACCTGGAAGATAGAAGCTGCAGTAAACCAAGATTGTACCATTGCACTCCAGCTTGGCAGTTTGGGTGACAGTGTGAGACTCTATCTCAAAAAAATAAAATAAAATAAATAAAAATTAAAAATTAAAAAATAAGGTCTCTGAAAATTATCCTAAGCAGATAAAACCAACTAATAGATATTGTTAAAGAAAATATACTAAAATAAAATATATTAGTTTTAATTATTGGAAAGAACAAGGTAAATCTGTGCACTGAGCCATAACATACCACCTCTTTTTACTCCCATCTCCCATTTTGGAATAATCAAAACACTCTTCTGGGAACTGTGGCCATGAAAATGGGATTCTGTCTTTCCTCAGCTACTTATTAGTAGAAGCAGAAATCCAAAGACTCTAAATTCAAGGCAAGTGTGGCTAAGAAGTCATCTGCTCCTTTCCTCTGCTTGGCCTCTTGGATTAAAGAGCAGGCTATACCTCAAGTATGGGAGGCTGAGAATACTGGGGCCCAGTTTATCATCACCACACACCACTCATGAAGAGGAAACTGCCTATGAGGAAGATGAGAGGCAGCTACCCTTGCCTAGCACCATGCTTAGAAAACAGAGTTGTCCTATTCAGAGTAACATGCTTTCCCACCCCCCACCCCTGAATCAGTAGTAATTCAGAGGTAGTGCCCAGTAGAAGAGGCTGGCCTTAAGAACAGAGCTCCAACTTTCTCTGCAAGTGAGCTGACTTTAGTTGGAAAGCAGTGTAAGTAAGTTCAAGGCTAAAGGTACTCATGGAGACTTCGTTAGCAAGAAATTAGGAGGGCTATGAAAATGCAGTGGGAGAAATGAGAAAAACTTTTGGCCAGCCAGGGTATCAGAGAGAATTAGAGAAAGATATAGAAGGAAAAAAATATCCCATAGTGTAAGAATAAACCTCAAAGCCTGGTCCCAGTCTTTTACTGGCCTCATCTGTCATAACAAAGGTGGCAGCAATTATTTGTTTTAGGTTTTGGAACAATTTATACATCAGAACAGTTCATAAAACAATAGATGAAATAATCTATACTTAATGGAGCCTAATAGCTGGGTATGATACAGTGGGCTATGATGCAGATAGCCTAACAGTGATACCAGGAAAGAGACCATCGAAGAAGGTCCTGGTAAAACCACTGTCCTCTAAGATGACAGGGAAACAGATGAAGAAAACCAGAGATTTCAAACATGAAAGTTACTATAAAAAACTCAAAACACAAATATGCATTTGTTCTCCTTTTTAATTTTTTTTAATAGCAAAATAATATAAACTAATGAATATAGCAATATATTGTTGGATTTCTAACATAGGTAGATGAAATATGCATGTCAATGGTAGTACAAAAAGGGGGACAAAGTAAAATAGCTCTATTTGGGTAAGGCCTCTCCATTTTAATTTCTCACTACACTTAATATAAATATGAAGTATATTCTAATAAGTTACAATGAATGTAATAAACTCTAGATCAGCCACTGCTGGGGCTCCGAATATGATACCCTAAAACATGGCATCTTGGAATAACCAGAAAGGTCATTCCGAGCCTTTATTCTGTTTTGCTCCCCTCATATCATAAAAAAATAATTGTACCTCCTATCTCTCGTGAAGACCCTCATGTGAGAGGTGTTCTGCGTTATGCCCAGAGGAAAAGAATAAAGACACAGAGACACATAGAAGAAACTGAGCAAACAGGCCATGCTAAGTTGCCTCTGGTTTATTACTATTCAATTATACTCCTTTTATCCAGTCACACTTTTACTTGACTGTCCCTTCATCAGTAAACCTAGCTATCAAAATAGACAAGTTTTTCTGGGTCTTTGGTCATTTTCCAAGGAATTTCTGATACCTAAAATATTTTGTTAGTTTGTTTCTTTTTCTTTTTCTCTTTTTTTTTTTTTTTTTTTTCTTTTTTGAAACAGGGTCTTGCTCTGTCATCCATGCTGGAGTACAGTGGTGTGATCTCAACTCATTACAACCTCCACCTCCCAGGTTAAGTGATTCTCATGCCTAAGCCTCCCAAGTAGCTGGGATTAGAGGCATGCACCATTAGGCTCAGCTAATTTTTGTATTTTTAGTGGAGATGGGGTTTTGCTATATTGGCCAAGAAAACTTAAATAACACAATTCACTAACTAGATCTCATAGCTAGATCTAATAGTCATATATAGAAAAAAACATGAAACAACAACAGAATACACATTCTCTCAAGTGCACATAGAACATTCTCCATGACAGACCATAGCCACCCCACAAATAAGACTCAATAAAATTTAAATGATTTAAATCATACAATATATGTTATTTTTCCATAACATAAGAAAATTGGAAATTAATAATAAATGTATTTGGAAAAATTCCAAATATACACAAGTTAAGCATAATACTAATACATAACAAATGGGTCAAAGGCAAAATCACAATGGGAATGAGAAAACACTGAGACAAATAAAAATGAAGACAGCATAACAAAAGTCATGGGCTGCACCTAAATCAGTGAATAGAGGTCAATTCATAGCTGTAAATGCTTCTGTAAAAAGAGAAAAATTCTTACGAGCTGAATTTTGTATTCCTCAATATTCATATGTTGAAGTGTTAGCTCCCATTATCAGAGAAAATGATTGTATTTATGTAGTCCTTGAAGAGATAATTAAGATGAAATGAAGTCATTAAGTTGCGCCATCATCCAATATAACTGGAAACAGATGGGGAAACAGATAGGTAAACAGGGAAGACCATGTAGGCTCAGGAAAAAGTCATCTGTAAGCCAAAGAGTGAGACCTCAGAAGAAACCAGTAGTGTCAACACCTTGATCTAGTAATTCAAGCCTCTCGAAATGTTAACCTGTGACACTTTGTTTTGTGATACTAGCTTTGATACAAGTTTGTGATACTTTGTTTTGTTTTGTGATATGTAGCAAATTAATAATTTAAACTTCTATCTTAAGACACAAACTGAGAGAAAACTAAATTTGAAGTAAACAGAAGAAAGGAAACAACAAATACTAGTGTGGAAATCAATAAAATAGCAAAAAAAAAAAAAAAGAGTGGTAAATCAAACAAAAAATCTGTCCTTTGCCAAGACAAATACTGATCAATGTTTAGCTAGACTGACCAAGAAATGAGAGAAAGCTCAAATTATTGCTATTAAGAATCAAACACCAAGAGCAATGGCAACAAAAGCCAAAATAGACAAATGGGATCCAATGGAACTGAAGAGCTTCTGCACAGCAAAATAAACCATCATTAGAGTGAACTGGCAACCAAGAGAATAGGAAAACATTTTTTGCAACCTACCCATCTGAACAAAGGGCTAATATCCAGAATCTACAAAGAACTTAAACAAATTTAAGAAGAAATTTATTTAAGAAACAAACAAAAAACCATTAAAAAGTGGACAAAGGATATGAACAGACACTTTTCAAAAGAAGACATTTATGAGGCCAACAAACATATGAAAAACTGCTCATCATCACTGGCCGTTAGAGAAATGCAAATCAAAACCACATTGAGATACCATCTTACACCAGTTAGAATGATGATCATTAAAAAATCTGGATACAATAGATGCTGGAGAGGATGTGGAGAAACAGAAAAAGGTATATAAATATAAAATATGTACATATATATCTCAGTTGGAAAGTCCACATCTTGATGGATAAAACAGAGAGAAACAGTAGTCCCACAAGAGGACTGAAAAAGAGTGCATGCCCACTCTCCTCACTGTTATTTAAAATTGCTACTAGTTGATGCAGTTAGATAAAACAATTGACACACAAACTTGAACAGCAGAAATAAAAAGTGTCTCTATTTGCAGATGACAATAATATGTATGGAATGCTCAGAAAAATAAATAATAGTTAAATGATGAAATATAAAATTTTGCAAGTTGGTAGGTTGCATTTTTTTTTTTTTTTGAGATGGAGTTTCACTCTGTCGTCCAGGCTGGAGTGCAATGGTGCAATCTCTGCTCACTGTAACTTCTGACTCCAGGGTTCAAGTGATTCTCCTGCCTCAACCTCCCTGGTAGCTGGGACTAGAGGAGTGCATCAACGCATGAAGCTAATTTTTGTATTTTTAGTAGAGACCCGGTTTCACCATTTGGCCAGGATGGTCTTGATCTCGTGACCTTGTGATCCTGTTGCCTAGGCTGGAGTGCTATGGCGTGATCTCCTCTCACTGTAACTTCCACCTCCCAGGTTCAAACGATTTTCCTGCCTCAGCCTCCTGATTATCTGGGATTGCAGGGATGTGCCACTATGCCCGACTATTTTGTATTTTTAGTAGAAACAGGGTTTCACCATCTTGGTCAGGCTGGTCTTGAACTCCTGACCTCCAATGATCCACCCATTTTGGCTTCCCAAAGTGTTGGGATTACAGGCATAAGCCATTGCTCCTGGTCTGCATTTATTTTTTAAATCACTGTTGTATCTATCTATATTCACCTACTTATCTGTTTATTATCTATCTATCTGCCATCCAACTTTCTGTGTATGCCAATTAGATAATGGAAAGACATCCTTTTCTTCTCATTTAGAATCACTCAGCATCATCATGAAGTCAGTTCTACATATTTGATTTATAAATTTGATGTTATCCCAAGATAAATACTAATGAGCTTTATTATTTGTGAAGCTAAATAAATGAATACTAAAATACTTATAAAAATAAATACAGAGGATAGAGAAATGTTTAAAAGTATAGCTGTGAGGGAGGACTAACCCTACTGAATATAAAAATAATTCACTAATGTTTTATCATTGAAATGATAATTATATTTGCATACCCAAAAAAAGAGTATAGAAAGTTGAAAATAGACCCAACTACATATATTAATCTAATTAATGATGGTGTTGTTATTTCAAATTACTGAAAAAAGTTGAACATCTTAATACGTGAATATTTATTTGAAATATGGTAAAATCATATTTAATCCTCAGAGTTTACATAGGAGAAAAACCCAAATTGTTCAGAGATCTAAATGTCAAGCCTAGAATGTTGAGAAGCAAGAAAGAACCCCATGGCTTGAATTGAAATGAGATATTTCAATGTGAATTTATGATGTCTAAAATATGCATAGACATGCAAATATGCATATGTGCATATATTTCACTTATGTATAAGTAAATACCCATTTTATAATAAATTGCATTTGTAATTTGTACAATTCTACATTTATTATATCTATTTGTTGAAACTACCTAAATGCAAAATCATTCCGATAGCAATGAGTACATATAACTATCTAACATCCAGATCTTGTTTTCTGATACCATTCTTCACTAAAAGAAATCAGAACTCTTTCACAGAATTGCTGATTCTCAGGGTAGACCAGAGGAGGTAAAAGATGAGTCTGGCAAGTTTTATTTGCCATAAAGGAGGAATATGATCAAGCAGCAGAATATCATGGGGATAAATAATCCTGAATATATATCCCAAAGACACAGGAATCAGCTTAAAGTGGTTCCCCATAGCCAAATCTTGAACCATTTGAGCACCTAAGTATTTAATATAAGAGTACATGGGTCCATACCCACAAGAAGAAATACATGGGGACTTTTTACAGACCATTGATTAGTAAATGAAAAAAATGGCAATAATACCATGGATAAAATCAGAAAATATCATTCACCAGGTGGTGTAAATTAACATTGCTAATACTGGGCAGATGGACATCATGAGTTTCCAGATGTTACTTTCTATGAAGAGCTTATTATACTTATGTAATAGGCAGTCTGAGGGATGTGTATGCTTCATTTATTCACAAGGAAATATAACACAATTTAAAAAATTAATTCTATTAAGTGAAAAAGACTGAAAACTTCTGTGTCAATTTAAGAAAAATATAGAATTTTTTCAGATTAAAGGAGACTAAAGAGAAATAATATGCAAATGTAACATGTGATTCGTTGGAGAGAGGAAAACATGCTGTAAATTATAATATTATTTGCTCAATTGCCAAAAATGGATATGGCTGTGGATATGGAAGGTACTGTTTCAGAGTTAATTTTTAAAGTTGATAACGCCATTTTTTAAAGAATTTTTCTTGTTCCTGGAAAATGTACCATAATATATTTAAGGTAAAGATACATGATATATGCATTTTACTCTCAGATAGTTTAGCAAAATTATATATATATACACAACTAGATATGTGTTGGTACATATATATGTACATGCATATCTAATACATAACATGTGCATACACACTCACACAGAGAGTACAATGGGGCAAAATATTAATAAAAGGTGAATCTGGGTGGTAAAGAATATTCTTTGTACTATGCTAGAAATGATTTAAAGGTTCAAAATTATATAAAGTAAAAAAAAAATTCAAACTGAAAATATTTTGATTATACTGAGCCTGATGTTTTAAAGTCCCAAGAAGCAGGCCCTGAGATAAAAATGGGTGTGCCAATGATTTTTATAAAAATAAAGACAAACAGGTAAATCAATGGAAAATTTAAGATTAGGAAGTGAACAAGCTCAACAGGAATATGATTTCATCCGTAAAGATAGTTTTCAGCTTGATCCCATAGGGAACTTAGAAATGAAGTCATCACTCAGTATTGTTCTGCTCCATCAATGACAAGGGAAAGAAACTTCTGGCTTTCCTGGAGGGCAGATAAGAAGAGGCTCCCATTGGGAGGAGTGCAATTCTCAGAAGGGTTTGGGTGTCTGGCCTGTGGAAAACACATGCAGTAGGAAGTGAGAATGAGGGCCTACAGAAAAGGTAGAAAGGAATCTCAGGAGATCCAGATAAAACACTCCCTCATGATTTTGTAATCTAAAATTCCCCTGAATAGATTTTTTAAATAACATGCAAATTTAGAAGAGATGAAAACTTTGAATTATTTAAATAGAGATGTCTAGGTTGTTCTATTCTAGACATCATTTTTAAGCATATCTAAAATGCGTCAGATGGCTTACAGAAAATAGGTGTTTTTCATTGTTGTTGTTATTTATCTTAAACTCTCTAGACATACAAACCTGTTTTTCTTTAGTAATTAAAGGTAACTTTTATTTTTCTAAAATTTAATGCTAAGTGCTCAATACCTGAGAAGAGAATTAGAGCAACAATGTGGTTTTAATATACTTTTTTCTCTTAACTAATATAAGGAGATAACCTATTGAGGGTTTAATATTTTCTCCATAACATTCATTAGCTGTGCTATTGGCATTTCAGCAATATAGCCTCCTCGTGGGCTATAGCATTTCAGGCATTACAGGAAATTTCACTTCCCTGGACCCCATCTGCAAAAGATCAGTAGTGCTCTTCCTCCTCACATTGGTTTAGACAAAAAAAAAAATGCTTTCATGTGTTTACAAGGTGATTCTAAACATCCCTTAGGTTTAAGTGGCTACAGTATGTTAGCCTAACATTGAAGTTTTAGGAAACTAAGACTACTTTTTCAATGTAGATGTTGCTAAATATTTTCTTCCTCCTTTAAAGGGTTACAGCTAAATATTTTAAACATTCGATGTAGACACTGCTAAACATTCTCTTCCACTTTTGAAGGGTTGCAGTTATATTTTTTCTTGAGTCTTATCAAACTCAAAAGATTTACAGAAAATTAAGTTTACTGGTAAAATTAAATACATTTAATGCTGTCAAAGGTATCATGGATATATTCTAAATAATTTGAACTGTGCATGGATTAAATTTAAATATTAAAGATAGTATTTCTTAAAAATTAGTATTTCAAAGTGCTTTTAAAAATATTGTAAACAGTTTCCCTTGACAAACATGTATGTGTCTCAATAATGACTTTATTGTCTCATAGGTTTGCCAATGTGAGGAATATGTCCTCCAACATTAGCGACCTTAAAATTTTGTAAGCGTAAAATATTAAGTATGATTTATACTAGATTATACAAGGAAATTATCTAATTCACATTATAAATAAAATTTCAAGAAAAAAATAACTAATTCAGAGACTCCTAAAGAAGTAATTTCTGATTATACATAACATAAGTACCGAGAAATAGGCTGTGCAGTGTTCAAATTGCACCATCTTAATTAACTTTACAATGTATTACAAATTCACATAAGATTTTATTTGCTACATTGCATAGTGCTATGTACAGTTACATGAAGCGTTAGGTTGGTACAAACGTATTTGCAGTTTTCGCATTGTTGAAATTTGCCACTGGATATTGGTATACACTCTTAAAGGTGGTTATTTTATATATCATTTTAATGTGAATTTCTCACTTTATGTTCTTTTGCTAATGGCTTACATCTTGATCTTTATTTTGTGTTTATTTTAGACTATGCAAATGATGCCAGACCAAAAGCAAATTCAAGCTATTTTCTTATTCTAGTTCAAAATGGGTCATAAAACAGTGGAGAAAACTCAGAACATCAACAACGCATCTGGCCCAGGAACTGCTAGCAGATGTACAGTGCAGTTGTGGCTTAAGAAGTTGTACAAAAGACAAGAGCCTTGAAGATGAGGAGCATTGTGGCCAGTCATAGGAAGGTGACAAAGACCAAATGAGGGAAATCATCTAAGCTGATTTTTTTACAATGACATGAGAAGTTGCCAAAGAAATCAACATTGACCATTTTAAGGTTGTTCAGCACTTGAAGCAAACTGAAAAACTAGAAAAGCCTGGTAAGTAGGTGCCTCACAAGATAAGTAAAAATAAAAACAAATTATATTTTTGAAGTGTCATCTTCTCTTTTTCTGTGCAACAACACCAAACCATTCCTTGATAGGACTGTGACATGGACAAATAGTGGATTTTGTAAGAGAACTGCTGACGACCAGCTCAGTGGTTGGACCAAGAAGAAGCTTCAAAGCCCTTCCCAAGCCTAACTTGCACCAAAAAGGTCATGGTCACTGTTGGGTGGTCTGTTGACAGTTTGATCCACTACAGCTTTGTGAATCCTAGAGAAATCATCACAACTCAGAAGTATGCTCTTCAAATCGATGAGATGCATCAAAAACTGCAAGGCCTGTAGCCGGCATTCATCAACAGAAAAACCCTAATTCTTCTTCACAACAAGGCCCAATGGCATGTTACACAACCAACACTTCAAAAGTTGAATGAATTGTGAAGTTTTGCCTCATCCACCATATTCATCTGACCTCTTGCCAATAGATGACCATTTCTTCAAGCATCTTGACAACTTTTTGCAGGGAAAATGCTACACAGTAAGATGCAGAAAATACTTTCCAAGAGTTCATCAAATCCTGAAGCACAGATTTTTATTCTTCAGGAATAAACAAACTTATTTGTCATTGGCAAAAATGTGTCGATTGTAATCACTCCTATTTGGATTAATAAATATGCGGTTGAGCCTAGTTATAAAGATTTAAAATTTATGGTCCAAAACCGCAGTTACTTTGCACCAACCTAATATTTTAGGAGATACACAAAATAAAAATAGACGAAATGTTCTCATTCTTATTTTGACAAATTACTAAATAAAAGAGATAAAAAGAGAAAATATTTGTACGTGTCTGTCCATGTGTGTGTATTTAAATCAGTGTGGGAATTGCTTACACAAGTCAGAATTAATTATAATCCCAGAGGTTGTATCAAAAAAGGTAACAATAGCAAACCAATTATAGTGTCTCATAGTCTTTGACAACTATAATAAAGCATATTAAAAAAAAGTCTTTTAGAGAGTTAGCTATGTCCAAGAAAATAATTTTCTGTGGTTTCTTCATCAAATAACTATCAGAGAGACTTTGCTCTTTGTAATTAAAATGAAATGTCTTACATTAAGTTTGTGTATGGACAATTTTAAAGGGAAATTTAATGGGATGTCTGGAATTGGGGAGAATGTATACAGATTTCAGAATGCTTATAAAATAAAAAATTGAAAGTATAAGAAACATAGGATAGGGTTTTTATGGTTTTATGTCTTATGTTTAAATCTTTAAACCATTTTGAGTTAATTTTTTTATAAGGTGTAAGGAAGGGATGCAGTTTCAGCTCTCCACATATGGCTAGTCGTCTTCCCAACACAATTTATTAAATAGGGAATCCTCTTCCCATCACTTGTTTTTGTCAGGTTTACCAAAAATCAAATGTTTGTAGATGTGTGACATTATTTCTGAGGAATCTGTTCTGTTCCATTGATCTATATATTTGTTTTGCTACCAGCATGATGCTGTTTTTGTTCAAACTTAGCCTTGTAGTATACCTTGAACTCAGCAGTGTGATGCCCTCAACTTTGCTCTTTTTGCTTAGTATTGTCTTTGCTATGCAGACTTTGTTTTTGGTCCCATATGAAATTTAAAGTAGTTCTTTTTCCAATTCTGTTAAGAAAGTCAATGGTAGCTTGATGAGGTTAGCATTAAGTTTGTAAGTTACTTTGGGCAGTATGGCCATTTTCATGATATTGATTCTTCTTATCCATGAGCATGGAATGTCTTTCCATTTATTTGTGTCCTCTCTTATTTTCTTGAGCAGTGGTTTGTAGTTCTCCTTGAAGAGGTCCCTCACCAACCTTGTAAGTTGTATTTCTAGGTACTTTATTTTCTTTGTAGGAATTGTGAATGCGAGTTCACCCATGATTTGGCTCTCTGTCTGCTATTTGTGTGTAGGAGTGCTTTTGATTTTTGCACATTGATTTGTTACCTTGAGACTTTGCTGAAGCTGCTTATCAACTTAAAGAGATGGGGGGCTGGGACAATGCAGATTTCAAAATATATAATCACATCATCTCCAAACAGAACAGAGACAATTTAACTTCCTCTTTTCTTAATTGAATATCTTTTATTTCTTTCCCCTGCTTTATTGCCCTGTCCAGATACTGTCTCATGCCAGTTGTAATGGCATTTATGAAAAAGTCAGGAAACAACAGATGCTGGAGAGGATATGGAGAAATAGGAATGCTTTTATACTGTTGGTGGGAGTGTAAATTAGTTCAACTATTGTGGAAGACTTTGTGACAGTTCTTCAAGGATCTAGAAATATAAATACCATTTTACCCAGCAATCTTATTACTGGGTATATACCCAAAGGATTATAAATCATTCTGCTGTAAAGATTCATGCACACATGTGTTTATTGCAGCACTGTTCACAATAGCAAAGACTTGGAGCCAACCCAAATGCCTAACAGTGATAGACTGGATAAAGAAGTTGTGGCACATATACACCATGGAATATTATGCAGTCATAAGAAATGATGATTTCATGTCTTTGCAGAGACCTGGATGAAGTTGGAAACCATCATTCTCAGCAAACTAACACAAGAACAGAAAACCAAACACTGTATGTTTTCACTCATAAGTAGGAGTTGAACAATGAGAACACATGGACACAGGGAGGGAAATATCACACACTGGGGCCTGTCTGTGGGTGGGGGACTACCGGAGGGATAGCATTAGAAGAAATATGTAATATATATGACAGGTTGATGGGTGTAGCAAATCACTATGGCACATGTATACCTATGTAACAAACCTGCAGGTTCTGCACATGTACTCCAGAATCTAAAATATAATTTTTTTAAAAAAAAAGAGAAAAGAAAAGAAAAAAAGAAGCATGAGGTAAAATATTTTATAAATATATATCAAGTATCTTTAATCAACTGATTGTAAGTCTACCAATTATTTGGTATATTTGTTAGATATATAATCAGGTCACTTTCAGTCTAACATTTTGGGATTGAGAGATTAGTTTTCAAAAACATAGTAATCTTAAAGTCCATGAACTATCATAAAATGTAAAAGTCAGCTAAAGCCACTGAAAGTCCATGCAGTGTAGAATATTTGATGACATATTTGAGTTAATATAAGTCAAATTCTATGAATTTAATGAAAGATGAGAATGGAGATAATACTTGAACTTACACTTTTAAAGAGGTAATGAATTATAACAGGCTATTTCATTCCCTCAAATAAATATGAATTCATATAGATGAAGATTTTATTTCCAAAATAGTTAGCTTAGCTCTCAGAGACATTATATTTCCAAGAGTTAGACATAGGCTGAACTTAAGACTTTCTAGCGGTACAAAACTGTGGTGACTGAACAAAGATCCATAACTTTTTATTTCCCAAATGTCTTATATATTTTATATATAGCTTTGCCTGAAAGGTTAAAAATGTATATCAGTTTCCTAGAAGTAATGACTGTCTTCAGCATTGAAAAAATTAAAATTTATATTTTTAAGTAAAATTCGGTAATAAGATTATTTCAATGCCTAGAGGCTTTCAATATATATAAATAATACAGTACATTTATTTTTACCTTCTTACATGTACATGGCAGTTTATTATTTTTAAAATACACAGGTCTAAATTTTAGGAAAATAGTTTATTTCGCCTACACAAAGTATAAAAATATTCTTATCAATACCAGATTCAAGGCTGATTTTGGCTTTAAGGGAAGTGAAATAATCATACTACCTATAAAAGGATTATAAATTGATGTAAGTATACTAGAACTCTCTTTCATAGCATATTTCATAAAGCGTTAAAACATTGGTATTTAAGGTTTCATCATTTCTACTTCTAGAAATCTAGCCAAAAGAAATCATCCCACATATGCAAAGTTCTATACAGAAAAATGTTCACTGTAGTGTTACTAATAATTATGTAATCCAGATATAAAATATATTTAATTGTTTAATGATTATATGAAATCCATTAACATAACCATCAGAGAGTAACTGAAATTGTACTTAAAATAACATTTAATCACTTGCAAAATTTCTAATTTTCTTTTACTAAGCTAAAAAGCAAGATATACATTTGCATACAATATAACATTAATTTTAATTATGAAAATGACCTAGACTTAGGACAGAAATTGTCAGGAAATGTTTTAATTTACAGCATCACCAGTGATTTATCTCCACAACTATTCTGCCATATTCTTTCAAACACTTCTCATTTTAACATTCTTAAATTTTGCTAATGTGAGGGTTATAAAAATTCTATCATTAAAGTCTATCTCTGTGTCTACCTAACAATTAGAAAGTTTGTAAATAATTGTACTTCCTATAAGCTATTTGTATTAGCTTCCTGGGATTGTCATAACAAAATGCCGCGAACTGGGTGGCTTGAAAAATGCGAATTTATTTTCTCACACCACTGGAGGCTAGAATTCCAAGATCAAGGTGTCAACAGGTTTGGTTTCTTATTAGGGGCCTCTCCTTGACTTTCAGATGTCCACTTTCTCTCTGTGTCCTCACATGGTCTTCCCTCTGTGTACACGTGACCCGGTGTCTCTAACCCACTGTGTCTTAATCTTCCCTTCCTATAAAGACACCACACATCTTCGATCAAGGCCTGTATTAACTTAATTATCTTTTAAAGTCTCTATTTCCAAATATAACCACATTCTGAGGTACTGGGAGTGCTTCAACATGTGAACTTTGGAGATATACAATTCATCCTGTGCCATCATTCATTGTTTCTCATCAGGAAACCAGGTTTATTATTTTCTATATGTGTTTCTTTTTACTTCTTGTTTTCTTAATGATTTTGCATAAGACTATTTAATAATATTTCACAGTTTTTGACATAAAAAGTTTCCTGGGGTTTATAAATACCTAATTTTTTTTTTTTTTTGGTCTCTTGATTCTTTTCAGCTCTGTTATTTCCAGTGATTTTGTATTGTTTGTGATGGAGGCAGAATAGTAAACAAAAGCTTCATTTCTGAAATTAGATTGCCTGAATTTTTCTATAATTTTTCCACTTACTATCTAAGTAACTTTGAGCTAATCCCTTCCATCAGTTTCTTCATTGCTTATAAGGGAAACTAGAACAAACCCTATAGAGTTGTTGTCAGAATTAAAGTAAATAATGCAGGCCAAGCACACAGAACAGTTTCTAAACCACATTAAACACCAAGTGATTAGCATTTAGGAATGACACCTTTAGATAGCTCCATGATTGGTACATAAGAATTATATCAAAAGAGTGTGTGTTACCTTTAAAAGATAAAATATGAAGACAAAACAAGAGAAGCAGCATAATTTTGTGAACAAATCAGTGCTTTTGTAAGAAAGCAATAGGTAAATACATCAGGCTTGCCATCAAAATTGATATTAAACATTTTAGCTGTGCAAACTTAGAAAAATAAGCTTCCCTCTCTCAGGTCCACTTCTACTCTATAAGGTCAAAAGATTGTTATCTGCATATCAAGAAAAATGCTTGTTACATGGATTAAGAAAACAAGTGTCAATATTCTAGTTTCTACTTCTTCAGGATGTCTGTAAATTCACAATGGTTGTCCAGCTCTATGAAGTTAAAATGTATTCACAATTCCACGAACAGATTTGTTGCTTTGCTGTGCATTTCTGCCCAAGACATTTTGATTCCTCAGAATGAATCCTGACCTGCTACTGCAGCCACTTTCTGTGTTGATGTGGACAGCAAACATGTCCCCCAAAACCTTCCTCTTACAGTTAGTTCACTGGGGCACAGGAGACCTACACCTATGGCCCAAGGCTACAAAAAAATCTAGTACATCATCTTCTTTCCACTGTAGCAGAACATCTCTTTAACTGTATGTGCAAAACTGCATAAATGCAAAGATTAACAAAAATATGCTCTCCATCCACTCTAAACAGCCTAAAAAATGGCTATCTGCCACAACACGTGCTAATCTGAGAGAACATTATAAATGTAAAACTTTGTCCTTTCCACTTGGGATGGAATTTGACAACTGATAACTCAATGATCTGATATCCATGAAGGGTCCAGAATAAAATTCATGTTTTGGCAAAAATAATATTTATGTTTTACACTAGTAAAATAACAACTGTATATTGGCGATGCAATGGTAAACTAGTTAGAAAGCTCCCTGCCCTCCTGAAGAATTAAGAATTAAATACTGTAAATCAATTCAAGTCAAAATAAGTGTGTGTGTGTGTGTGTGTGTGTGTGTGTGTGTGAACAAAGGAGGTAATATTCCAAGTCAAATTTTGTAAGAATGGAAAGAGAATACAGATTGAGAACAGGTGAACTTGACAATCAGAAATTTACAGGAGAACAAAGAAATATTATAGTACCGTAGTTTGTGAGTAATGGCGATATTAGTATTTTTGATATAAAAAAGCATATTTTTACTAATTTGATAAAATACTTAGTTGATAATATTTTTATTTTTGATGATAAATATGAATGTGTTGTTTTATATTTTGCTAAAAAGCATGTGGAAAATACTACCCAGGTGTGCTGAATGTTTCCCACTCCCCCCGTCACATCCTAGTTGACCTGCAGGAGGCTATTCGGGAAGCTGATCTCAAAAAACTGCATGTGGAATTTTCATGACCTTTGGCCTTTAGCCAGCTTTAACTACAGGTGATACTCATGAATTAGGCGGTGTTATAAATGGAATTGTGTCCCCATAAATGTATATGTTGAAGACATATCTCTCACTTCCTCAGACTGGGACCATATTTGGAGATAGAGCTTTTAAAGACTGCAGTAGATTCATTAAAATGTGGCCTTTGGAGTGGACCCTAATCTTATATAATTGGTAGCCTTTGTTTAGAAAATATGTTAGGACATGCAGGGAAAAAATCCAAGAATATTCCTGCACAGAGAAAAGACAAGATGAAGACAAAGTGAGAAGGTGACATCTGCAAGCCAAGGAGAGAGGCCTCAGAAAAAGTCAAACCTGCCAACATCTTGATCCCAGATCAAGCGTCTAGCACTGTGAGAAAATGAGTTCTTGTTTAAGCCCCTGATCTGTAGTAATTTGTATGGAAACACTAGGAAACTAATATGGAGGTCAAATCTTTTCTTTTTCTTTTTCCTAATTCCCGAATTCTCCCTCCATGTAGGCTGCATTTTGGCAGTGGCTGAAGTCCAAAGCCAAGGCTTCTGTTGGGCAGTCTCCTCCCACAGACAACGGTTCTCCTTGAAACCTTTCCCTTTATGAAAGCCAAAAGTGTCTGCTGTCTTCTGTTGGGCTTTCTGTCTAATAACTCTAAGTGTCTTTCTTTTCTGTGTAAGACTTTATATTGTCCCTTCCTTAAATTATCTGCAGTTGACTATTTGGAACATGTAATTTGTTGTTGTTGTTGTTATGGTTTTTAGACAGAATCTTGCTCTGTCACCCAGGCTGGAATGCAGTGGTGTGATCTCGGCTCACTGCAACCTCCACCTCCCAGGTTCAAGCTATTCCCCTGCCTCAGCCTCCCGAGTAGCTGGGACTAAAGGCATCTGCCACCACGTGCGGCTAATATTTTTGTTTTTTGTATTTTTGTGGAAATGGGGTTTCGCCACGTTGGCCAGGATGGTCTTCATCGCATGATCCATCCATCTCAGCCTCCCAAAGTGCTGAGATTACAGGTGTGAGCCACCGCACCTGTCCCATGTGATTTGTTTTCTGACATAACCTTGATAAATCCACCAGGAAACATAGATGCCCATTAATGAGGGAAATCAAGTATGTGTTTTCAAGGCATAGTGTTATGCTATGACTTGGATTTATTATATATTACATATTGTATGCTATATAATAATGCAGTATTTGTCATATTTTATGCACTATATACTATATGTTATATGTAATATATTATATATTTTACATTATATCATTTTCAGTGGTGGATACATTTTGAGGTTGGTAATATAAAGTCAGATGATAAAGTCTTCAGAAAGATACATCTTTTCCTATACATCAGAGATATTTTTTCATGTACTGGAGATACTCAGTTGAATGAATCGATTTCTTTATTCTGTAAGTTGTTGTTATGGTTTGGCTACATCCCCCACCCAAATCTCATCTTGAATTGTAGTTCTCATGTTACTCACATGTCCTGGGAGAGACCTAGTGGGAGGTAATTTATTCATGGGGGCAGTTCCCCCATGCTATTCTTGTAATAGTAAGTTCTCAGGAGGTCTGATGGTTTTATAAGGGGCTTTCCCCTTCACTTTGCTCTCATTCTTCTTCCTGCCACCCTGTGAAGAAGGACGTGTTTGTTTCAACTTCTGCCATGATTGTAAGTTTTCGGAGGCCTCCCCAGCCATGCTAACTGTGAGTCAATTAAACCTAGTTCCTTTATAAATTACCCAGTCTTGGGTATGTTCTTATAGTAGTATAAGAACAAAATAATACAGTTGTCTAACAAAGTATATTTGTGACATATAAATTCTCAAAAAATTAGGCATAATGAAACAGACTACGTAGATGCATTAGGTCTCTTTACAACCTCAGCTTTCCAACATGTTCAAGCAAACATATGAGTTTGCATGTTATCTAGGGATTTTTTTTAACTGTTAGTTGGAAATGCATTTTTGCATATGAATTTCTAGCTACAAGTAGAATCTTTACAGTAATTTTATTTTATTCTAGTTAAACCTTAACCTCTAGAAATATGGCCCAATCAATGTTTTGAAATGTTCACCTATCCTTGCTTCTTTTCTTTGGGGGTCTATGTCTTCATTTATCTTGCATAATTCTTTTGAGTTATTGGAGCAAGAAGAAGGAACTATCTTGTGCTTCTCCTGGAATTAATATGATTATTACTTCACCACTCATGGCACACTTACCATGTGCTAAGTTCTGGAACAACTTGGGGAAGCAAAAGAGAAAAGAAAACACACATGCCCTTCGACTCATGAAGAAGAAAGCCAGCAACAAACAAAACACAACACATCAGTGTTATAAAATTGCACATCCAGGTGGGGAAGAAGCAAATATTCTCTCATCAAGATACTGATGATTAGTACTAGATGTTCATATAGTATCCTTCCACGTGGAGAAAAACTGAGTTGGGTGATGCATAGAGATATTGTCAGGCAACTCTTTAAAGTGTGGAGGGTTGTCCACAGGCAGGCATTCCCAGGTACTACATTAAGGTAAAGAGGGAGAATTCTAGTCATCATGAAGGGGAAGATCCTGGCAGACCCTCATTCTCACAGGAAACTAAACTACTACTTTAGTTACTGGAAGAGATATTCAAGATAGCACCCAGAAGACTGGGGACAGGAAGTAAGAAAATAGGACTGACTTTGCCTTCTCAGTAAGAAATTAAGGAATCCAAGTATGAGAATGGAAGCTGTAGCAGGACTGAACTGAAGCTAATGAGAAAGAATATTCACCATTTGCTTTTTCACTATTTCGTTGCATTTTCGGCATACTGCTCATCCCAGGAGATATGTGTCAGGGTGATAGAAGGGAAGATGCAATAATGACACGCCTGAAATGGGGAAGTATGAGTGGTTTAACCACTTACGGCTTTAAGCCTCACATTGACTGGGAACTGAGACAGGCCTGAGCTTCACAGATAAAGAAGCCAGTGCACACATAGGGAGTAAAGAAGACCGAGGCTGGGCAGACACTGGGCACTGGTAGGTGATTAGATGATGTGGAACAAAAGTCCTCCTCTCAAGGTCATTTTCAGACTCCAACTATCTTCATTCATCCAAGAATCGTCCTTAATTTCAGGCATTCATAGAATTGATAGCAAAGGCCTTCAGTCTCCAAGGAATGTTTAAATGTAGCAATATGTTTTTTGAGTATGCTTATACTGATTTAGTTTGACCAATTGTGTTGTGTAGTGTAAACAATCCAACAAATAACATGGTGTGATTTCTGAGCAGCACTGTCTGGTATCTTGCTAATGGTATCTTTAATAATAGATGGCATTTGATGTTATATATAAATACATGAAAGTAGTTTGAACATTCATATTGTTTACTTTGACTTTATATTGCTTCAGGTTTACAAATCCGAGGAAACAAGCATTTATGGAAAACATAGGAACTGCATATTTTCTGTTTCTGCATGATACTGAATAAAGAATGACAGCGGTGCATGTGGGGGGCAGCTTCCAGCACAGCAAATCATCATCCTATCGACTGTCCAGGAACAATTACTGGGTATTTTCCTAGGGATGTCTTAATAATTTTGAGTGATTCATAAACCATATGAATTCATTAAACTTGTGTTGTACAGAGTTTGCCCTCCTGCTGACAGATCTCATTCTAAATTGTAACAAATCAAATAGTCACAGACATACAAATCTACCTATAAATAATATATGAAAAAGTCATAAATAATAAATACATTCTTATCATATCTCAGGTTAACACCAAACTCAGTTTCTTCTGTGAAATTTGTAATTTATATTTCAATAAAAATCACTGTTTCCTCAGTGTTTTATAAAAATCGATCTGTCAAATATTGTGTGTGTTAGACCTCAGCCAGGCTCCATAAAATGAAAACAAAGTTAAATAACTTCACAAGAGACAGAAATGGTCTTTTAAGATTCATAGGAGTGTGCCTTCTTGTCTAATCTGAGAAGCCATCATGGCAAGATTGATGTACGTTGGCTGAGAAGCGTTTCATGAGGCGGCTGTCTGCTCAGTGGTAGCAGAATGCAGCTATCTGTCTTCATTGTACCCCATTAACATGCCCCTCAGATCTATCAGGAAAATGCCTACATACCTACTTTATAAATTATTACCAGCGACAGTTAAATACTTCAGAACTTGTTTGGGAATATCACTAACCTTATAGTTTTAATTTATACACATTCATGATGTTAAAAATTTTAAGTTCAAGGAATACTTGGAACTATTGTTATATTCTCACTTTTTATATGAGCTTCTGCTGCTGATAGTAACCCATCTGGTCTTGAAAAGTGCAGTATAATGAAGTAAGTTTTAAAAATTCAAGTTATTCACTAACTAAGAGCACATTTTTTTAACAATTAAGAAGTCAGAATTTCATAACAATATAAGCAAAAAAATTTTGTTTGTTGGTCTTTTAATAAAAAATAATTCTGAACTAAAAAAATGCAATCAAATCATGTTTATTTGAACCTTTTACTTTTTAATTACTTTTATTTACTCACATTTTATTAGCATACTGACACACAGTACTTCAATTTGTAGTAATAATGCTTTAAAAGCCCAATAATAATTTTAGTGTGTTAATTTTTAAGGACTCAGATTGTTAAGTATTATTCATAGAACAATTATTCCAATATTGTCCTGAACATTAAAGCTACTGTACGTGAGATTGAATTGGTTATAGAAATGGAGACAGGGAACAGTTTTTTTCAATGTAATTAAAATAAATATGAACTGAATAAAGTTAAATACATTTGAGATTTAATAGGCATTGTATTTACTAATCAAAAAAATTACCTTCTTAAACTTACATATTCTTGGAGAGTAGAGGTAGCTTTTCATTAATCTCCTTTTTCAAAGTTGGATGAGGTTATGTAACTGAAATAGACATATTAATTGGAGAGACATTCTTCACGGATTACAGAACAGTATTTGGAAAGAAATCAAATCATTAAAATATCACCAACAAATAATTAAATTTGTTTATTACATTGAAAGGACATAGCTAGAATAAAATTTATTGAGGCTAATGTGAGCCAAAGGCTTTACATAAATTATTCTGTTATATCTTCATAATATTCTCTTGCAGTAGACATTTTCTCGTATATTAAAGTTGGAAAAACAGGTTTAGGGAGGTTAAGTCAATTTAAAAAATACTAAATGAGTGAGAAGTATAAATCAGGATCTTATCTTGTTCTGTCTGACTCCAGTGGCAATGATGTGTGCATTACATATTGTGTGTGTGTGTGTCAAAAGAAGAGAAAAAGGAGACTTTAGAAGAGATGCTGATTAAAGATCAGAAATATCTTTTTCACGTTGTCTCTTCCCATTTTGTAGAATTTTATTGAACAATAATTGAAATGCCATAAACTATAAACATTGATAAATTTTATATGTGTATTAGTGTAAACAATGAAGATAATAAAAATGTTGCATATCTGTCAACCAAAAAAATGTTATTTGTACTCTTTTATATTTTCTCTATCCTGCCTTTTTTAACCACTTTCTCCCACTCCTAACAACAGCTGATCTGCTTTCTGCCACTATAAGATTAGTCAGTATTTTGTATAAATGGACTGATCATTGGAGCCACCTTTTTTCCTGACATGTTTCACTTAGGCTTATTATTTTCAGAATAATCCATGTAGTTTTAGGTATCAAAAATCTATTCATTTGTATTCTTGAGTAGTATTCCATTGTAAGGTTATACTATAATTTTTTCCATAAACACTTAATGGACATTTGCATTTTACTAGTTCCTGGTTATTGCAAATAGAGCTTCATCTTTTTCCAGTCTTCATATGAATCCACTCATTTTCTCCTGTGCATGCAACTCATAGCACCTATCATATACTATACGAATGTTTAAGAGTGTATACATATAATTAAACTCCTTTTGGAGTAGGCATACCATTTTACACTCCTATCAGCAGTATATGAAAGTTCTAGATCATCCATGTCCTCATCAACACTTGATACTTTTTCTTACTTTTTTTTTAAGTCTAGCCTTCTAATAAATGTGCACCGACATACTATTATAGATTTTATTTGTAGTTCCCTAAGAACTAATAATTTTCAACCCCTTTTAATAAATTTATTTGTCATTTGTATATCATTTTTTATGAAGAGCCTCTTTGTATCTTGAGTACAGTTTAAAATTTTGAGTTTTTCTTATTATCGTATTTTACAAGAGCTTTATATATTTTATGTTATTTTTAAAAAACTTATTTTTTTATTGAATAATTTATTCCATTTACAATCAAGGTAATTATTGATAGCTGAGGACTTGCTACTGCCATTTTGTTAATTATTTTCTGACTTTTTGTAGAGACTTTGTTTCTTTCTTCATCCTTTGCTGTCGTTTTTTGTGGTTTGATAGTTTTTTGCAGTGATAGCTTTTGAATCTTTTTCGTTTTATATTTTGTGTCTCCTATAAATGTTTGCTTTTTGGTTATCATGAAGCTTACATAGAACATCTTATACTTAACATTGCATTTCAAGCTGATAACAACTTAACTATGATTGCATATATTAATTCTACACTTTACTACACCCCTCAACATTTTATGTTTTTGATGTCTGAATTTACATTATTTTGTAATATTTATTCCTTTACCATTTATCTTAGTTGACATTGTTATTAATAATTTTGTTATTTAAGCCTTATACTAGAGATAAGATTACTTTGCACACCACTATGATAATTTTAGAGCATTCTGAATATTTCTCTATACTACTTATACCATTACGCTTTGTACTTTCATAAATTTTATATTATTAACTAGCAGACTTTTGTTTCCATTAAAAAAATTAGCAATACCTATTAGGAAGGATGTAGTCTCTTAGCTTTTGTTTGTGTGGGAAAGTTTTTCTTTCTTTCTCATTTCCAAAAGACATTTTTGCTGAGGAAAGCACTGTTGGTTGGCAGTTTTAATTTTTCTTTCAACATTTCAAATCTATCATCCCATTCTCTCCTGGCCTATAGGGTTTCTGCTGAAGAGTATACTAATACTTATATTGGGATTCCTTTGTATGTGGTACATTTATTATCTCTTGCTTTTCTCTGAATTTTTTCCTTGTTTTTGGTTCTTGATATTTTGATTATTATGTGTCTTGGTGAACTCTTCGTTGGATTGACTTTGATGGGACATTTCTGCACTTTCTGTACTTGAGTTTTGGCTTCTTTCCTCAGATTAAGACGGTTTGCATCTATTATTTCTTTAAATATGCTTTCTGACCCTTTTTCTTTTGTTTTTTCTTATTGTATTCCTATTATGCATAGGTTACATCTCTTGATGGTGTCCCATATTTACCATAGGATTTCTTTGCATTATTTTCTTTGCTCCTTTTATTGAATAATTTCTGATATTTTGTCTTCACACTCATTAATTTATTCTTCATTTGATTAAGCCAGTTACTAAAGCTTTCTATTGCATTTTTATTTCAGTCATTGAGATTCTTAATGTCTGGAATTTCTACTTTTTATCATCTCTATTACCTTAACTTCTCATTGTGTTCATGCATTGTTTTCCAAATTTTATTTAATTTTTAATCTGTGTATTGAAGTTCACCAATCCTTTTAAAGAAAATTATTCTGAATTATTTTTCTGTCACTTCCATAGATCTCCCTTTTTTTTTTTAATTGCTTTATAGATTCTGAGGTACACATTCAGATCATTCAGGATTGTTGCATAGATTCATACATGGCAATGTGGTTTGCTGCCTCCATCCTCCAATCACCTCCATCTGGCATTTCTCCTCATGTTATGCCTCCCTGACTTCCCCACCCCCCACTGCCCCTCCCCTAGCCCCCCAACATACCTAGTGTGTGATGCTCCCCTCCCTGTGTGTATGTGTTCTCATTGTTCAACACTAGCCTATCAATGAGAAAATACAATATTTCATTTTCTGTTCTAAATAAAATCCTTTACCATATATAAGATTTACAATTTTTTTTCTAATATCTGGCTTAAATTTTTATTTTATTTCTGATGTCTTTGAAAAATTAGCAGCTCTTCAATTTGATAAAGCCTATTTTATCAATTTATTTATTTTTTAAATAAATTATGATTTTACTGTCTTATTTAGGAAAATGTTGCCTAATTCATGGTCACACAGATATTCTCCTAAGGTTTCTTCTAGAACTCTGTTTTACGTTTTAATTTTAGGTCTATGGTGCCTGGTATGGATAAAGATATATGCTTATTTTATTTTTTTAAAAAAATACAGACATTACTTTTTGGTTTTTGTTTCTTGAGACAGAGTCTCACTTTGTTGCCCAGGCTGGAGTGCAGTGGCACAAACACAGCTCACTGCAACCCTGATCTTCTGGGCTTAAGCCGTCCTCCCACATCAGCCTCTCTGAGTAGCTGGAACTACAGGCATGCACCATCATACCTGTCTAATTTTTGTGTTTTTTGTAGAGACTAGGTTTGCTATGTTGCCTAGGTTGGTCTCAAACTCTCGGGCTCAAGTGATCAGACCATCTAGGTCTCCCAAAGTGCTGGAATTGCAGGGTAAGCCAATGTGCCTGGCCATTAATTGTTTTACCACTGTGATAATCAGTTTCATGTGTAAAATTGACTAAGCTATAGTCCCTAGTTATTCAATCTAACATTGGTCTAAGTTTTGTTCCAGGATGTTTCTGTAGATATTTTTAGGTGAAGAGGATTATTCCAGATAATCATGGTGGGCCTGAATTAGTCAGTCAAAAGCTGTAAAAGAAGACCTGAGTTTTCCCTGAGGAAGAAGCCATTCTGCCCATGGACTGCAACTTCAGCTCATGCCTAGAATATGTGAAGTGTTTCAGCGTGCCCTTCCTCACAGCTTTCCCTATGCTAATGCCTTGCAATAAATTGCTTTCTCTTCTCTCTCTCTCTCTCTCTCTCTCTCTTTCTCTCTCTCTCTCCCACCTACTCCCGCCTTCTCCCTCTCACTTACTTACCCTACTGATTCTGCTCTTTGGTAGAACACTGACTGATTCTGTCACCATTTCCTGAAAAAGGTTATTTCATTTCTCCATAAATTGCCTTCACATTCCTGTCAAAGATCGATTAATCTGTTTTACTACTCCCTGCTAATTACCATGCTGTCTTGACTACTGCGTTTTTATCATATATTTTGAAATCAGGTAGCATAACACAAGGAAAAGAAGATTCCCCCCCTGAATCTTCTTTTCATGGGGGAGAAGTAGAGATCATTGGTTTGAATCTTTTTGTTCTTTTCTAACATTGATATTCATTGTTACACAAATACCTAAAAATATTGGCTTAACTTCATCTCATAAATATATACATTTCAGAAATACATATTGCATATTTAAAAATTAGATAATTTTAGTTGATAACGTTCATTTTTACCACATTGCTACTAGTTTTCTATATGTATAATCTGTTTATTATTCTCCCTTTTCTATTTTCCTGGGAAATAAAACATCAATTTAGAATTATTTATCCAACACAATTGTTTTTAAAATGAATATGTTGTAAAGCCTATGTAATGATTTAAGATTTAAGTCTTTATAAAGACTTTCAAACGTATATAGATTGAAAAGATTCATCACTTGCAGACCAACACTATGAGAAATGGTAATAAAAAAGCTTTAGGCAGGAAAATAATATCAGATAAAATGCTTAAAAATGGCAAACACATAAGCATATAATTTTTTTTTATTTTCATTTACGCAAAAGAAAATTGGATGCTAAAAAATAATGACAATGTATTCGTGACAAATAAAAATAAAAATTATGTCATGAGAGATCAGCTTTGACCATCTACTATGCCTAGAGAACAAAATAAAACATGACTATGTAAGTCAAATATGACCTTTCTGCTTCACACCTATCCCCACTTCCAAAAATCCCTTGTTATCATTTGTTTTAAGAATGTCCAAAATATACAAAATTTATCAGAAATTTAATCAAGTGACAAGAAAGAAATACAATGAGTACAAGCCCTTAATGGGAAACTTTAAAAGTTTTTTTTAGATATATCCTATGAGGTAGAATCAATTCAACACAATAATTTTATATATTTTAGGATGTTTAATAAAACTATATGCCAAAGCATTAAAAATTCTATATTAATGGGGCAAAATGAAGGTCATTTTTCTATTTTACTTTATGTGCTTGGGTATTGTTTGGGTATTTTAAAAAACATTTATTACTATTATGATCAAAATTAAAGATATTTCAATTATTTAAACTTATAAAATTATATTTAACTTTTTTTTGGTCATTATTTGATAGTAATCTAAAAGCAGTGCTTCTTAAAATTGTATTCATTAAAATCACCTGGGGAGTTTCCTAAAACAAAACTTGCTGTTCCTCATTAGCAGAGTTTCTGATTTCAGTGGATATTGGATGGGACCTTAATATATCCAATTTTTAAAATATTATCCGATCATGTTTATGTTCATGTTCAACTAAGAATCATTTCTAAAAAAGACATATATAAGGCCAAAATACATGAAAAATGCTTATCATCACTGGTCATTAGAGAAATGCAAACCAAAACCACATTGAGATACTATCTCAAGCCAGTTAGAATGGCAATCATTAAAAAATCTTGAGACAACAGATGCTGGAGAGGATGTGGAGAAATAGGAACACTTTTATACTTCTGGTGGGAGTGTAAATTAGATAAACCATTGTGGAAGACAGTGTGGTGATTCCTCAAGGACCTAGAAATAGAAATTCCATTTGACCCAGCAATCCCATTACTGGGTATATATCCAAAGAATTATAAATTGTTCTCTTATAAAGACACGTGCACAAGTATGTTCATTGTGGCACTCTTTACAATATCAAAGACCTGGAACCAACCCAAATGCCATTTAATGATAGACTGGACAATAAAAATGTGGCACATATACACCATGGAATACTATGCAGCCATAAAAATGATGAGTTTGTGTCCTTTTTAGGGACATGGATGAATCTGCAAACCATCATTCTCGGCAAACTGACACAAGAACAGAAAATCAAACATCATAATTTCTTGCTCATAGGGGGGTGTTGAACAATGAGAACACATGGATACAGGGTGGGAGCATCACACCCTGGGGTCTGTTGAGAGGGGATAGAGGAGGGACAGCAAGGGGTAGGAATGTTGGGGAGGAATAACATGGGGAGAAATGCCAGATATAGGTGATGGGGGAATGTAGGCAGGAAACCACATTGCCATGTACGTACCTATGCAACAATCCTGCATGATCTGCCCATGTACCCCAGAACTTAAGTACAATTAAAAAAAAAAGAATCATACTTTGTGAACCAGAGGATTGCAATATACATTTGTTGTGTCCTTTATCAAGAAAGTATCAAAGACGGTGATCAAGTTGTACATATCTAAGCATGTAAGTGTCTGTCGGCATACACAGGAAATTCATTCCAGGACTCCCATCTATATCCAAATCCACACATACTCAAGTGCCACAGTTGGCCAGGCAGAACTCACATATAGGAAAAGTTATCCCTCTACACATGCAGGTTTGCCTTCTTGTCAATTCTGTATTTTCAACTGATGGTTGGTTGAAAAAAAATCCATGTATAAGTAGATCCACACAGTTTAAACCCATGTTGTACAGAGTCAACTATATCTCAATGTTCTTATTGTACAAGTTTTAACAAAATTTCGCTGAAAAGGAATTTGGAGGTACAAGACTTTATTCTCATGAATAGTTTGTAAACCTGGGAGATAAATCTAATCTTGGAAAATCAAAGTAACATTCTAGAGAACAAAGAGAGGGTTTGGTTTTATATTAAAAATTTTCAGGCAGGCTCCTAATCTGGTCCATTTATGCAAATGAAGAATTCAAACTTGCTTAGTTCTGATTTTGATACCGCTGAGTCCTAATTGGTTGATACAGTTCATCTCTGAGTGGGTCTGCCTAGGCAGATGTGCTCTGATTGATTGGCTCAGATAAGCTCTGATTGGCTGGTTTCCAAGTGCAAAAATAGATTTATCTGCCAGATGTTTCCTTCAAATGACAGGTGATATGGGATTCCAGATGCAGTTTATCTTGGCACTAACAACAGAAACTTGTTTGGCTTAATTGTAGAAAATGAGGTCCTGTGATACTTTACATCCTTTTGATCTTTCTGAGAACACAGAGTATGTGACTGCTCCCCCAGTCAGCCATGGAGATTTTATCTGTTGGCAAGGGTACTTGGGGCTGATTTTAACACAAGTAAAATAATTTGCCTGAGCATATTAACGTTGAGTATAATCTCTTGTCACTATTCTCATAACATATCTCTTTTTAAAGATTGCCATTGTTTGAACTAGTCTACATTTTTTTAAAACTTCCTCTGGTAGATGTTTCTGGTTTTCCTTGAGTAAACATCCCTTGACAATTTTCATTCCAGGTTGTATGGACAGGTCTGATTCCACCCCCATGAATGAGAAAGTGTTTCTCAGTCTAAGCCAATCCAGTAGTGTGCCATCAAGCCAAGTGCATTTGGTTCATGAATTGAAAAATTATCCAAATCAGACCGATTAAAGGCATGATAAACAAATCTAGAACTTTCTAAGCTTTCTGCTTGTGATACCAAAAATTCAGGATAAATAGCCCTGACAGCCATGTTTCATCACATAAAGAATACTGAGAATGAAACCACCATAAAGAAGGCAGAAAGGAAAAAGACAAAGGAGTGTGTGTGTGTGTGTGTGTGTGTATGTGTGTGGTGTTGTATGCTTGAGATGCAGCAATCATTAAAATACTCCAGTTTTTACCCAGAAATTTAAATCATATATGACTAACTAGAGTGTTTCTCTCCTTCTACCCAGACCTCATATTTATATTTATTTTATTTTGTATGTACTTGGTTAAATCAGGATTGTTGTCGCTTTCAGTGATAAGAATCCTAGCTAATATGGATTGATTCCAATTTGTATGATTTGAAATATGAAGTTCTTATTGAAATCTTTTAGAAATATGCATTTTTGGAAGGATATTTTAATAAATATGAGTATTATGTCTACTTATGAAATATTTTTATGCTTCATTATTTCATAGCTCAGGAGATAATTTTCCCTATTTTATTATTTTCAGAATATTTCTTATGTAATTTATGTGGCATTTATGTACTATTTATTTTCTGGTTTTTATACATTTCACATTCACGTTGGTTTAAGTTCACCCTTTTGTTTTCTTTGAGCAGGTTCACATGCCTATCTCCTTTAGTTGATATGGTTTTCATATTATCACTTCTGATTCCAAAGATAATCTTAATCCTGGTTTTTAATTTTAATCTTCTTATATTATTTTATTTCATTTAAAAGGCAAGCAGTTACTTTATAAAATTTTTTGATTTCTAAGAAAAATGCTTTTTGACATGTTTACACATATCTCCTCCTTTTATGCTGAAATATTTTTCTCCCATGTCAATCCTTAACAATATTTGAATCATATTTTTTCACCTCAAGGAGATTCACTAAGGTAAAATGCTTGTATTCTGAGAAATTTAGCTTCTCTCAAGTTGCCTTTAGGGTACTCCATTCAAATTTGGGTTAGTACTTTCTAAATGGACACTTAATTGATAAGTTTATTATTCTACTTGTTTGTAATATATGATTTTAATTAAAGACTAATATCAAAAGCAAACTGTTCCCCTATTTCACACATTTCACTTCATATATGCTTAAAATAGGGGAAAGAAGCAATATATATCTCCTATTTCTTTGTAAGTGAATTGTAAATAAAATTAAACATAATTTAATGCATTTTCCTTTGCAAGTTAAGGATCTAGTTTATTTTTGTTCTCCAATTCCATTCTTAAATATAGCAAATGATAAAAATAAATATCTATATTATCTTTGACAAATATTTGTACCTGTTTTAATATTAAAATAATATAAATGAATCACAGAATTTAATGTATATCAATCAATTTACTATGCTTTAGAATGCTTTTGCTGATGTGTCACATTGACTTTGGACTCTGATAATTTCCCTCAAAACAATTTATTTCCATTACAGAATAAACTCCTTGCATGTATATATTACCATATAAATGGAATTCTTTATACCCTTTACTGAATAAGCCATCTTATTCATCTACTATATAACTTACATAGAAATGTGTCTGATGATATTGTTTTGAGGAGATTGGTTTAATGTTTTACTATAAATATATTTATGTATTGCAATTTCATTACTGAGATCAAGTTGATTGAGGAGAAAAAACCGTATCAATAATTTACTTTATAAAAATGCTTCTCCAAATCAAAATATTTATAAACAGTTTCCATAAGATAATTCATAATTCTTTAGGTAAACATGAATAATAAAAACTGTATGCAAATTCTTCCATTTTACTCTTCTATAAAATCACAATGGAAATAGACCTGATTAATAATTTGGAAAAATGTGAACCAAGTAAAAATGCTATTCTTTCCTAACACATCTTCCTCATAGAAAGGGTTTTATCAAAAACAGAGCAAAACAGCACATCAAAATTCATTAAGGGGTAGGGGATCATCACCAAGGCCTTCATCTTTGTCATCTTCACATTGAGTAGGCTGAAGCAGAGGAAGAATGGGAGGGATTGGTCTTACTGTCTTAAGGGTGGCAGAGGTAGAAAAATTTGTGTATAAGTGAACTCACACAGTTCAAACCTGTGTTTTTCAAGGGTCAGCAGTATACTAAGAAAAGTTACTTTAAATATTTTGATGTGGTCTCAGGAAATGATTATATTAACTTAAGACTGTAGGCCAGGCTCCGTAGTTCACGCCTGTAATCCAAGCACTTTGGGAGGCCAAGGTGGGTGGATCACGAGGCCAGGAGTTCGAGACCAAGCTGGCCAACATAGTGAAAACCCATCTCTACTAAAAATACACAAATTAGCTGGGCATGGTGGCACATGCATGCAGTCTCAGCTACTTGGGAGGATGAGGCAGGACCTGGGAGGCAGAGGTTGCAATGAGCCAAGATCACGCCACTGCACTCTAGCTTGGAGACAGAGTGAGACTCCATCTCAGAAAAAATAAATAAATAAAAATAAAAATAATTTTATTGTACAAAATATTTGACGTAAATATATGATTGAAGGTGTCAAATATCAATCATATATTTATCATTAAATATCAAAATTTAACATTCACATATTAGTTATTGCTACATATGAACACATGGAGATGCCAAACTAATGATATAAAATCTATTTCAAATTATGTAGATGCACAAATAGTGAAATGCTGACACCAAGTGCAACACAAATATCCTGAGCATCACCTCTTATCTTTAAAATGTTGAGCATAGGCTGGGCACGATGGCTCATGCCTGTAATCCCAGCATTTTGGGAGGCCAAGGCGGTCAGATTATGAACCCGGGAAACGGAGGCTGTGGTGAGCCAAGATTGTGCCAATGTACCCAGGCTGTGCAACAGAGTGAAACTCCATCTCAAAAAAAAAAAAAAAAAGAATTTAGTCTTGAAAATAGAAAATAATTCTCAGAAATAATTGAAATAATGTATAGGTAGAAAAACACTATATTCTTTTACTCATTTATTTTGCAAAAGTTTTCAACGTACTCATTACATTTCTGCAAGGTTAATGTGGCACTTTACATATAGCATCCTTTTAATATAATTTTTTTAGCTTTTATTAGAAAACCTGAGGGCAAGCATACTTTTATGTGTATAAAATTTTGAAGCAGTTAGGTGTTATAATTCTCTTCATATGTTTTGTCTTTGCTCTTTTTCAATTTACATGAAATGCTATTACCAGAATAACATTTTTAGTAGAACTCTCCCAGTATTTTTATTCAAATAGTATGGTCTTTTCAACATTTTGGAATACTTAGAATAAAATATGAAAACTTAGCTTCCAATCACTTATTATCTTGCTGAAAATTTCTGATATCTTTGATACTGGTGATCACATGATTTTTCCTTAATTCCATTCACTTCCATCTCAACACACGTTCTGGGTCTGTTCCTAGCTCTCTGAATAAATCTTAAATGTAGATATAGCTTAAAATTTTAGCCTTGCTTTACCATTCTCACTCTAAAGTCATTTCTGGGCCTTAAGTTATATGACTTATATTGATATATTCAAATTTGAAATCTCTATCTTCAGTCATATCCTTTTCTATAATTTTTGATCCCTGAATTCAGCTTATTTGTCAACCTATATTTTCAACTGTATACATATATATAATATATATATATATAAAACAGTTGAACTATATATATATATATACACAACAGTTGAACTATATATATATACACAACAGTTGAACCATATATATACACAGCTGTGTGTGTATATGTATACATATATATATATTTATATTTCAACCTATATTTTCAATTTGAGGTACAGTTGTCTTCAAAGTTAACTTAGTCTAAATTAAAATCACATTTACCCACAAACTTGTTTTGCTGCACCTTCCCTATCTTAGTTATAGCTATCATTCTTTCATTTTTCCAAATTGTAAACCTAAAAAGTACCCTTTACAACTCCTTTCTTTCTTTTTTCTTGAAATGGAGTCTTCCTCTGTCACCCAGGCTGATGGAGTGTAGTGGTATGATCCTGGCTCACTGCAACCTCTGCCTCCTGGGTTCAAATGGTTCTCCTGCCTCAGCCTCCTGAGTAGCTGAGATTACAGGTGCCTATCACCATGCCCAGCTGATTTTTATATTTTTAGTATAGATGGAGTTTCACTATGTTAGCTAGGCTGATCTCAAACTCCTGATCTCAGGTGATCAACTCACTTTGGCCTCCCAAACAGCTTGGGCCTTTCTTATTTTATACATAATTAATATATCAAATTTTTATTTTACTCCCAAGTAATTCTCACATCCGTCACCTTCTCTCAGATTGTACTTATTTGGTCCCAGCCTAATTTCACATAAACTCAGACATAAAATATATTTATTGTCTCATAACCATTCTTCCAATATTTACATTTCAGCATTATCTTCCATAGCACAGCTAGGTTGACCTATATGAAACACAAATTTGATAACGTTTTTCCTCAGTTACCAAGTACTCCATAGCTCCACCTCTCCTCTATTTCAGGGTTAATCAGTGGCCTCTTAGCTTGAAAAAAAATGGATCTTCATGACATTTCTGAGAATTGTTATTTTTGCCATATTTTCTCTCTCTGAACATACTTTACATTCCAGCAACACTAAGATGCATTACACTCTGAAAAAATAATGCAATGTCTTCTTTTAGCAACTTTAATAATATTGTTAATTCAGCTTGGAACAGCCTTTCTTTCAGTTCTTTGCTTAATTCCTAATTATCCATTTCCCTCCTTCCTTGTAAAACTGAAGTTGTGAAAATGACTATGAAAACGTTTCCTACAGTGCTAGGAAGGTCTCTAATGATGCTTTGACTTCATCTGTGTCAAGAAGGTAAAGTTGCTAGATTTAGGAGAAGAAAAACAGGATTCTGAATTAAATCTGAAATTCAGAGTAGCTATGGGATTTAGTATAACTATGTCTTATATAATATTTGGGACATACATATACTAAAATTTTATTTGTTTAATACATGAAATTCACTTTTTAGTATGCTGACTTTATATCAGCATTTAAGTATTGTTTAATTTATGTAATAGTATTTGGGTTGGGGATTGGTGCGTTTTCAGTTACATGAAGGATATTTGCATTATGTTAGGTATATTTATGACCTTACTATTGTCTTTATTTGAAGATTATGTGTGATCTCAGTAGATCTGTATGGGTTTAAGTTGACAAGGGGTGGACTTGTGATGGTTAATACTAAGTGTCAACTCGATTTGATTGAAGAGTGTGTCTGTGAGAGTGTTGCCAAAGGGGATTAGTGGGCTGTAGAAAGTAGACCCACTCTTAATCTGGTGGTGCAATCTAATCAGCTGCCAGCAAATATAAAACAGGCAGAAAAATGTGAAAAGGAGAGACTGGCCTGGCCTCCGAGACTACATCTTTCTCCCCTCCTGGTTGCTTCCTGCCCTCAAACATCGGACTGCAAGTTCTTCAGTTTTGAGACTCATATTGGCTTTACTTGCTCCTCGAGTGTCCAGACAGCATGTGGTGGGAGCTTATGATCATGTAAGTTAATACTTAATAAACTCCTCTTTATGTATGAATGTGTGTGTGTGTATATATATATATATGTATATATATATACACACACACACATATATATCCTATCAGTTCTATCCCTCTAAGGAACCCTGATTAATACAGGAGTTAATTTCAAACTTATTAGTTTCCACTATATTGATGAAGGACTTCTGGTAAAAGAAAAAAAATCTGATCAGTTATACAATTTCCATCAATGCCAAAAAATGTGATCAAAAGGGAGGGAAATAAGGGACCACCAAAATATCACTTGAAGCAATTAAATAGAGAATGCATTTAACCTCATGCTATATGTATACCACAGAAGGCAGAAGGAAAGAAAGGAGAAAGATGACAATGGCAGGGCACAGAACACTATCAGGCCTCAATATAACATAAAGTGAGTTAACAAAGTCATATAACTTTACCCTAACCAAGTAAAGACTCATCTGTAAGCAAATAGTTTCAAAGAAAATGGCCTAAGAGTGGAAGCCCATGTATATGCGCAGAGACGCTCTCATTTTATGAAAACTTTAGTAAGAATCATGTGAGTCTTCAGTTTTACTGGATCTTACCTTTGACTTCCCTGTTTTTGTAGAATCCAATTTGAGCAGGAATCCTTTAGTGATAATCCCTCACCTTTGGTATCTGACCACTCTCAATATTTTAGGAATTCATGTCTGCCTCACCAAGAGTTCTACTGAGTCAGTTAAGTAATTCAAACCCTTAGCCCTGATGTTTCTTCTTAGTAACTTTTCTTTCACTGAAATTTTTCCTACTTCCTGATTATACTTCCCACATGTTCATGTTGAAGTCAGACCCCACAAGACCCTATTGAAGTAGTTGTTAGATTTATCATCTCAGCCCCCTACAATAAAGTCTACCTTATATCTTTAACAAGTGTCATATATATATTTTTTCTTTAACAATGCCCAGCAGGACTGGATAAAACATGGGAGAGAGGTCACTGGTTACCATCTTTTAGAGTGTTTTAGAGTGCTGTGTTTGGATATTCTAAAAGAAAAAATAAAGGTAAGCTAAACATGAATTCCCAGAAAGATTTACCCACACACAACACAAATTTTGTTCTTTTTTTTTTTCAAATTAAGGAATCGAGCAAACTAGGGAAAGCCTTCAACTGGTTCTGGAATTAGAAAAGGCCTCCATCATATTAATATGGACAGGAGTCAGGAAAATACTGGGTAGAAGAGGGCACTCACTGGTGAATGCCACACCCTCACGCCTCGATCCACCCATGGCCCAAAGTGAGAACATGCATACCTGTTTTCCTGCCCAAATGTTGTCTTTTCCAAAACCACCCTCGCCTGCTTGCCACCCACATCCTGTACCTGTAAAAGCCAAGGCCCCACAGGCAGAGTGGTAGAGTCTCAAAGAAAGAGTGAAGAGAAGAAGCAGCTGGGTTTTGGAGAGAAGCAGCTCGACTTCTGAGGAACGGCTTGATGGCAGGACTCCGGAAAAGAGTTCCACTGTCCCCAGTGACAGCTGCTTCCACTGCTCAATAAAATTCTCATTCACCACCTTGCAGTTTGTTCATGTAACCTGATTCTTCCTTCATGCCGGAAAATAACTTGGGTACCAAGAGGGTGGGTGCAAAAGGCTGTCATCCTGACCCTCCACTGAGCTGTTAAACACTTAAGCTGTCCATGGATTGCAAATCTAAAAGAGCACACTGCTACACAGGCCTTCTGGGGATCCAGGGATCACAGGTACCTCCCCACCCAAAATGCCACCAGGGGGCCTCATACAATTTTACTCCTGCAGGCTCCCAGAAACACTTGTCCTGGCCCCTACACCCACTCATCTGCATGCTCCCACTCGAAAGAGGGGTTTAGAACAGCAGTTGCAAGTTGTTGATGTTACAAACTAACTTAGTATTTTGTATCTAGAAGGAAATATGCTTTTTTTCTTGAAATTTGTGATAGAAATTCAGATGAATTGCATTAATACCCAATGAAGTTCATGGCAACCATTAGAGGTATGCTTGAGCTTAGGAAAGCAGATAATTTTCAAGTGAGGTGTACCTTCCCTAATGTAAGGCCCTTGGATGGGACTGAAAAACAAGGTGCTTAGGTCCGTTTTTCTGTTCCTGTTCCTGTGGTCCTTCAAATTGGAAGTTGATATGTTCCCAGTTTCTGAATCTGGGAATGAGATGAAGTGTGTCTTTGAGGAAAACAAAAAGATCCACTAATATTTGAGTACATTTTTAGCTATTGCTCAAAATAAGTTAATATTAGGTATTTGGCGTGAACCATTTTGGCTTCAAAAACCAAAAACTATTAAAATCTAGCATATGAGGAAAGTTTTTTGTTTCTTTCTTTACTTTTTGCTCTCAGATGTCAAATCAAACTTGTTATCTAGAAGAGAGGGAAAAATCCAGAATAGCGACAATATGTTCAAATGAAAAAATAAAAGAGAAAAAAGGAAACTATTCCTAAATATAGCAGGCAGAAAATAGAAGCAAGAATGGAGGAATCAGATACAGCTACACTGTTCCTAAGGAAGAAAATCGGATCAAGAAATTTATCCCCTTGGGCTTGTATTTTTCAAAAGCAGAAATTCCATGTATCTGATACTCATGAATACCCTCATTACTATTCATTACATTTACTGAAAATTCACATTTTAGTAAGGTAACTAATAAAGTAAATCTAAATTATGTACCAAATGCAATATATAAGTCAACTTCCTTTAATAAGGAAGATATCTTATATCATGTGTCTTATATTTAAGATAGATAAACTGAGGTACAAAGAAATTAAATAGCCTGTCTAATGTCAGATAATTAATAAGCAAAAGAGATGAGATTCAAATTTATTCATCAACAAAACAAGAGCCTGGATACTTATCCACAATGCTTATTATTGATTTTCATCATCATCATTATCAATTATCATCAATTGTATTTTCTGTCTTTACTCCTTATCCAGGTTTATTTTATCCCTGTGTTTATAAAGAGGAGAAGAGGCATGGAAATAGCCTGCTTGCTTTCCTTATGCTGACAGTATGCTTTCAACACTCTTTAGGCCTGAATGTTTGCCACAGACAATTAAGCAGGTGATAGATGAACTCTTGGCTTTCCTGGGATATAAAATAAACTATACTGAGTCTGAAAATATTAACATACAATATGAATGATGCATCCTTGCAGGCTTGTTTGCATTTTTATCAGCTTCAAATTGGTTCTTATTGTTGAGCCATAAACATGTCACAATACTGTTTAACTGTCTACAAAGCGTATTTTCCTGCTAACTGAGCTAAATATAAATATTCAATATTATTGTACAGGTGTATTTTGTTCATGACATTGTAAAAATCTAACAATTAATATATTTTTGTAATAAAAATTATGTTTGTAAAGAAAGGCATGGTGAATTTATATTTGTGTGTGTGTGTGTGTGTGTGTATATATATATATAATTTTGATATATGCCAACATAATCTAAATCATATTCCTTATACTATTTGGTGCATACTCCATATTTGTTGACTGAATTCATACATATTCAATGCATGCCTTCATTTTAAGTCTAACTTTATTTTTTAACAATACTGACCTCTTTACTTAATGGAAAAAAGAGCTCTCACAATAAGTTGAATGCAAAGAATTAAGATATACATATTTATCTTGAAAGATACGGCACAAGGCTAACAGACGACAGATAAAAGAAAGAAATGTTATCTTAATTAATTCTGCTCTTAGTTTTCGTCACTATTTTCTACTTAAAATGAAAGAAAAAAAAAAAAACAGAGGAAACCTTGACGAAAGTATGAAATGTTCATGAAAAATAAACACACAAATTTTCAATTTACTCCGTAAAATGTGAGACTGGATGAAATGCTAGATGGAGTTTTAGCTATAACGTATCTTATTTCTAAAAGTAAAACAAAATAATTGAGTAATGGATAAATATGTATGTCATTATCTTTGGTAAATTTTTGTATTTTTAGATATATTTTCATTTAAAAATAAAACATATTAGAAAATAAAAACATGATATATCAGAAAATATCTGTATATTTATATAATGTATTTAAATCTAAAGCCAGACAAATGTAGTATATATGTAATTTTTAAATAAGCAGTGAAAATAATTTTTTTAAAAAGATTATTTCTTTCGAAGTCTGGTACTAAAAATTCAGTAGGGCTCTTTTAATCCTTATATCACATTGTCAGCATTTGCATAAACTCATGTCAAAGTATTTGAAAAAAAATCATCAGGATATGAATATTTATACCAGAAAAAAAAATATCGTTCAAATGAGACATGACTTTTGAAATGAAAAACATAGTAAATTATTTAATCAACATACTCAGGGAAACAGGATTATTACTGAAGAAAATTCACCTGTGAGAAAGCCATAACCAGTGATTATAGGGAGAGAAGAGATGAAGAATCATATACTTAGAGTTCATGAGATTAAGAATTACATGTGGTACACCATGTCACATTACCTAAGTTTAAAAAGTCCGTATGTCTGCACCATTCACAATCTTTGTATGTGAGAACCTGTTTGCTAACTGGAACACTGTGTCAGTGATTCCAGGTTAACCCAGAGATGAGAGGTGTTAATAGTATAAACTCAGAAGTGAAGAATATAAAGTGAATCGGAGGGAAAATATGGGGAAGTTGCTACCCAAAGCAGAAATAGGAAATGCAAAAGGTTTACGAGAGAGGAACCTCTTGTATACAAAACGGCAAGGAAGTTGTTGGACTTCAAACATAATAAACAGTAGAGAGGGGAAGAGAAGTGTAAGAGATGGCTGAGTTAGGAAAGGGTCAAAGTATAACAGCCATGATATTTAGTTTTATAAGTATTTTTAAATTTAGAATGGAGAGGTTATTTGAAGGTTTTAGGCCAACAAAGTGACATAATCTGAAGTATAGTTTCAAAGTTTATTTTAGCTACAAAAGTGAAAATATGGAGACCAAGAGAAAACTATAGCAAGTAGACCAGATGAAAATGATGGTGTCTTGGAACAAGACTGAGTGAGCAAGGATGAAAAAAAAAAAAAAAAAAAACAGCAAACAGATTGAAGATATATTTAGAAGCTACAATATGAGAAAAGCAATCGTGTCCTTAATGGGTATGGTAAGAAACTTTATTTATCAGTCATGCAGTTTTTAATCAAACAGTGAACCATTTGTTTATTCATTCATTTTACATTTATTAATCATTTATTAAGTGTTGGACACTTTTCTACATCAGTAATAAAATAGATAAGGATCCCTCTTTCATTCCAGCTTGAAGACATGGATAGTAAACACAAAATCTAGGTAACATATTTACTAACTAAATGACACAGTATGGTAGAGCGAAATAAATGAGGGTAAAAGTAAAACTAGGTGAGGGCCATTGTGAGCACAAAATAAGCAAGCCACAGAACGAAAGAGAATTATCGGATGCGCTTTATTTTTCAGATGACATTTGAAAAGAGGATTAACTAAAGATGTGAGTTACATACTTATCAGCAGAAAACTCAAATCAGGCAGACGTACTAGGAAGGACAACGGCCCTAAACTAAAAAAGGCCTGGAATTTTAACAGTAATCAATCAAAGCAGGGAGTCAGTGTGCCTGAAGCAGAGTAAATGTGAAGGAAAATAGAACAATTTGAGGTCAGAGTGCACAGAGAGAAGGGATTAAATCCTGCAGGTCCCATTAGGCCATTGGAAATACGGGTGTATCATGAGGTCAAGAGATCGAGACCATCCAGGTCAACATGGTGAAACCCCGTCTCTACTCAAAATACAAAAAATTAGCTGGGCATGGTGGCGCGTGCCTGTAATCCCAGCTACTCAGGAGGCTGAGGCAGGAGAATTGCCTGAACCCAGGAGGCGGAGGTTGCCGTGAGCCAAGATTGCACCATCGCCCTCCAGCCTGGGTAACAAGAGCGAAACTCCGTCTCAAAAAAAAAAAAAAAAAGATTTTGAGTAGACAGTGAAATTATTAAACATTGCAAAGAATGTCTCCGGCTGCTGTGTCAAAATTCTAGTAGGGCAGTGAGAAACTAAAACCCTGGCCCAGAGAGTATTTAAATAATCAAGGAGAGAAGAGTCGGTGGTTTTCTCTAAGGTAGTAACTGTGGATATGATATTAAGTAATCGGATTAAGAATGTATTTTCTTTATTTTACATATTTTTATTTCCCCAAATTTGTTATTTATTGGGAGTGACTGAAATAAAAAATGTAATTGAGTCCCATCATCATTATCATGGAAATAGCTTTAAGAGAAAACTGGTCAGATAAAGACTATTGCTTCCTATTTCAACCAGTAAATAGTTACCACTGATAAACTGACAGCCAGGAGTCTGTCAAGAATGCTCAAGATATGTTGCATAATACAGCATGCCTATTCACAGGGGGAAGATTCCTAGGAAATAACTTATGTGTACTTCTTGATTTCAACATACAAGACAAGCACAAAAGCACCTCCCATGCCTCTGAGAACAATGGACCATGCATCCTTGAAAAAAACTTTGCCTCCTTCATCACCAGCAATCTTCCTCTAGCAGTCAAGCATGCCTGTGTACATGATGCCAGTTCCTTTGTGTCCTGATGACATCATCATGCAGCGGTGAATGGTGTCAAATGAACAGAAAGTCAATCCAGCAACGGCAGTGACAGTGTGAGTGATCATCTAGCTGATGAAGATGTGAATGTTCCTGGGATCCAGAAGTGTTTCCTTTGTACTGTCATAGATACCAAAGCAGGCAGCTCCGTAAATGATAATACCCTGCAAAGACATGTTAAAGCCTTGGTACAGGCCCTTAATCCCACAGATTTGTAGATCTTAACCAGGCAGTTCCTGAGGCCTCGAAATTCCCTTTCAGCTCCAGCTTTACCAACATCAGCTGCTAGACCGGTATGGGCAAAATTAAGAGGGTACACAAAACACAAGGATGTGGCTCCAGCAGCACAGCCTGATGTTAGATTTCCTTCAAAGTAGCGCCAAAACTGAGTCCTCTTGTCCACACCACCCTGGAAGATCTGCTGGTATTTATCTCTGAAGGCGAAGTTAAGAGCCTGGGTCGGGGAGTGTCTGATTTCATTTGCCAGGTTACCGCACCAGGAGGACAGGACTCCCTGCTCCTTGGGAATACGGACCATGCAGTCTATAATGCCCTTGTATTGCTTATCTGCGGGGATCTGCTTGCTGGCATGCTGCACCTGCAGCAGCAGCAGCTTGCCCCTCTTGATGGGGGCTACTGCCATCTTGGAGATGACTGCGGCCACTCCACTTGCCAGGAAGTCCTTGGCGAAGGACACAGCAGCATCTGTCATGCTGAAAGGAAAGAGGAGCGAGGCTGTTCTGGGTCGGTACTGGGCTGGAACCGGCTTTGACTCCGGGGCTGCCAGGAATGCATTTTCAAGAGAGGAGAGAATCCCTGATGGATTGAATGAGAGTAAGAAAGAAGACAGTAGTAAGATGATACTATTTATTCATATATTTATTTAGGCTGCCCTTATTTTAAATGAGGAAGTTCTGGAAGGGTTGGGGGTTTCTTTTAAGAATTAAAAAAAATAGTTCAATTTTAAAGTTGCTAAATTACTGACTAGAGAGGTCAGTAAACACTTTATACAAATTTGCAGTTTAGAAAGGTTTGAATGGAAGATATAATTTAAGGGGTCATTGGCATACAGCTAAGAATGAAAGCTGTAAGACTTGATGGGTAAACTAAGAAAGTGTGCAGACAGTGCCCATATGTGATTCTTGATTATGAATTTAAAGTGAGACAACTTAACATAGAGAATAGATGGGAAGTTGGACATGAATCGGGCTGCGATAAAATACAAGCAAAGGAGAGCATAGCAGAGCACAGGCAAAGGACATATTTCTAGCTGTGCTCTGTGTACTTTGCCCAAGTTCCCATTTCCTTGTTTTGTGTGTGTGTTTTGTTTTGTTTTGTTTTTATTTTGTTTTTTGCTTAGCAATACCATGTTGCCCAAAGCCAACTTTACCCTTCTCACCTAAATAAATTGCTGGAATAAACTTGACATTCAGGTGTGAATTTTCTGATTTTCACTTTTGAGGAGATTTTCTTTTGTCTAATTTTATTTCTAATACAGTATACTAATAGGAAGTTAAATTAACAAGTAGTTCTATCTCTTCTCTTTTAGGTAACCATACCTCCTGGCAAAGCTAAGAAAAGAGAAAAAATAAATAAATAAATAAATGCATAGCTCTCACCAGTTAAAAACCAAAAAAGGTTACATTGTTTTCTTAAATGCCTGAGAAAAAGATTTGCTAGAGTTTCATAACATAAATAAGAATAGAAGAAAAAATGTTAATGTTCTCTTAGGGGGTGTGTGTGTGCGGTGTCTATTTATTTTTGTACTGAGAAATAAAAAGAGAATTCCAAGCGATCCCACTGACTAAATGGACCTCCTCTAAGTCAAGAAGACCTCAAAGAAACCTAAAGAAAAAATAAAAATTGAGTTATTGACGATGACTAGTCGGGATTTCAGACGTGCATGTGTATACCTTCCCTCTGTGACTATTCAGAGCCCCTCTGATAGCCTGTTCAATATGTACAGGTAGCCAACCCATTTGATAGAAATTCTTGTCTTGTGCTTCCCACCCTTGAAGCACTTTCTTTTCTTGCCTGCGGGATATACACTCCTTTAAAAATAAAACTCTCATTTTCAAGTTGATGAACCTCATGATTCTTCACTTGGCAGTACTAAAGCAAACTGCCCTTTTAAAGATCTCTATTTTAGAAGTATTTTTTAAAATAAAAATAATGCCACTAAAAATAACCTCAGATTTTGTTGTTGTTGTTGTTGTTGTTTTTAGATTTGAAGCCCATCTTGTGAACAATTTTACTATATGGTATTTTTAGGATAGTAGCATTTTATCCAGAAGATGTTACTAGAAATATTTTGTTAGCAAATTTCAGTTAAAACTTTTTTGTTTTTCAACGAATAAAATAGCAATCTTATGGCTCATTTCAAAAATAAATCTTAGAAGAACTTAAAAATAAATAAAACTCAGACACTAGAATTAAAAATATGTAAATACAAGTAGTCATTCCACATACACAGAAACGTTGGACTTTAACATGTGAGTCATCATTGAAAATCATGATGACTCCGGTATTTCCTGATCCAGACCTGAAAACAGAACTTGTCCCACTAGCACCGTTATACCACTGTTCTTACATCTTGCCGGGTGTCATCATACTCATTCTAGAATGCCAGAGCAGCAAATTTCCTAATTTCACTATGCTATGGACAATGTTTCTTTTTTGAATATGTTGAGAAATAGAAAATAAATTGAAATCCTCTAAAACTGGTCCCCGAACTTTTTGGCACAGGGACTGGTTTCATGGAAGATAATTTTGCCACGGTCAAGAGGTAGGTGGGGATGGTTTGGGGATGAAACTGTTCCTGTGTATTTTGTGTTTTTCTAAGTGTGTCTCTCATTTCCATAAGTTGCGATTTATTTTTATTTTTTTATTGCATTTTAGGTTTTGGGGTACATGTGAAGTACATGCAAGATAGTTGTACGCACGTGGCAGTGTGATTTGCTGCTTTCCTCCCCTTCACCTATATCTGGCATTTCTCCCCATGCTATCTCTCCCCAACTCCCCACCCCCCCGTCCCTCCCCTCTTCCCCCCAACAGACCCCAGTGTGTAGTGCACCCCTCCCTGTTTCCATGTGTTCTCACTGTTCAACACCCGCCTATGAGTGAGAACATGCGGTATTTCATTTTCTGTTAAGTTGCGATTTTTTTAATGGTATCTATTTATCTGGAGCTTTTTTTCATCCATGTTTTTGTTTGTCTTTTAATTTTTGAAGTTGGTTTTCACCTTTTTCTGGTACCCCCAGGAGTAGCTTAATACTTCTGAATTGTTTATGTGGCAGTTCAGAGATTTCTTGTTTGTTTAGATTTGTTGCTGTAGAGCTAGTGTGATCTTTTGGAGTTGTCATAGAATCTTGTCTTGTCATATTATCAGAACTGTTTTTCTGGTTCCTTTTTTGGGTAGACTGAACCTGAAACCAAAGGGCTGCTGTTCAGATTTGTTTTGTCCCCCTAGGTGATCTTTTGATGTGGTACTCTCCCCTTTCTTCTAGTGATGGGGCTTCCTGACAGCTGAACTGCAGTGATTGTTATTGCCTCTCTGGGTCTAGCCACCCAGTAGGGCTATCAGGCTCTGGGCTAGTGCTGGGTAATGTCTGCAAAAAGTCCTGTGATGTAACCATCTTCAGGTCTCCCAGCCATGGATAACAGTGGAGGTGGCAGGAGAGTGAAGTGGACTCTGTGGGAGTCGTTATTTTGTTTCGTGAGCAGGTTCACTCCAATGCTGGTTTTGTTAGCAATGAAGTTGTCATACGAAAGACTTAGTACCTCTGGTTAGTCAAAGTGTTGCAGATGGTAGAATTAACAAAGTGTTGCAGATGGTTGTTTTCTCATTCTTTGAAGCAGGGTTGTTCTGTTATGAGTTGTCGTAATGGCTTGAGTTTGTTGGCCTCCAGCCAGGAGGCAGCACTTCCAAGAGAGCACCAGTTATGGTATTTGAAGGGGATATAAGCTGGCCCTTGGTTGGCTGGAATCATTGGGTTTCTCAGTTGATGGTCAGGGCCATAGAGCTTCCAAGAATCTGTGTCTTTTGTCATTGACTACCAGGTCAGATAGAGAAAAACTATCAGGTGCAGGCAGGGTTAGGCGGTTCTAGGCTCAGACTCTCGTTGCGCAGGGATTGCTGTAGCCACTGTGGGTGTGGAGGGTGGTACTCAGGCCGTGGAGTTATGTTGCCCAGGAGATTATGGCTGCTTCTGCTGCATCGTACAGGCCACCAGGGATGTAAGGGGAAATGCAGTGACAGGTCTCACCCAGCTCCCATGCAACCAACAAGGTCAGCCTTACTTTCCCCATGACCATCAGTAGCCTTGAGTTTATATTCAGGCATCCAGTGATCAGGGCTGAGATTTTGCCACAGGCCTCAAGCCTCCCTGATGAAAAAGCATGCCCAAGCCAGACCTTCAGGCCTTATCCCTCCCTACTTTCTGCATCATTGGCTGTGGCGTCTACACTTGTATGTGCATTTTTCATTTGCACACTCTAGATTCTGCTCAGGAAAATTCATGTTCAGTCAAAATTATTACAAAATTTAGCTAAAAACATCCATCACCTGGTGGTCCCATCTTAGTTCTGCTGGCTGCCTTCCCCAAGGATCCCTGTGAGTTAAAGCTTCCCTGGGCTAGAGCTGGAGACCAGGAGTGCCTGCAGGGCTATTCCCACTGCTTCTTCTACTTTTATATTTTACTTGGTTTCTTAAAGCTGTTTCAGCTCTATATATGGTTCGATCCTTCGCTTATGATCTGAGTTGTGTCATGGAGTTTGCAGTAGCAAATGCTTCTTTCAGTTTTGTGAATTCAGGGTTTGTGAATTCTTTCAGTTTCCTTGCTATTTTTCCTGTGGTAGTTCTTTGAGCAAAAATTCACGATGTGAATCTCCACACGCTGTTCTGTATGTCCAAGAGTTACCTGCATATTTGCCCTGTCTCCTATCCACCCTACTTTTTCCCAAAACCATAAAACACTATGAATTTGATGTGTATGACATATGCAAAATTAAGACAATCGTGATAGTGACTGATTGAAAATGGGTACAATAGACTTTATAGATTGACAGAAATATTCTACATTTTTATGTAGAATATATGAGTGGTAGTTACAGTTACTGAAGTGAACATATTTATAAAATCTATCAAGTTAAATAATATTTGTGCATGTTATAGATTTTTATATCTCATTAAAAATAAAATGACATGTAAGCATAAACTCAACAACAAAAACTGTATCTGCTATCTTCATAGAATGTTTTCATCAGTAAACAGAGGTAGAATAAAAATAACTTAAAATAGCAGAGGTGTTTTCAGCAGACCTGTGTCTGAGACCTAGTTTTGCCACATGCTCTTGATGTGGCTTTGAGAAAGGTAATTAACTTCTCTAATTAATTGCTCTGAGCTTTACCATCTATAAGGTAAGAATAATGAAAGTTCCACCTCACAGAGTTGTCATACTCAAATAAATGGCATAGAAGATTTATCTGTGCATGGTGTATTTAAAAAGTCCAACAAAAGTCAAGATACTATCTTTGCCTTCAGATTTAAGACAAGAATATTAGATTTGTTGGAAAACTGTCATATCTTTAAATGTTTAAATAGTTATTAGTTAAAATTAATTGGGATATTTTGAGTACTAGAGAAAATTTTTATTTTAAAATTCCATAAAATACATATATTAGAATAGAAGCATGGCCAGAAATATAATTGAAATAACATAAAATAATACCTAGAAGCATTAATCTTCTTGAAGTCTGTTTCATAATAATGAAAAGCTGCCAAGACCCATATTTTATTTCACCCTTATCAAATTCTCAATCCTTTCAATGTTTTTCATGTCACTCAAAATGATGGAGTTTGAATTCTACTTTGTCAAGACAGAGCACAGGGCATAGTCTTCATCACCAAGAGAATCTAGTAGTAAAAAGAATCAATGTATCCTTAACACTTTATTATTTTCCATGAAAATTTGCATTTCTCAGAGAATTTAGATTATTCAAATATGAAAAGATACTATATAATACAATTTAAAGAATCATTTTCAAAATAAATGCATTAAATTTTTTCACATTTAAGGTTCAAAATGAGATATAGCAGCATAGTTTATCTCACTACCTGGGTGATGGGATCAGTCATACACCAAACTTCAGTGACATACAATTTCCCATGTAACAAATCTGCATATGGATCCCATGAGCCTAAAATACAGGTTAAAAAAGGGAAATAAAATCCAATAAAAATTATTGTATAAGTATACTTTACAAGCTACAAAAGTATCTTCATATTTGTTTAATGATCTCCTGGGGAAGAGAGTGAGATAGTGCTGAATGAAATAATTTGAAAAAGTCTTTTGGTAAATGTTAAAAAATAATAATCACATTTAACAATTTCATCATACAGAAAATTTTGACTCCATAGCATTTTCATTTAAATACTTTGAAAAACAAACTCAAAACATGCTTTAAATTCTTAATGATTTCAAATATTACATGAATAGAAACTTTAACTTAATACAGAATGATTATCTGGCTTTCTTCTGTAAAATATCTTAAAGGTAAATGTGGATTTGCATTGCACTATATTCCAAATGCTTCTCCCTCTTTAAAAAGAATAGTCCTATCTTTTATTTTTCTTATGCAGGAACAAAAATCAGGAAAAATGTATTATTCAGGATGATCATGGCAAAAATTTAAGGAAGACAAAGCCAATCTTTAGCAACCAATATACATGTATGTCATCTTTTTTCCTGCTTTGGGGGTGGGGGATTGCTTTTAACACCTACCTGTTACAAATACTCCTATATGCACCATTAAAACATACTCTTTCATAAAGGATGTGATAAAATCACAAATATCAATCTATCTATTGTTTGGAAGAAACAACTTCCTTTTCCTTTAAAGGAATTTGATATGTAATGTAGAAAAAAAATCTAATTTCAAGATGCAGAAAGTGTTTAGGGAACATCTCTGTCCTTTGTTTATTTTAAGGCTGATGGCCTTTTCAACATTCCCAAAATCATAATAGGTAAAATTATCTACTATTATGACTACATTTAGATTACATGTCAATATACAAAGAATCAGTGTCACATTTACAGATAAGTTATAGATCCAGTTTTGTGGTCATGTTAAAGAGAATAAAGGCAAATTAAGTACATTTTGAAAACTTGTTAATCTTTTATCATGGTGATAAATGTCTTAGTCCATTTGGACTGCTATAATAAAATAGCATAAACTGTGTGGCTTACGAACAAATTTATTTGCATCTGATGAAAGCTAGTTCCTAATAAATATAGTTTTCTTACTTCATCAGATGTTTTCTTACTCCACAAGTGAATGGGAAAGGGTCAAACAAGCTCTGTTGGGCATTTTGACAGTCTCTCTCTATCGCCCATGCTGGAGTGCAGTGGTGCGACCTTGGCTCACTACAACCTCTGCCTCCCAGGTCCAAGCAATTCTTCTGTCTCAGCCTCCCAAGTAACTGGGGCTACAGCCATGCGCCACTATGCCCAGCTAATTTTTTCATATTTTTAGTATAGACAGGTTTGGCCATTTTAGCCAGGCTGCTCTTGAACTCCTGCTTTCAGGTGATCTGCCTGCCTCCACCTCCCAAAGTGCTGGGATTACAGGCTTAAGCCACTGCGCCTGGCCTGTTGGGTCTCTTTTATAGGGGATGGAATTCCATTCATCAGAGCTCCACCCTTATGATCTAGTCACTTCCCAGAGTTCCCACCAATTAATATAATCATATTGAAGGTTAGATTTAAACCTAGGAATGTTGGATAACACAAACATTTAAAAATGCAGCAATCAATATGTTTAAGTAAGTTGTTTTTAACGATTTCTCTCTTATACAAACTTCGTATCTAAAGATATTCACTTAGAATAGTAGGCATCATTACGCACTTATTAACTAATGGTCACAGTATCAGTTGAAATATAAGCCGTGCTATGATAAAAAAAAAGCTTATTTAAAATCCTTCATTACAGAAATAAAGTTTTATTTCTTGCTCATGTTCAGGTCAATTATAGATTGGCTGTAGGCCTTCTCCATGTCATCTGCACTCCAGGATGCAGATGGACCAGGCAGCCTCTCTCTGAATATCTTAGAAAAGGGAAAATAAAAATGGAGCATCACACATGACTATTAAAGTTGAGGCACATAAAATGGAATTCCTGAATTCAACATGATGGATTTAAGAACCCCTTCAACAGAGTTGGTCATGAAACAAATAAAGTCACAATATTTGGAAGTACAATTGCATCCACTACAGAACTTTAAAAATCACGTTGCTTTATTTCACTTTGTTTATACATGAGGAAATTAGTATTAAAGAACAAAGCAACTTGTTTACATAACATTTATTTAATCCTAGTGTCTGTCCCAATATGAAAATTAAATCATAGTTTTCTTTCTCTCAAGGTTAGTAAACATAAACGCAGAAATGTTATTAAAAATTTCCCACCATGTTTTTGCAGCAGAAGGAGGAAGGAAAAAGTAGACAAAGCAGACGGCATAAAATGTGTCTTATGGTACCGCCTATTATTAAATAAATTATTGATAGCAATATATTCATTATGAATTTATTTATATATTGAATGGATAGCCTCTACTTTTTATGTATAAAATAATTATTTTATTAGAAGAATAGATTTTAAAAAGAAAGAAATAACATGTTTGGTGAAACCTTATGTTCATATTCAAAGTCATTTTATAAATGCTTTTTGAAAATTTTCAGCTTTTCAATCTAACCTCTATAATTGATGCAAGAGCAGGTATATCTTTGGAGTTTCTTTATTTTTCCAACTTATAATGAATTAAAATAATGATTCATACTGTTACTTAACCCTTTTACATGTAACTTGTTATTTGTTCATAGGAAAATAGATTTCATCACCTATAAATAAAAGACCATGATTCCATTCAGTCATAAACATCAAATAGGCAAGTAATAAATTTTCCATAAATGCTTAATGATAAACTGCATTCAAAAAAATTATTTTATACTACAAATACCTGAAAATACTAGTTAGCACTGTTGAGGGAATAATAAAATTGATCACTCCCAAAACTGCTCAATATTTATGACCTTTTGTATGAATTATTTGTTTAAAATTTTTAGAAAAACTAAATGAAAAAATAAGATGAGTGGATTTTTTCTTTTGTATGGAAGTTAATGAATGTAGTGAAGGCTCATTACAATAGGCTTGGTAACATGATTTTGAACTCCGTGCTGCAAAAATTAACAGTATAAACCTGTCGAGGTTTTTAATTCTCTTGTTTTTGTTTCCTCATTGACATAATAAAGGAATTAAATTACATTACAATTGACTTTTTCTTTCCATATTTCAAAAGTACAGAGTAAGAATACTAACACATTTTATTGTTGCTATGCAAGCAATACCACTGTAATTGGGTTTTGCAATGAAAAGTTAATGCGAAATAAGAAATAATATACCATTATCCAATATTATGATGAGGAGTGTTTCTATGAGTGCTTATCTTAATTGTATTCTATTTTATAGTGTAATATTATGAGCAGCCTATATAAGCACAAAGTGAAGTATCCAGTAATAAGGCATAGTCTCTATATTTTTGGCAAATATATATTTAAGTCAAAAAGTACTTATAGGCAAGAAAAATGAAATCCATTAAAAGTCATTTGATAGGAATTTGATTATATACATGTCACACAATAAGTACTTTCTCCCATACTACCTTATTTAACCACACCTGTTATTCAGCATGCTATAGCCCCTCAAACAAACGTGCTGGGCTCTCTCGCCTATTTTTGAGAAAAACATTTTAAATTTTGGCAACCTTAACTATTCCTGTCAATGTCAATCTAACAACATGCTTGTGAGCAAATTAATACTTCCTTCATAATAAACAACCCAGTTTGCACATTAACTTGATACCCTATTATCAGATTTCATTTTCTACCAGAACCCAATATCATTCTAAGGGCTGTTTCTCCAAAGAATAGTTATCTATGAAAAAAATACCATGACTTCACTTTCATACCTCCTGATTAAACTCCCCATACTGTGATTTATTGATGGACTTCTTAGAGCTCATTAGAGCCACCTTTTTCACACAAATTTTTTGAATGTTGTTTGTTCACCTAATTTATAGAGTACTAAGGGCAAAACATCTTCCCATATCTTCTAGGCATACTGCAGAGCTTTATTTGCTCTAGGCAATACTCAAACGTGGCAGCCTTCCTGGCTACCGAGTAAATGTGCCAGAGTAGCTTACTCAAACATGGAATGGGGCCTCCAAAATCTAAAGAGGCCCATCAAGCCCTGTGCTTCCATATTAATGACACACAATGCAAAGTGCAGTAATTTTCCTTTACAGAGGAAATATTCTAAGGAACTCTTTTCCACAGGATGACTGGAAACTTTTCCAAGAGAGAAGATCCCTGAATGTCTTTTGTGTTTCTCTCTCAACTTCTATCATACATGTGTGTTAGCAAAACATCTAGATTCTTACTTTCTTCTCTCACCAGGCCCAGTGTCAACCAAGTAGTGAAACAGTGTGATAATCTTCAGGATTTTTGGAAGATTGTGTTTTTCACAGACTAGTCTATGCCAGACTGCAGAACTGATGTACAGCTGCAGTACAAAATAGAAGCTATACTGTTACTAGGTAAAAGTGAACTGCTTGTAATGGTTCTTCCAAATCGCTATAGACATTACTAGCATTTGCTGGATCAATAGCCACATATCTGCTCATGGGCATATTTTATTGATTTGCTTCTAAGGTTAATCTGCTTCCGAGCTTAATTTGCTTTCTTTTTATGTGATTTTGTTTAAGATAGGGTAGAAATCATCACATTTTGACAACATTTAAAATTCCTGGCACATTACTGTTGAAAACAAATATCATATTATTTTCCATTCATTGTACGTGCTTGTCTAACAAAGACATATGGTAAACCCAATAGAAGATTTTAGTGGGCATGTTTTGTTATCACTAACCAAATTTAAGGTTTATCTTCAAGAGTAAATTCTTCACAACTGAGGCATATAAAAAGAAACATGTTATTATTGTGCCAACATGCATAAATATATATTAAATTTGTAAATCAAATTATATTTGGATTTTTAATCCCTAGTGCTAAAAATCAGTTACCATCCCCTCCATCTGAATCTTTCATTTATTTTTTGAAAGTCTTAAATAGTACCTAATTCCACTTCCTATTTAGTGAAGACATGCATTCTATTATTGTAATGTTTGTTTGGTCTTGTTGCTTTTCCTTATAGTAATTACATGCCAGCCATCATGCAACTTCTTGAATTTTAAGTTGGAAACACCTGTATTTGAAAAAAAAATTCTTAGGTGTAAAACCAAATTCTTGATATTTATATGATGTGAGCTGGAGTGCAATGGCACGATCTCGGCTCACCGCAATCTCCGCCTCCTGGGTTCAGACAATTCCCCTGCCTCAGCCTCCTGAGTAGCTGGGATTACAGGCACGGGCCACCATGCCCAGCTATTTTTTTGTATTTTTAGTAGAGACGGGGGTTCACCATGTTGACCAGGATGGTCTCGATCTCTTGACCTCGTGATCCACCCGCCTCGGCCTCCCAAAGTGCTGGGATTACAGGCTTGAGCCACCGCGCCCGGCTAGGTATTTACTATTTCTAAAACTCTATTACTAAAATGGTAGTAATAAGACAAAAGTAGAGTTATTAACAAAGGAGTTATTCAGATTGACAATATAACCCATAAAGTCCATGGGTTATGAGTCACTAATGGTAGACGTGGATTCTGGTTCTCCTTAACATTTCCTATAGAAGCATATACAATCACAAAGATGGGATTCAGTGGATATGGGCCAGTTCAGATCTTCAAATACATGTATAACCATTGATAATTATTTATAGCATGTATTTCTTAGATATTTTTATAACTATAATTGCAACTATATATATTATTATTTTATGCATAATACTGTAGACATAACAACATAATTTTAGGTTATTTCCTAAAACTTACTGGCAAAAATGCCATTTTCCTACATGTCATATGTTTTTCATTGGTGGGCAGGTCACTAGAGGTCAATGAACAAAAACACAGGAATCTAGCTATAAAGAGACTTAACCATAACCAGCAACCTAATAACAAACTGTATTAATGCAGGCTTCCTAGTATCATGTTGGATCACAGCCCATCTATCTCCCATGAAATTAGAACAATGGTGATTCTCAATTCCTCTCATCCTAGTTGAGCCATGTGGCATAAATGTTTAATTTTTGGCCCTTTAATTATGAGTAAGTTACTGTAAGACCACATTTGTCAGAGTTTAGAATGGTTGTAATGATTTCATAGATGCTATATGCCAGCACACCTAGCCACTGACTTTTTAAGTATATCAGATTCCATGGCAAGCAATATGCTGAGTTCTTTCTAACTTAATGGCTATAATCTCCTTAAGAGTTGTTGGCAAGCAGAATGCTGTTTAGTAATTTACATACACTACTTACATATTGCTTCATAATCTTCTCAGATCATGCCTGAGTATTGTCAGTATGCTGGTGGAACACCCCTGAGTGACCCAAACTAGGTTAAAAAGTTACTCATCATTAGGAATGAGAGTTCAGAAAAAACAAGTCAAAGGTACAAAATACCTTTTGGACACTGAGGCCATCAAACTGGAATCTATTCAGTTTATACCATCGCAAATGCTGCTGCCACTGACTGTATGCAGTATGCATACAATTCAAGAATATTATAAAAGTGTCCAAAAGTAATGTTCCCTTCTGGATATTTTAAGTTCAGCATATTCAACTCTTAAGAGTAGTTCATTATGAATATGACAAAAGGCTTCTCATAATCATCATTCTAAGTATGAATCATTAATTATATTAACCCATTATATCATAGAAATTATCATCGTATTGGACATATTTCTGATTACAAAAAGTTACAATTACATATTTTTCTATCCACTTTCAGATTTGGTGTTTGGCTACATTGAGTAACAGCAGAGTAGCCTCTGAAATACAAATGTGTCTACTTTTATCCCAAGAGGTTAACTTCATACACAGCATCAAAATAATTCAACTATTCATTGTCAACTGCAAGTCACATACATGGTCTGATGAAAAGATAGAGTTTATTTCAAGGTTAGAAAAGAATAAATATTACAAATTTAAAACACAAAAGATGACCCAAATTATAATTCCAATCTTCTATTTTCCAGGTAGATTGCTAGGAAACAATGCTGGATATATTCTCTTGAAATCACCCAAACAGAGTTAACGTGTACATCTTAAACATAAAGCATGACTCTGAATCACAATAATGAGAAACAGATGGGGATTTACTTTTATTAGACTGAGAAACTTTCTTGGGAAATGAGTGAGATTGTATTCTTTTTTAGCATCTTTACTCATTTGATTTACTCATTATTTTTGCCCTTCACATTAATGATGAAGAGACATTTATGCACCTTAATAAGTGTCTGTTGCACTAATTAACAACTTGAATACTGAATGATGTATAGAATTTAATTTCCCAGTTTTGTAGTTAATCAAGAATATTTTTTCTGTAAATTCTACGTAAAGTTTGAATTATATGTGTGTACATCCATATACTCAGAAATATAATTTTAAGTAGATAATTTGTTTCATGAATTGCTATGTATGTTTTATTTTACAAACTATATTAGATCCAAATCATTGTGTCAAAGACCCAAAGACCTAGTTTTTGATTTAGCACGTTATTTAGTTTTAAAGTCATTGTGGGTGGGGGGGGGCGGGGGGTAGGGGTTGGTTTCTCAGCAGAAATAAGCCGACAAAAAAAAAAAAAAGGATTCTGGTAGCTAAACAAAAGACAATTACCTATTGCTCCTGTAAATGGCAGACACAAAATTCTCATAAATGAATTCTATCACTAATTTCAAAACATATTTTAGAGGACAACTCATTTGAAAACTTAATGATTATCATCACTTAGAAAAGGATTATACCTTTTTTGTCTAACTTTAAAAATCACTAAAAACCAGTAATTCATATGTGATCCTTCAGCTACCTTCTCATAATTAAATAGTAGTTCTTTTTAAAATTCAATTTTTAAAAACTTATTTTCCCCTGGTCCTTTTAAAAGTAAAATAATACAATAAATGTTTAGTATATTTCAGAATAGCTAAAAGAGAAGATTTGGAGTGCTCCCCAACACAAAGTAATAACAAGTGTCTGAGGAAGATTTTAATTACAGTGATTTGATTATTACCTTATGTATACATGTCTCAGAAACACACATGTACCCCATAAGTATGCAGGACTATTATGTATCAGTTAAAACAATAAATCTCATAAATGTTTAAGATGAAAACTTAAACATCAATTTTTAAATACACTATAAAGCAAGCTTGTCCAACCTGCGGCTAGAATGGCTTTGAATGAAGCCCAACACAAATTTATAAATATTTTTAAAACAATACGAATTGTTTCACAATGTTTGTTTAGGCCATCAGTTATCATTAGTATTAGGGTGTTTTATGTGTAGCCCAAGCAATTCTTCTTCTTCAATGTGGTGCAGAGAACTCAAAAGATGGGACACCCCTGATAAATGCTGGATTGTATTTATATGATTTAGGAGGAGATAATATAAAATATGATTTATTGTAAGCAGTAACTATACTAATATTATAAACTTTTTTGAAAATTTATTTAGCTACTAAAAATCTAAACAACACCTTGCAAATCAATGACCAACAGAAACTGATCTAACATTTATAAATACAAGAATGCAAAATACTTTTTTTTTTATGGATTGGAGGTTTCAGTGGGATGGGAGAATCACAAGGAATCAGGTGTTCAGAGGAGTGTATTGAGTAGAGGTGAGGAACTAGGATGTTGAAAAGTAAAAAAGGAGAGGAGGAGAGGAAGAAAGAGGAAGAAAAACGGAGAGAGAACACGAATATTGCTTCATTCTAAAAATGGGTATTAATAATGGCCGATCAATATTTTGTGTATTTAAAATGGAGAACTCTATAAATATTTATTGAGTTTACTTGTTCCGGATCTGAGTTGAAGTCCTGGATATCCTTATTAATTTTCTGTCTCCTTGAGTCTAAATCTCGTGTTATGGGTCTTATGTATCTGGGTATTAAGATCTCTTATTGTTGCATTGATCCTTTTACCACTGTATCTTTGTTGCTTTGAAATCTATTTTATCAAATGTGAGAATTGCAACTACTGCTTTTTGTTTATTTATTTATTTATGTTTGCTCTCCATTTGATTGGTAAATTTTTCTCCAACACTTCGTTTTGAGTCTTTGTGTATCTTTGGATATACCATTAGGTTTTGGCTGTATGTTTTGATTGGGGGATTTAGTCGTTTTAAATTTAGGGTTACTGCCATTTGATGTTAACTGCCTATTTTATCCATTCATTGATGTAAATTCCTCTTTATGTTGATGCTCTTTACTTTTTGGTATATTTTTAGAAAGGTTCATACTGGTTGTTCCTTTCTATGTATAATACTTCTTTCAGAAGTTCTTGTAAAGCAGGCCTGGTGGTAATAAAATCTCTGAGTACCTGCTTGTTCATAAAAGATTTTATTTTTCCTACAATTGTGAAGCTTAGTTTGGCAGGATATGAGATTCTAGGCTGAAAGTTTTGTTCTTTAAGTATGTTGAATATTGGCCCCCACCCTCTTCTGGCTTGTAGGGTTTCTGCTGAGAGATCTGCTGTAAGTCTAATAGCTTCCCTTTATGGGTAACCTGGCCTTTCTCTCTGGGGCCCTTAGTATTTTCTCCTTCGTTTCGATCCTGGTGAATCTAACGATTATGTGCCTTGGGGTTGCTCTTCTTGAGGAATATCTTTGTGGTGTTCTCTGTATTACCTGGGGTTGAATAGTGCCCTGCTTTGCTAGATTGGGAAAATTTTCCTGGATAATATCCTGAAAAATATTTCCAGCTTGGATTCATTCTCTCCATCACATTCAGGTACACCAATCAAATGTAGATTGGGTCTTTTCACATAGTCCCATATTTCTTGGAGACTTTGCTCATTCCTTTTCATCCTTTTTTCTCTATTCTTGTCTTGTCATTTTATTTCATTAAGTTGGTCTTCGGCCTCTGATATCCTTTCTTCTGCTTGATGCATTCTGCTATTTAAACTATAATTAGAATGTAAAACACTTCTAACTATACTAGTTTCATGTACCCTTGAATACTCATTTTCTCTTTATTTAGTCCAGATTTGACATATTCATGATATAAAAATAATATCCAGGTAAAATGTTATTCAGATTTTATTCATCAATGAGAAGAAAGTTAATATTTATCTTCTTCATAATCAAGATTTTATTTATAAATAACTCATGTTAACATTAATTAGGTATGCCTGCATTTTTTGTCTTTTTTCTTTGAGGCAAAGTCTCCCTCCATTTCCCAGGCTGAATTGCAATGTTGCTGCCATCTCTGCTCACTTCAATCTCCACCCCCAAATTCAAGTAATTCTCCTGTCTCAGCCTTCTAAGTAGCTGGGATTACAGGTGCGCCCCACCATGCCTGGCTAATTTTTTTGGATTTTTAGTACAGACGGCATTTCACCTTGTTGGTAAGGCTGCTCTCAAATACCTCACCTCAGGTGATCAGTCAGCCTTGGCCTCCCAAAGTGCTGGGATTACAGGCGTGAGCCACTATGCCTGGCCATGTTTTCCTTTAATAGTATTCATAAGTAACTGCAGTAATAAAGATAATGAATTTTAATATTAATTAGGGGAAATAGATATCTTAATGAAGAAAATATGTGGCCTGAAGACGTATTATTGCTACTTACCATTTTATGGTTAATGCTACATAATAATTAGGTAAAATTATTCTCTAACATTAGGGATAGCTTCAAAAATTTGAAAAGAGATACAGATAAATTTCCTAGAATAGGATTAAAGTCTTAATAGGTCTTAGTCAATTGAAATTTTAAAAAATCAGTAACAACTAAATTTAAGATAAGTTTATGGGATATTGTATCATGGTCAATACACGTGGTCTCTTAGTCACTTATAATATACTTTAAAAATATATATTATTTAATAAAAAATGCCAAGTTAAAGTGAAAAACAAAGTAACCCACACCTACACAGAATAAACCATAAACAGTTATTGGATTGTAGAAGTTAAAATTGATTCTGATTTCCAATTAACCCACAACCTGATGAATTCACAACCTGAGGAAATATCCAGCATATTAATTTGTTCTCATCTTCTTTTATTAATGAAACAGTGTCCATCTATAACATGAATCTCTGGTAATGTGATGCCTCCTGCTGTGTTCTTTTTACTTAGAATTGACTTGGCTATACGGGCTCTCTTTTGGTTCCATATGAAGTTTAAGATGATTTTTTTTTCCAGTTCTGTGAAGAAAGTCATTGGTAGCTTGATGGGGATAGCATTGAATCTGTAAAGTACTTTGGGCAGTATGGCCATTTTCACAATACTGATTCTTCCTAACCATGAACATAGAATGTTTCTCCATCTGTTTGTGTCTTCTCTTATTTCATTGAGCAGTGGTTTGTAGTTCTCCTTGAAGAGGTCCTTTATGTTCCTTGTTAGTTGTATTCCTAGGTATTTTATTCTCTTTGTAGCAATTGTGAAAGGCAGTTCGTTCTTGATTTGGCTCTTTTTGTCTGTTATTGGTGTATAGGAATGCTTGTGATTTTTGCACATTGATTTTGTATCCTGAGACTTTGCTGAAGTTGCTTACCAGTTTCAGGAGGTTTTGGGCTGAGACAATGGGGTCTTCTAGATATACTATCATGTCATCTGCAAATAGAGATAATTTGGCTTCCTCCTTTCCTATTTGAATACCCTTTATTTCTTTTTCTTGCCTGATTGCTCTGGCTAGAACTTCCAGTACTATATTGAATAGAAGTGGTGAGAGAAGGCATCCTTGTCTAGTGCCAGATTTCAAAGGGAAAGCTTTCAGTTTTTTCCCATTCAGTATGATATTGGCTGTTGGTTTGTCGTAAATAGCTTTTATTATTTTGAGATATGTTCCATCATTACTGAGTTTATTGAGGGTTTTTAGCACAAAGGGCTGTTGAATTTTGTAAAAGGCCTTCTCTGCATCGATTGAGATAATCAAGTGGTTTTTGTCTTTGCTGCTGTTTATGTGGTGAATTACATTTATAGACTTGTGTATGTTGAACCAGCCTTGCATCCCTGGAATGAATCCTACTTGATCATGGTAGATAAGCTTTTTGATGTACTGTTGCAATCGGCTTGCCAGTATTTTATTGAAGACTTTTGCACACTACCGAACTTCAAACTATACTACAAGGCTACAGTAATCAAAACAGCATTGTACTGATACCAAAACAGAGATATAGACCAATGGAACAGAACAGAGGCATCAGAGGCAACACAACATATCTACAACCATACAATCTTTGATAAACCTGACAAAAAACAAGCAATGGAGAAAGTATTCCCTGTTTAATCAATGGTGTTAAAAAAACTGGCTATGTGCAGAAAGCAGAAACTGGACCCCTTCCTGACACCTTACACTAAAATTAACTCCAGATGGATTAAAGCCTTAGACATAAGACCTAACACCATAAAAACCCTAGAAGAAAATTTAGGCAAAACCATTCAGGACATAGGAGTAGGCAAGGACTTTATGACCAAAACACCAAAAGCGTTGGCAACAAAAGCCAAAATAGACAAATGGGACCTAATGAAACTCCACAGCTTCTGCACGGCAAAAGAAACCATCATTAGAGTGAATCAGCAACCAACAGAATGAGAAAAAATTTTTGCCCTTTACCCATCTGACAAAGGACTGATATCCAGAATTTACAAAGAACTCAAACAGATTTACAAGAAAATAAACAAGCCCATTCATAAGAGGGCAAAGGATATGAACAGACATTTTACAAAAGAAGACATATATGAGGCCAACAAACATATGAAAAAATGCTCATCATCACTGGGAATTAGAGAAATGCAAATCAAAACTACATTGAGATACCATCTCACACCAGTTAGAATGGTAATCATTAAAAAATCTGGAGACAACAGATGCTGGAGAGGATGTGGAGAAATAGGAACGCTTTTACACTGTTGGTGGGAGTGTAAATTAGTTCAGCCATTGTGGAAAACAGTGTGGTGATTCCTCAGGGACCTAGAAATAGAAATTCCATTTGACACAGCAATCCCATTACTGGACATAAATCCAAAGGATTATAAATCGTTCTACTATAAGGACACATGCACACGAATGTTCACTGCAGCACTGTTTACAATAGAAAAGACCTGGAATGAACCCAAATGCCCATCGATGATAGACTGGACAGGGAAAATGTGTTACATATACACCATGGAATATTATGCAGCAATCAAAAACGATGAGTTTGTGTCCTTTGTAGGGACATGGATGAACCTGGAGAACATCATTCTCAGCAAACTCACACAAGAACAGAAAATGAAATACCGCATGTTCTCACTCGCAGGCGGGTGTTGAACAATGAGAACACATGGACACAGGGAGGGGAGCACTACACACTGGGGTCTGTTGGGGGCAATAGGGGAGGGACAGTGGGGGGTGGGGAGTTGGGGAGAGATAGCATGGGGAGAAATGGCAGACATAGGTGAAGGGGAAGAAGGCAGCAAATCACACTGCCACGTGTGTACATATTCAACTATCTTTCATGTTCTTCACATGTACCCCAAAACCTAAAATGCAATTAAAAAAATTTTTAAAAAAACATGAATCTTTGGAAATAATTTAATTAACGATTAAATGAAGACAAGGTATGAGTTTTTATTGGTTCAGATAGAAAACAGTGAACAAAATGATGGAGTCGAATAATCTCCTATTGTTTTAGTATTTAAGTGGAACATTATCTACTTTAGATCATTACATTGACTTCATCAAATAGATCATTACATTGACTTCATCGAGTTTAATTTAGTTTATGAGCACCATAATCAAATACGTCAATAAGAAATATTAAAATACAGGCTGGGCATGGTGGCTCAAGCCTGTAATCCCAGCACTTTGGGAGGCCGAGACGGGTGGATCACGAGGTCAAGAGATTGAGACCATCCTGGTCAACATGGTGAAACCCTGTCTCTACTGAAAATACAAAAAATTAGCTGGGCATGGTGGCGCATGCCTGTAATCCCAGCTACTCGGGAGGCTGAGGCAGGAGAATTGCCTGAACCCAGGAGGCAGAGGTTGCGGTGAGCCGAGATTGCACCATTGCACTTCAGCCTGGGTAACAAGAGCGAAACTCTGTCTCAAAAAAAAAAAAAAAAAAAAAAATTAAAATACAGTTTAAGTATGAGGACATATAGAAAAACAAGCTATTTTTAAAAAGATATCAGTAACTAATCAAATAAATATTGTAGTATATTGTTGATATATTAAAATTTAACTTAAAAAATTATGATACTTTAGGTTCTAGGGAACTTGTGCAGATTGTGTAGGTTTGTTACATAGGTATACATGTGCCATGGTGGTGCTTTGTTGCATCCATCATATCCCCTCATCTACATTAGGTATTTCTCCTAATGCTACTCATCCCCAATCACCCCACCCCCTGCTATTCTTCCCCTAGAACCCAGCCCACCCGTCCCCAGTGTGTGATGTTCCCCTCCCTGTGTTTAAGTCAAATGTACATTAACAGTCTGAACCTATTAATTACTCCCAGAAAACATGATAATATTCATATACTACGTATGCCATATATCACAAGTACTTAAAAAAAATTTTTTTTATTTTATTTTGTTTTTTATTGTGTTTTAGTTTTTGGGGTACATGTGAAGAACATGTAAGATAGTTGCATAGGACACATGTACACGAATGTTCATTGCAGCACTATTTACAATAGCAAAGACCTGGAATCAACCCAAATGCCCATTGATAATAGACTGGATTGGAAAAATGTGGCACATATACACCATGGAATATTATGCAGCAATCAGAAATGATGAGTTTGTGTCGTTTGTAGGGACATGGATGAATCTGGAGAACATCATCCTCAGCAAACTGACACAAGAACAGAAAATGAAACAGTGCATATTCTCACTCATAGGTGGGTGATGAAAAATGAGAACACATGGACACAGGGAGGGTCTATTGGGGGAAAATGGGGAGGGCCAGTGGGAGGGGGAGGTGGGAAGGGATAGCCTGGGGAGAAATGCCAAATGTGGGTGAAGGGGAGAAAGAAAGCAAAACACACTGCCATGTGTGTACCTACACAACTGTCTTGCATGTTCTGCTCATGTACCCCAAAACCTAAAATGCAATTAAAAAAAAAAAAGATAGTTGCATAAGTACACACATGGCAGAGTGTTTTGCTGCCTTCTGCCTCCTTGGCATTTCTCCCCGTGCTATCCCTCCCCAGCTCCCCCCGGTCCCTCCCCTATTCCCCCCAATAGACCCCAGTGTGTAGTACTCCCTTCCCTGTTTCCATGTGTTTTCATTGTTCATCACCCACTTATGAGTGAGAATATGCGGTGTTTCATTTTCAGTTCTTGTGTCAGTTTGCTAAGAATTAAAGTAATCCAAGTCTCTTTAGTTTACTGTTTTAAATTTCTTGAAACCAAATAGAAAATTTAAGAAAATACAAATAAAAGACAAATAAAAACCTATCAATTCATGTGTAGGTTTTGTATTTGGAAGACAGAATTAAGAGAATAATTAACATAAAGATACTGGTTCTTTAAACCTGATTTATGACTTTTATCCAAAATGCTTTTTTCTTGATATTTCCAAATATCATTGATTTTTTAATATTTTAATAAATAAATATAAATTATCCTCCATTTAACTCCATCAAAGATGAAATTCCTAATAAGTAATGATAAGTATATGATTTGTTTAAATAACCATTAATACTATGGAAATTTTATAAAATTATTGGACAATATTTTACTTTTTTGATATTTTGGAACAGATTTATATTAAGAGAGAATGGATACTTATACTGGGATTATAATAAGGTGAACTAATAGTGTAAATTTTTTTCCTTGCATTTCAGGTTTTCAGGTACATGTGAAGAACATGCAAGATTGTTGCATAGGTACACACGGCGGTGTGATTTGCTGCCTTCCTTCCCATCACCTATATCTGGCATTTCTCCCCATGCTATCTCTCCCCAACTCCCCACCGCCCGCTGTCCCTCCCGTATTTCCCCCTGATGGACCCCAGTGTGTGATGCTCCCCTCCCTGTGTCCATGTGTAATAGTGTAAGTTTTTACTGTAACTTTCATCCCAAATTTATATCATATTTTTCTCTTAGCCTTGTGAACTCCAAAATCTAAGAATGCTGTCAGTTAATTTAGAAAGTTTATCTTGCCGGGTTTGAGGATGCACGCCCATGGCATAGCCTCAGAAGTTCCTGATGACATGTAGCCAACATGGTCAGAGCACAGTTTGGTTTTATACATTTTGGGGAGACATGAGACATCAATCAACATGTCAGATGAACATTTGTTTGGCCTGGAAAGGTGGGACAACTCATAACAAAGGCATGAAGATTCAAGGGGGGAGTGGGCTTCCAGGTCAGGGGTAGGTAAGAAACAAATGGTTGCATCTTTGAGTTCCTGATTAGCCTCTCCAAAGGAGGCAATCAGATATGCATTCTCAGTGTGCAGGGAGATGACTTCAATAGAATGGGAGGCAGGTTGACCGTAACACTTCCCAGCTTGACATATCCCTTTAGCTTAGTGATTTTAGGGCCCCAAGGTTTATTTTCCTTTCACAGCCTGTTTTCCTCCTTGTTGACCCATCACGTTGTCTTTTATATTATGCTATGGAGCTGGAATTTTCTTGTATTTTAGAATCTACAAAGCTGTTGTTTTCCAAGTTTCGTGTGAACTCTTTAATACATCATGTTCAGAAATGTGCTTCTTCAGTGAACCATAAAGTTCTTGACAATTTTGTCATGTTTTGC